>NW_026892637.1:0-582471 GCF_033815535.1 Pezoporus flaviventris | reverse complement strand
TTGCAATGTTGGCATTTGTGTCCACATATAAGTGTAAGGATTGAGCCTACCAGTTCTCTGTGGGCCTGAGAATTTGCCTTTTCTCTAAATTGAGAGAGGTGTGAACACCAGCTTTTCTGTACTCACTGCACAAGCCAAGAAACCACCCCATTACATCAAATACCTTGGGACTCCTTTTTCCTAAGGCAAGGTGCATGCACCAAAAGTTTTTTGTTTCCAGTCCAACAGAAGGAATTTAATACTGCAGAGTTGCCCCTGTCTGTGGCTGGAAGACACAGTGGCTGCTCAGAGCTAAACAGGAGCTCATCTGTAAGGCAGCAAGATAAGGTGAAGCTCAGCAACACAGACCTAAGCAAAGTGACCTGGGCTGAGATCCAGAAATACAGAAGATACGGCATTATTTTTAAGTATGAGAGGTGTGATCATTTTTAGATTTTGCAGAGCCCTGATAGGACTGTCTGCATGCTTAAATGATAGCCACTTTGGATTTTCTCCAGCCACATCCAGGATAATAGTCACCCGTACTGTTAAAATCACTTCTCTGAGCAGCTATGAAGCAGAAATTCACTCCAGCATCCTCTTCTGTTTCTTGTCTGAGGGATGATTTTTTTTGATTATGTGTTTTAATGTAAGAGTCACAATGTTGTCCTGAGAGTTGTTTTATTCTAAAGGCCAGATTTTTAACTATGAGGAAATTGGGGGACATTCATTTGGGGGATTTTGCTGCTGTTTCTGCAGACATACAGCATGCTTCTGTCAGGATGGGGTTGTCAGGGCAAAGTATTGAGAAACATTTTATGGAGATTTCTACTCAAAGAGATGAAGTTGCATGGTCACAAAATCCATTTTACAGTTTGATCCAATACAGATCGTGCCAGCGTGTCTTCCATGTTTCCTACCCCTTCGTCTCCCCAGCCCCAATCATAAGTATAGCTGGCCAGTGTAAGTGTGCTTGCATTGCTCTGCCAGTACTTCTTGTCGGATGTATGATTCAGACCCACATTCAGCGTGGACTGGAGCCACAGAGCAAAGAAAACTCAAAGTCATGCAACTTTTCTCTCGCTTTATAGCAGTCTAAAAACGTATTATTTTTTAAGGAAGAAAAGATTAAAGCCTTCATACCCATGCCCATCTTTGGTATTCAACTATTGAATCAAGTTGCTAAAACGCAATTCTATGCAGCTCTGTCTTGAAAACTAAAACCTTCTGCTTTCTATTTTGATTTTGCTTTAATCGCTTGAGCTTCCATAGGTCATTTTGAAAGGAGACAGAAGCTCACTAAACTGTGAGGAGGTTGCTCGTTAGTGGAGCAAATACAGTACTGCAACCAACCAAATATTGATTTAAAATAGAATTGATTTCTCCCTCCAAAAAAAAAGCACACTTAATCCCCTGGGGGGGGGGGGGGGGGGACGGACGGACGGACGGACGACACGGACACGGAATAGAGGGGGTAATCTTAGTGGAACTCAAATTAAGAATTTGAAAACTATAGCGCAGAAATAAAAAGGCCCATCTTTTAAAGCAACCGGATGAATCCCGGGAGCGGGATGCAGCAGGAGCAGCCCGTGCACAGCAGCGTGGCCGCCCCCAGGGTCCGGCCGGAGGGCCGCAGGAGAGCTCTTTTCGCTGCTCGGAGATGCTGGAGGTGATGGGCATCGGCGCCGCGCCCGCAGACCATCCCGCCGTGGAGGGCAGAGGGGTCCTGGGCCGCTCCCCGCGTTCTGCCCGTGTAAGGAGCTGGCAGAGTTCCAGCACCAGGAAACTGGCTGCGACATCGGGCGGGGAATGGCGCGTTCCTCTCCCTGCTCTGGACGAGGGGGTCAGCGACCCCGAGCTCATGTTCCCAAGCCCCTGCCCCAGGCGGCAGAGGCGCTCGGCGGCGCCGGTTCGGCAGCTGTGCGTGCTGCAGCCATCCCTCACCCTGCAGCGGGAGCGGATAACGATAACGGGGACGAGGGAGAGGGCAGACGAAGGGGCACAGGAGATGCAGCCCTGCGGTCAGGTAGAGCCTGCCTCGGGGGTCCCAGGGCTCTCGGAGGAGTCGGGCCCGCGTTCTTGCGACAGGCCCCAGGGCGCAGGGAGGGACCCTACGGAATCTGTCGTGAGGCCACGCTTTCCCAGCTGGGGTAGTGGCAAAGGAACTTGCAGGAAAGTTTGCAAAGGAAAACATAAGAAAAATAAAAAGCAGAACTTGCAGAAAGGCGCTTGCGGGAGTCGGCAGGACTCGGGGGAGGAGGCGGCGAGAGAGGCAAACCCGCCACACGGCAGCGCTCCCACCCTGTCCCGAGGTACCCGGGGGCTTTGCCCAGCCCGCACCCGGGTGGGTGAGGCTCCAGACATAGGATATGCGAGCACCCGGGACAAGTTTCGGTTCCCTAAGCGCCGCAGGGTGACTCTTGTCACACTCTGGCACTTAAGAAACATCCAGGACACTGGTGGTTAGAAGTGATCAAAGACGAGATAAGATCAAAGATCCCTTTAATTGCGAAATGAGGTCACATAGGATTTCCAGAAATATATCAGCTATATATCTGAGGATGTGAAAAGCACTACTGTCATTTAATGTAAGCGGCTGAAGTTCAGAAATGACTGGACACTTACATTCACGTGACTCACAGATTTAACATTTCCCTTTTAGCTAAAGGTAACACAGATTGCACAAAAATAAACAGGAAAATATATATATATATATATGTATGTATGTATTTGGTCAAGCATTCATTTCAGGCAGCCTGTCACAGAGGTACGCGACAGCGGCCCAGTGCCAGTACCGGGCTGGGCACCATCCCCAGGGGCACAACAGGAAAGAGCCAGGAGTGCAGGGCTGTGAGGAGGACTAGGCTGTCCTGCTGCAGCCCTGCGCCAGGCGAGGGAGGGAAGCACTCCTGTTTTCCCGGAGGCAAGCAGCTGGGATTGACGGGAGAGGGGGAACCCTCCGCTGGGAGAGACATAGCGGAGACCAGCCAGGCTAGGCTTGGCCCTCCCTGCCTTTGGCATCGCAGTAACACTGGCTGCTTCTGCCGTAGGTCTCAGCTTGCGGGGGCGGTCGAGTGGTGGTGGATGGGAAGGCTGTCGTGCTCACTCTGCTGTGGCTGCCCGCTCCCTCCCTCCCCTGCCTCCGGGAGCACATGGCAATGTTTTGGTTGATCGGTTTAGTCCGTTTTGTTGTTTGTTGGTATTTGTTATTTGTTTTATGTTGTGGTTTTTTTCTATCCCCAAGTAATAGGTGCCGCTGGCTGCCTCCGGAGCAACCCACAACGTCTCCGGGAAAACTCCCCAGCGGCCTTAAAAATTAAAAAAAAAAAATAATAAAAAAAATAAAAAAAAAGAAAAGCTATTTCACAGGCTGCTTAAACTCACTGTGTCGCTGCGTGCGCGGTGGTGAACTCACAGACAGTCGCACAGCGCCAAGCCTATCCCTGGTAGGAGACCCTAGGTCAAAGGCATTACAAAAGATCCCCATATAGTGAGGGATGCTGTCGGGGTTGAAGCTCCATCACCTCCCTGCGCTGTGATGAAGGGAAGCTCGATGACTGGAAGGTCCTAGCATAGCAGGAGAGAGGTTACGCACACGTAACACAGACGGGGATGTTGCTGTTAAGTACCTTACAAGGTTACAAAACACATTCGCTTTCCCCCCCCCAAGAAAATCCACTTGGTTGTTTCAGAGTTCAAGAAGGGACGAGCCCAAAGCTCCTGTCTCCGCTCAAGGAGTCACCTTCAGCCTCCGTGCTCACGCTGTCGGACCGAGGTCGGGATTTGAACCCCCGCCGTCTCCTCTTAAATCCAACAAACCCGTCAGCGGCGGTTTTCTGCATTTTTCATCTTATTTTTAACGCTGCTACTCGGGCAGACCCTGTGGCTGTACACCGACCACTAGCAACTTCCTGAAAACCCTAAGGCTATCCAGAATGATGGGGGAGGCGAGCGAGGGGCTGTGGCAGCTCCAGCGCCTGGCAGCGGAGCTCGGGAGGCCAGGCGAGGAGAGAGCGGCCACGGAGTCCCCGGTGACCCAGCCAGCGAGGCTTGTCCAACGGTCAGAGGAGGGAGGGAGTTGGGCGCAGAGCGGGATCCTGAACCCCCTGCCCTTCTGCCGCTGTTGTAGAGGGGCTGGGCGAGCGGGACACTGCAGCGCTAGCCAGGTGGATGGAGCGAGTGGCAGGTGCCCTGTCCCGGAGCGGCGGGCTTCACTGCCTGCAAAACTTGCACTTGATAATTTTCTTAAAAGCACTTTGGAAGTCTTTGTTGAAATAGGCATAGATGATGGGGTTGAGAAGGGAGTTGGAGTAGCCCAGCCAGTTGATGACTGCACCCAGCCACTCGGGCATGTAGCACTTACTGTCACAAAAGGGCAGGACCAGCGCCACGATGAAGAAAGGCAGGCCAGCACAGGATGAAGGTGCCCATAATGATGCCCAGGGTCTTGACAGTCTTCCTTTCGCGAGACAGAGCCATCCTTCGCTTGGCCTCCGTGTTCTTCTCGTTGCGCTTCTCGAAGGAGGGGGGCTGCGGGGAGCTGCACGCTTCGCTGGGCAGCGGCAGGTGACTCTTGGAGGATCTGTTGCAGCGCTGGACCTCGATGATCTCCAGGGCAGCCCCGTCCTCGCCATGCCGCACAGCGCCGTTGACACAGACACCAGGCTTGAGCTCTGCTGTCCGCCGCCAACCCTTGCCGGGCTCCCCACTGCTTTTCTTCTGCAGGACGGAGGGGGAGAGGGTGAGGCAGGTGTCCGCGATTTTCTTCTTCTCCACTTTCTTGACAGTTTGCGGATCCTGAAGCGGGCTGCCTTAAAGATGCGGCCGTAAAGGACCAACATGAGGAGGAGCGGAATGTAGAAGGCGCCAAAGGTGGAGTAGATGGTGTACCCATGGTCCTTACTGATGGTGCAGGCGTCGGGGTCCGAGCGGTCTTCGGGCGTCCTCCAGCCCAGCATGGGTGGGATGGAAATCAAGAAGCCGATGACCCAGGTCAGGCTGATAAGCACGGCTGCCCGTCGGGGGGTTCGCTTGTTGACATAGTCGATAGGGTCCGTAATGGCCCAGTACCTGTCCAAGGCGATGGCGCACAGGTGCAGGATGGAAGAGGTGCAGCACAGCACGTCCAGCGAGATGAAGATGTCGCAGGTGACTTGACCTAGTGTCCACTTGTTCAGCACCTGGTAGAGGGCCGCCATGGGCAGCACCAGCACGGATACCATGAGGTCGGTGACGGCCAGCGAGCCGATGAGATAGTTGGCCACGGTTTGGAGGGAGCGTTCCAGGGCGATGGCCGCGATCACGCAGGCGTTGCCGCTCACGGCGCACAGAATGAGCATTCCCAGGAGCAGGGAGGTAAGCAGCTGGTAGCCCAGAGTCACTTCGCCGAAGCCGGGGCCGCCGGCACCCTCGGAGGAGAGCTCTGGGGAGGTAGTGTTGTTGGCCACATCCATGCCGGGCGGGGGGAGTTGCTTCAGGAGACGGGCATGGGAAGAGGCTCTGGTCACTTGTGCGCTCCTATGGCAGTAGGCATCACAGCCCCGTGCGCTTTGGCCACGCTGGACACCCGCGCTCCGCTAGCTTTCCCTCCCTTATATATTGCGGCGGGAGGTGGCCGAGCCTCGGAGGACGGCGGCTGGCGGAGCCGCCCTGCGCCCGCCCATCCCCACCGCCTCTGCCCAGCCCGCAGCCCCGGGCGGTGGGGGCGGCCCTCCTGCCGCCGCTCGCCGAGCTGCTGCCCCTCGCTCCTGCGCTCTCCCGTGCCGCTCCTTCATGGTCTGCCTCTTCTCTTTCCCCTCGCTTTCTCCCTCTCTCCTTCCCTCCCTCCTTTCCTTCCCCTTCCGTGCCCCCCCTCCATCCCGCCCTCCCGCAGGGGGGTCCCTTTGGGTCGGCCTGGGAGGGCGGGCGCCGGTGTCCGTCAGTCCCCGCCGCCCCCTCCCCGCTCTGGGGACACTGCAGAGAAACCCACTACGACTGCTCCTCACCCCACCTTTTCCAAACCTGCACGCCGCAGCTCCGCCCGGGCAGCGAGGACTCTGGGCTTCCCCTAGCGACTGGCGCCGGGGTTTGTGCAGGGTGTGCGAAGCGGGGAGCGGCTCTCACTGGCCAGGCACTGCCGGCTGGGGCCGGGGGCACCGCACACCACGGGGCTGCCTGCGGACGGGAGTACCAGGGCGAGTGGCGGCGGAGCGCTTATCGCCACCTGCAGGCAGGCGGCGGCGGCCCGAGGGCGAGGCGCCTTGGAAGGTGTCGGGGAGCCCCCGCGGCCAAGGGACGGCGGGACTTTCTGTGGCTCTGCACCACCACCCCCTGCCTGGCTGCAGCGGGCACGGGGCTGCCCGGGGAGCAGCAAAGGCCACGCCGCCGAGGGTGCAGGGAGAGAGGGATCACTGGCAGCAGTGTTGCATGGGAGTCTCGGGAGGGATTGCTGTACCGTCCCATGCCGTGCAGGGCTCCCGCTCAGCCGCTTACGAGTGCTGTACCAATGCCAGTTCATTTCGCGACGATTCATGCCCTCTCCCCAGCGTCCTGCCGCGGGGAGGGCGGTCGCTGCCGTCGGAGGCTCCGCGGCAGCGCTCTGGTCCCCGCCGTCCTGTTCACCACTGCCTCCCGGCTCCTCCGAGACAGGAATTACAGTGCAACACGCTGTTGAAATCACTGTCCTCTCAAACAAGAAGAAGGTGAGGGGGAGAGAGAGAAGACGAAGAAAACCCTTATGCGTTACAGGCTGCATCTGAAAGTGAAATGAGAAAAATATCACAGTGAACAATCTTGAATAAAAAAGAGGGTGTCAGATTGACACATCATAAGAAAATCAGTGAATGACCAGTAAATAGAAAAAAAAAAAAAAATCACAAGCCTGGGATTCATCTGTCATTTAAAGAAAAAAAAAAGTAAAATGAAAAAAATGCGGTGTTATCGACAGGTTTAACTACAGCTGTCCGCGAAAGGTAAAACAAAGTAAGTTCTCTGACATAACTTCTGTGGCAGGCTTTCTATTATCTTGCTGCTCGGTATTCTTAATGACGTGAGATCTTTAGCTCTGCTTTGTAATTGTGCCCTGCAAACTCAGAAAATGCAGAAAGCCAAATAAGTAATTGCTTATAAGGAAGATTTGCCAGATTCTAACTTAATCAAACTTGAGATGAGGATAGCAGAGCCTGGCTTGCACCGGCTTAGGTGTCCTCATCTCCTCTCAGTCAACACTTAAAAATAAGTCTGAATTCAGAACTTCCCAACACTTGGGCAGATTTCGGGCCGTTCCTTTTTATGAGCGGTCCAGGTTACATTTCTCGCCCCCCCCCCCACTCCCCCACCCCCACCCCACTTCCCTTCCCCCCCCCCCCCCCCCCCCCGGCTTGCGATCTTTACTATAAACGATCAAGGTTCAGAGATGCGGTGGATCAGCAGAGCAGAGCTGCAACCCTGCATGCCCGTTGTACTGACATTTTCATGTTCTGTGCCCTATTGAGTGAAGACTTACACTACAGAGACACAGACAAAACAAAACGTAATCGATATTTAAGTATGCTTTTCTCCTTCACCACCAGAACCTATTTTCTTTTTAATTTCCCCTCAACTGCACGGCATGGTTGGCTTCTGAACAGCTGCCTATTTAAAGACCCTTTCCCTTCAGTGAAAGCAAAGTTTGTGTTTCCTGCTGTTTAGAGCCAGCCTGATGCAACGAAGAATGCAGCTTTTTGCATGGTGGTGGGCAAATCATTAGCCTAATTAGATTAGCCTGGAATTAGCGTTTCAAAGCCATAGGGGTGCAGGTTTTAGGGATCCACGAAGGGCTCTTGAGGAGACTGTTTCCGGAGACGTTTTGCACTAATACAGCCAAAGGAAGTCAACCCCAGACACTTTTTGCCAAGAAAATCCAGTGAAGAGAAGTAGGCAGGATCCTTTTTCAACTGAAATCTTTTAAATCGGCTTTACTTTTTGAACGTATTTTTTGTTCAGAGACTGAAAGTCATTTCACTCTGAATTAAATTGAGAAGCAATTTAGGCAGCCGTGGAGGAAGGGGAGGGAGTAGGAGGTGAAAGATATAGACGAAAGGAAAACTCACTCTTCTGATGTGATAGTGTCTTTAATCCTACTAGCATTTGAACACAAAAATGCCATTTATACATCCAAGAAACTAAACGATGTGCTAATGTCTTTAGATAACCTAGACGAAGAGCCCAGCAAAATTCTTTAAGGAAAGCCACATAAAATCTAAGCTAATTTAAGACTAAATGAAACCTTAACACCGCCCAACCTTAAAAGTCCAGTTAAAATGTTAACGTTATTCAGTTATGACAGCTGCAGCAAACAAGAGGTTCCTCTGACAGTATGAAAAGAAAAAGCATTAAGAAACTGTGGCAGAAGATGCTTTCCTGAGCAATTGCATTCTATACATTTTGGAAAGAGAGCTATATATTCTTGATGCTTTCAAATTCTGTCTGTTATCTATTTGCTGAAATAAAATTGAAATGCTACAACCACAGCACCCTGTTCTTACAATTGCATATTGCACTTTGATTTGAAAAGGATTTGGGTCTTGAGTTGGGGTTTTTTTACTATTCACCAGGATAAAATACAGTATTAGTGTTATTCAAGAGATTATATTCTGGTAATGGTTTCAATATGTGGGTTTTACTAGGCAGCTAAGGAAATGAATTATTTCAGTTCACTGAAACCGATCCAGTCAAGTTGCAGTTTTCTGTGAGAGAAGTTCAAACAGGTAGAAGGAAATATGTGCCAGGAGACAACCTACCAACTACAGCCTCCTTGAATTTTCTCATTAGGCATTTTGGAAATAGAGCCAACAGGAATTAGCACTGCTCCTCACTGTTCAAATCCTTCTGAAGAACAGCTATAACTTTAAAATACAGAAAAGCAAACAAGAATTTCATGGCTGAAATGACTTCATCATTGAAACTCATCCGTTTCATGCAAGCACATGCATTCCACTATGAGATCCACTTCAGGATATCTGCTCCCACCTTTTGTAAAGCACAAAATGTTTCACAGTGTAAGCAAATTTAAACTTTCTACTGTAAAATGCCAAAAGCTGAAAGTTAAAGGCCATTGCTAACATTGTAGCTGACTAGCTCTCAGCCAAACTTCTCTGGACCAAAATGAGTCCAAATTTGGCATTCTGTTTAGTCCTGACTTTGTGGAGAAGATGAACCATCCAGGAACCTGAGGGAATTTCAGTACCAGTAGCAGAACTGTTCCCTGTGACCTCTCTGTAGCTATGATCAATTTGTGAAGTCCTGCACATAGAAATCATATATACGGAGGGGGGGGGGGGGGGAATCCCTCTGGAATGCTACAATTAATCAGCTCAGAATCAATAAACTACAAATGCAGAGCAAGAGCACAAAAAGGAAGCCTATGTTTCCAACTTCTGGATCACCTTTGTGTCATCTCAGTTCTCCATGGAGCCCATAGGGCTGGCTAGTTGTGGCCCACTAGGAGCCATTCAGTGCTGAGACATTGCATTAGCTCTGCAAGAATCAGCTTGGGCCTAAAAGGTAACAGCATCAGCACATCAGCACAGCATTCAGCTTCAGTACTGAATTAGGTCCAACTGAGATGTCTCTCGACCTACTCCTTAACATTCCCAGTTCTGCGAACAGAACAGTGACAACCAAGGACAGGTCTGGAAAGGTCTTATAGCTCTGGTGTCTGTCATGCCAAAGCAGCAGTGCTGCTTCATAGCTTTAACAGGACTTGGGAATGGTACATCTGGGTTCACACATTGCCAATTCAGTTTCTTTTGGCTCTGCCCTGAACCCAGTCAGATTTCTCTTCCCTCTTCATTGCACAGTTAGAACCAGATCAACAATCTGGGCCCTATAGCCCAGAAGAATACCATGGAAGACACAGGAATAACCACCACCTCAGGATGTTGGAGTGCCTATTATGTTTCCCATGTTAGTAACAATGTTTTCAGTTGCCTGAGATACCCCTGTTGCCACAATCATACTAGACAATGGTGGGCAGAATGCAAATATTTTATTCCATTCAGCTATCTTACAGCCCCTTTTGTGTTCATAATTTTCATTAAGGCCAGAAATTATTTAGATATGCAAGTATTTATTTGCTACCTCTGCCTTTTCTCTGCCAAGAGCTTACCATAATAACTAACATTGTAGCATAACTCAGCATAAGCCTCAAAAGAGCATAATTAATTCCACCTCACAGTCTTAGAAGTAATAGAACATTAGGTAAAAGTTTAATCCAAAATGAATAAATGTTATGTATATTCAACGAGCATCACTGAAATTAAACTGTTCCTAGTGATGCCTGCTATCAAAATCCTGGGGCAGCTTTTATGCAAAACTAGAAATTTAAGATGAATTTTGAAAGAAGTTCACTTTCTTCTCTGAAGGAAAGAGAATTTCAAGCATTTTTGTTCAAAATTTTTTTATAAGTTTATAGAAACTTCACAGAAGTTTTACATTGAATTTAGGCTAAATTTTCTTCTGTGCACAGTGCAGCTGTGACGAAGAAAGGTGGAAAGTTGTCTCTTAACCACTTGTGCATTTTCTCAATGCTTAGGCTGCTAAGCACAGATATGATCCCAGAGAAGCTCTGACAATCTATTTAGTTAACTCTAATTGGGCTGTGGGGAACAAAGCAACGTTTCTGAGGTTTTTATCAGCACATCTGTGTCAGAGACAAGCGAAAACAATACACAGAGGTGGTGCATTAGGAACTGGTTTCTATGAATGAAGATGTCGTAACTGATTAAGAATCACCTGTGTAACGCAATGCTGTTCCAAGAATATGGAACCTGGCTAAACCATTTCTTAAAAACTGAACCCCAATGCTTTTAATGTACTTAAACCCACTAGCTCACAAGTAATTTCTCAGCCAAAGTTTGCAAAATAAATTATCTTATTCTATATTATTCTATAATTGCTGATTAGCACTGATCAGAGCAGCTTCTTCGTTAAATCAGACTTTTTCTTGTAGCTGATTAAGATTATTCCACCTACTTAATTAACATTCACATTCATTTTATAGCAAGACACACAACTGGCTTAAAGCATTTCCTGACAATGCATACCAGATTCCAGCAGTGTTCTAGATCTTAACCAGTTTTTCCAGATATTAAACAGTATTGGCATGATTATTTTAACAACAGCTGCCAATACATTTCAAGCTTTGCAAGCATTTTTTTTCACTTATTAGTTACTCTGTTTATGGATACATTTTTGTGGACCCATTCAAGTTTGTTTTATTTTGCTCTCCCTGCACCCTTCTTCCTCCCCCCCAGAAATGGACTAGCTTCCAGGTGAGAAGGAACTTTTTACAATGAGCATTAAAAGACTTTCAAAAATATTTTAGTTTATGGAAACTTGTTCTCCAAAGCTTTTATTGCAAAGGCCATTTTTGCTGCTTTTATATACATACGTTATTTGACTTCAGAGATATAAGAGACAAATTATTCTTGAATAACAGCAAGTTATGAAAAAAAACATCTCTAGCTAAACTTCTGCAGGCCTCATCTATAAATACGAGGCCAATCTAAGTAAGTTTATCAATATTTTCCAAAATAAAGTTAAGGTATTTTAATCTTACAATTGAGTTGCAGGTATAGCAATTGATGGCTTCCTTTGCTCTTGCCATGTCAGAACTTCAATACTACAGTAGAGATTAAAAGTAGACTATGTAATATCATTGTCTCCTTAATCAATAAAGACAGCAGCTAGAGTTTCAACATCATTGCTTACAAAGGACATAAACCTTCCTATTTCATGCACACTGACTGGAGCTCAACAGTATTAAACAGTTCAATAGTATATTAAACCAAGTGCATTTCTTAAAAAGATATTATTATGACTTATGTTTAATTTTCTTAAAATGAATACAATACTATTATTTTTAAAAATACAGTTTGGAAAAAAGCAGGGCTGATGTCTAAACATTAAATTTTAGGAAGATCTTGTCTTTGCAGACTAACTTTATCCTTTTAAATGAAAACCAGTTTATTTCATTACACAGAGACAGGTCACATCTAGCCATAGAGGTCCACATAGACTCTGCTTTTAGAGTGACCTTGACAAAAGGCCATGAGGATGTTTCCTTTCCCCTTAAACCCCTTTACCTATGGCATTAGTTGGCACCATGTCTTCCCAGGAACCCGGGACCTTGTTCATGGTGGATATTTTCTTGTTTTCTTGCTGGAAGTAAACATGCTTTTGAAGAATTACTTAGCTGAAAACCCCTTCTTGATTGGTTTTCCTAGTCAATCACTGTACCATGCACAAGTTGCTACTGCTTGAGGCAGTTGGAGGGTATGGCCAAGGATACAGTGGAAGACTGAAAGGCTTCTTTAAGCAGCATTCCATACTTGAAGTCAGTTTTTAATGGTTGACTCATAGCTGCTGCTCTGACTTTTAAGCACCCTACTAACCAGGAGGAGTCAGGTTAAGTTAATCACCCAGGATTCCTATGTAACAAATGGAGTCCACAGATCCACAAAAAATTTGTATTTTGAGCATATAGCCTCTTAATCCTTCAAATAATAAATCCTAAGGACAAGAGTGTTATTGAGCCTGTTCTCAGATACCTAATTCCATCAGCACAGCTGGAAACCTCAAAAAAATTTTGTGTATTCATCGCAGCAACAACATGAGCTCTCTTTAAGTTGACCAGGGAAGTCATAAGTGGAAAATAGACCAGTGGAAAAGTCCAGGGTGCAGATGAGTAAGTAGTGCAGGCCACTGCCCCCCATCTCACTTTCAGTCCATTCACTAGATGATTCTTAAAGAAGGTCAGCAAGGGAAAACACAATGAGGACAAACAAATATTTTGGCTAACCGTGGGACTTAGATACACAAAGATAGTAACATATTTTATAACCTAATGGGTGAGTGTACTATCAAGATAAGCCAAGGGAACCTTGTCTTCTACAAAGAAACAACACTAGAGATAAATGAGATTTTATCAGATCTTAAACATCATCATAAAATTATGGGAGAGGTTGTGTTATTTCTTGGTGCTGTTCCTTGATGATATTAATTCTTTCCGATTTCTTTTTTTTTTTATTTTTCTGCTCTCCAATCTCATTAATCACTCTTTATCAATTCTTCAGTGCTAGACAAAATTTCTGTACCCTCAGGAGCTCCATCACATCTGCTTCATCACATTCCCTTTCTAGTTGCAGTGGTAATCTGAACTCCCTCTCTGCAGTTTCTGCTATCACTCATTTAGGTTCAAAATAAGTAAAACAGGGGGTAGGGGTGGGGAATGGATTGTATGCAATCATCTAGTTATCAGTTCCTCGTTTTTAATCACCTGACCAGATGGCATCAGATTTTGAAGCTCTCAAAACTATCCCAACTGCACTTTACAGTCATGGATGTTGCAAGTGTAATTGTAGTGCACAATGTCCTGCTAAAACTTTCAGGAAGGTTCATCTCCAAGCAGGATTTGTGAGAATCGAAATTTTGCCCATAGGCACATGTTGAAGGAATGAACTTAGTTGCAAAGCCAGCACGTACTACTTTTCTTAGATGCTGTCTCAAATTATTTCTATCCAAGAAGTCAGCATTGTAGCACCAATGCTGACTTCTTGGATATAAACTTTACCATTATAAGCATTACCATTTAAACTTTATATTGTCTTTACCACTACAAAACAAAATCTGAGAACAAGCTGCTAAGCAAATTCTGAAAAAAAAACCCCAAAACTCAGATACTTCCTCCCTATTCTCTCCAATAACTTTATCTTCATGATTGTTTACCGGAAGAGTCACAATGCGTTCTATGTATCCTGTACATGATGTAGCCCTCAAGGTCTTCACAGTTTTTCTTGCTGAGTCACAGTTTATGTTAGTCATAAGAGTCTAGATAAACTTTCTTTCACCTGTAATCTTGTGCAGTATATAATTGCAAAAGAAGCATAGAATTATGCCTCTGAGAGGAGCAATTCATTTCCTCCTTTCCATCTGTCCAGAGGGGAGAGTAATCTGCCAGATGATAGCTGTTTGTGTCCAAAAAAGGAGTATGGCAAAATCTTCATTATTCCTCCCTGTGGGGCATTCTCCTTTCTCCCATTCAACACTCTTGATTGTGTGAACCAAGAAACCACACCGTTTCTTCACTAACTGCATAAAGTTTTTCTTAGGTTTTTCTAAAGATAGTTCCATGAAAATTAACACTGCAGCCATATATATACTTCATGTATCTGCTCACTTGGTATCGGTCCTCTTCTGCATCATATTCCATTTTTAGTAAGAAATCAATATTATGATATCACCCTTGAATTCAATTGCGTTTTGCTTATTCTCCACCTATGTTTCTGCATGACATTGTTAAGTAATTAAACTGGCTAAGGGTTTTCAAACAAAAAAAGGAGTCAATTGTTTTCTGCATAAGTGCACATATCTGATTTTGTTTATCTGGATGTCAGACCAACATTGCCATCATGGGGATAAATTTACCTGTATTTGATTATTACAAGACAATGAGAGAGATTAGAGCTGAGAAAGATTGAATTTATGACTCTTTGTATGCAATATCATTCAAGTTAATATTCTATTTGCCTTTAAACCACACAAAGATCACAGAAAAAAAAGTAATTACCCATTGTATTCCTTACATAGATCAAAGCCTGGATGTTCATTTAGGGATTCATATTTTAAACTGTGTCTACATCAAGACAAGGGATGCATCTTTATCCATCAGTGGCCACAAACTGGAGTTTCAGAGAAAGATATAACCTCCTACTAGGCAATTATGCACAATATACCTATACGAGAAATTACTGAAAGATTTTGCAGTCCCATAATTAATGATTAACGTATGTTCAAAACCAGAAGATAATTTATTCCTATGTCTTTACATACCTTTTTACCCTAATGTAATGAAGGTCATAAAAATGCTAAGTTCAAGAAGAAAGCATATTTTGCTCTTGGCCTTTATTTCATATTTGGCAACGAGTTTAATATTTTAATTATATGTTGTGTAAAGGATTATAAATGGGTTTAAACATTTTTATTAGTAAGCCTTGTAGCTGTGTATAAAGAAAAGTCTGGAATACCTTCTATATCCTTTTTTTTATTCCTCTCATATATCTTTCTAATAAGTTCTAATAAGTTTCTGACTGAACAGAATTACTCCAGTCTCTTCACATCATTGGGAAGGCTTTATATCTCTCTCTAAGCCCTTCTCAAAACTGATGCGCCTGTTGTGTCTTTGGAAGCATTGTCCCAGGAGAAGAGAGTTTGTAAAGTTCTTTTTCCTAAGAGGATTCACTTCAGCAAATGTGAAATTTTCATCTGAGCAACTGATTTAGTTATTGCTTCTGGTTTCAATTTTCAGAAGAGTATTACCAGTAGCTACTTCTATAAACAGTTCTCTCTCCTTGAGCTACCTTACTCAATCATATATAGTTTGGAGCAAACTTCTACTTCTGTATAATACTCAGTTCCTCTTGCATCCATCTTTCTGACAGTTGGATGAGGAATAGATTTCAAGCCTTTTCAATAAGTAATAGCATTAGTCTTATTATTAATTGTGAGTGCAGATAAAAATTAATAATCAGTATTTAAATTAAAAAGTCTAAAGAGAGTTCCTGGATTAAGAACAATGGAAATTGGTTAGAATAAATGCCATTATTAAGAGATGTGGGTTTGATTTCCCAGCTGCTGTAAATCAGGATAGTTAAATCAAAATGTAATTATCAATGGCCATAAATTATAACAAAATCTGAGAACCTAGTAAGACTCAAAGAAGTCTGTGGCAGCTAAAACAGAGTATCCTCTTTCACATGAACCCAGACTCTGGTTTCCATTGCACTTGGTCATCTGGTATAAGTTAAAGATCTTGGCTGCTGTAAATATATCCAATTATTCCATGTTTTTAAGGTAGTTGAATGGGGAAAGAAGGTAGGCTGAAAAATTTGCTGTTGAAAGGAAATTGTTACTCTGTACCACAATAATAGCTGAATCTTTTTAATCTAATAAAGCATGTCCTGCTTTTCTTAGTGAGATGCAAAATGAGGTTGATATCAGACACAGGAAACTGGATACAAATTCCTTTAAGATAGGGGCATATAGAAATGCATACATCCAAGATCATGTAAATAACTGTTCCGTGAGACGATGCTGTAATATCTGTTCTGTTGCATGATGGCTATAACCCTGCATCCATCAGTGTTCATCAGAGCTGTTAAGGCTGCATTCCTGACTTTGGGTTATCTGCCTGTTTTTTCTGTAGTGTTTATCATGCCATTCTAATCAGAATTTAACAAATGTTCTCTCTATAACAGTTGCTGCCTATACAGGAACTCCATTTGCCTGCTGTGTTAGTATTGTGTAGGTCATTGTAATGAAGACCACCTTAAGAGAATTTCTGATATGTACATGTCACACTTTATAATTTTTTTTCCATTTTTGATCTGTCATCTGTTGAGGTTCACTGACAATGGATCCTTATCAGTTTCTTTCTTCTATAGTTATACTAGGCTCCTGGTTTCCTTCATACCTAAGGTGAATGTTCCAGTTCTCCACAGCGTGTTCACAGGATGGACACAGGATGAAGACAGTCCTAAGTTAAAGCAGCTCATGCTTCAAGAAAATCTTTACCGTTTAGCCAAAGTTCTGCAATCATAACAGCTACAGGTTTATCAAGTATATATGAACAGCTGCACAGTATCACTTTTCTTTGGAACTACATGAGAATAAAGATTATGGCAAGTGAAAAAAAACAGTCAATGGAATCTTGAAATACAAGTCTTTGCCAAACAACATATTATTTTTTTGCAAAGTATTTTAAGCACATCTGTAATGCTCAGCAAATATATGTCTGTTCTACATATATAATTATAATATAGTATAATATAATATAATTAATATATATATACACACTATATATACATAGTGTATGTCCCACTGACATATATAGGCAAGCCAACTACCCCACAAATAGTCAGAATTCAGGGAGGAATAATGGATGCAGCTCTGGCCATGTTAAAAGCAAGGTGGGTTTGCACAGAAGTTCGTTCCATTGTCTCCAGTGAGGATTGGCTTTCTTGCAGAATTTTCTTTTCATGTTTGTTCAAAATCCTCCATTTAAAATCACTTAATAAAAATTAATATTAATGTCAAATAACACATTTAATCTAATTAGATGAATGAAGATGAGACCCAGTAGTGACCCTAATTAAAAAAAAAAAAAAGTTATTCTATTAATCTACTGTTGATTCTAGCTGATTGTCCATTTCCTAAATGATAGAAGGATAGCAAGGTATAGTATAGTGTCAGTACATCTCTCTCTTGATTAAAACTCTTTTATTTTCTATGTAGATAGATAAATATCCATTAGTCCATAGAGAGAATGATTCAGTGACTTAGTGCAGATAGCCTTAAACTGGTTTCAGATCCCTACCCCTATGACAAGTGAATTGTTTATATAAAGTGGCGCAGCTCTAATGAGCTGCTGCATATCTCCACCAAGAGATGAAAAGTGCCTTATTTCAGGATAGCAAATAGCCTCATGGCCAGAATGCATTATGGTCATGGAAAAGACCTAAGTTCAAGTCTCTCCTCTAAATCCAAGAGTTTTGATGACTTCAGCCCACATGTTCTAGACCTTAGGGATGTATCCTAATGATCAAGTTGTCAACTATGATATTCCTCATTTTCAAGCCTTTTCTGTAAAAAAAAAAGTAATTTCATCTAAATATTACTGTCCTTCCTACAAATATGAGCCCTAAATCTGTTTATCTATCCTGGAACAAAATTGTTCTTGGTGTTAATATTTTTTCCTCCAGTGTCACACTCTGTCATGGAAATTCAACACCTTTAAGTTCTAACCCTAACAAGTTCTAGCCTAACAGCAAAGCAGGTAGATGCATAACATTTTTCAAACTGAAGAATCAGTAGTTATCAGGGATAATTGCTATCCATAGTAGCCATGGGTAATGACTGTTTCTCCACAGCTACAGATCTCTCATGTTCATGTCATGTTTATTTGATTATCAAGCAGTATAACATCTTTCAAGGCCAGACTATTAGTTGCTGAACTGAGATCAGAGGTCTCTTTTCAGGCTCTCGATTAATAAGTCTATTGTATTTTTGCACGATGAAGTATCTTTCACCCCAAAAGCTACAATAATCTGCGATAGACAAGTATTTTCTCCCCAGCGGCTACAGATTTGGTTCCATAATCTGTAATTCAGACTCTGTCTCTGAATTTGTCACACGAACAGCCTTTTTGTAAAGGCCAAGGACAACAAATACTTGTCTCTGCATTCATTTTAGCCTGGCAAAACATGAGTTGTGTGAGAGGCCAGAAGCTTTGGATACCTGCAGGCCAAATCTTCTTGCACAAAAGGATCTTTTGTTGAGCCAAATGGCTAAGACTCCCTGAATATAGATAACGTGGTCATTGCTCTGTATCTGTGCACTGGATACTAACTATATCTGGATATGTATTTTTCAAAATATCAATCTGCATCCTATAGTTCGTCCCAAAAATTCTAAGTCCCAAAAATTAATTTCTAGGAGCACAGCCTCTATCAAGTCTCTAGTCTTTCAGCCATAGGTAGCATAACAGAGACTGCAATTGCCTCTCTTCCATGCACCAGGTTACTCCAGTATAATTCAATGCGCTTTCTCCTACATTGCAACAAGGTGATGAAATCCAAGCCTGTAGCATGCTGCAGAGATACGACATTTCTATACATGATTTAGTAGTTGCAAAACTGCAGCTAAGATAGTGTTTCCGTTTGCCTTAAGCTCCTACTTTTCCAAGTACAAATGACAGGACAATGATCTGATTCTGAAATTAATCAGAAATAATTCATTACAACCACGTTGGTTTAAAATATTAAAAGCTCAAGCGTACCCTGACTGAGTTTGCTGACAATACCAAACTGACTGGGGAAGCAGGTACTTTGGAAGGGGGAGCCACCCTACAGAAAGACCTGGATAGGCTGGAAGAAGACTGGGCTAACAAGAACCCTATGGACTTCAATGAAGACAAGTGTAAGACCTTGTACATAGGAAAACACAACCCAAGAGTGCAGCACAGGCTGGGATCTGCCTGGCTAGGGAGTAATTGTGGGAAGGAACCTGAGGGTCCTGGTGGGCAACAAGCTCAGTATGAGTGAACAGCGTGCAGCTGTGGAGGCAAAGAAAGCCAGTGGGAAGCTGGGTTACGCCAACATGGGCATCACCAGCAGAGATAAAGATGTCATTATCCCACTCGACTCAGCTTTTGTCACCTGGAATACTGTGGTCAGTTTTGGTCCTTGCTATACATAATAGATGTGGACAGGCTGGAGAGGCTACTGAGAAGGGCCACAAAGATAAAGGCCTGTGAAGCCTGCAGTGTGAGGGAAGACTGAGAGAAGTGAGTTTGCTCAGCATTGAGAAAAGAAGGCTCAGAGAGACCATGTTCCAGTATTTAAAGGAAGATGGAGACTCCCATTTTACAGGGAGTCACATGGAAAAGACAACGGGTAATGGGTACAAGATTCAGGTTGGACACAAGAGGAAAATGTTTTACACTGAGAAAAGTCAGCCACTGGAATAATGGTGGTTTCCCCAGCACTGAACACTTTAAAGATTTGGCTGGACAGGGTGCTGGTATGTTTAGTCTAGATCCTGTTTTGCCAAGAAAGGTTGGTCAGATGATCCTTGAAGCTCCTTCCTCAAGGCATTGTATGATTCTATGAAAATTTTAATAAGTAAATTATAATAAGTAAAAGCAAAATCAGCTATATGATTATCTGCATACTACTCTGCCATCCTTCTAGGTTTCTGCCTTTGAGCAACTGTTTCCAAATCTTTTTTATTTGTTGACTCCCAATATATGTTTGTTTGTTTATAAAACAAATATATGTACCTCTGTACTAATACATAATGCACATTATAAAATGCACATAGAAATTAAAAAGGATAAGATAAAGCTGAAATAAAAACATTTAAAATATTATTTTATATTATTTATTAATAGTAAAAAATGGGTTTTTTTTGATTCCCACATCCCAACAGATTGTCCTGTGCATCATCTGGGGTGCACACACCCCACTTTGAAGATCACTGTCCTACACTGAAGTTCTGTCATTGTTGCTTCTTTTCCTAAGCAAAGACTGTCCCAGTGTAATATACAAGTCACTATCAATGACAATGGTTTTATGCACTGATGGTTTAACTGGCAAGAGCATTCAGCAGTTGCAAATATACAACAATAATGCAGCAAGCCCTGCCAGCTCTGTCATTATGGTTTCTATGGCTAATTCTAAATGTCTTATTCACTGCCCAGGACCATGACATTGAGCTATTTTTTCTGCAAAGACAGCATAAGTCCAAAAATTGCCAACAAAAAATTGCATACGAAAATGTATATGCCCCTGTTTGGAACACTTGACATGAGCTATCTCAAAAAGTCAGAGGACTTAGAAGCACGAAAAGGTAAGAAATCAATTTCATACTCATAGTATGAAACTTGTGAGTAAAATCCTGGTTCCACCAAAATTCAAAGTTCCCATCCACTTTCACTACGTGAAAATTCTGCATCAAATACAGATATGAGCAGTTGTCCTAGACACAGCCAAGCAATATTTCAGACATGAACACTGTAAGTTAGATCAATGTATGCTTTTAGAAAGATAAAAAATATTTTATTTGCTGGAAATAAACTGAGTGGTGGAATGCATTAGGTAATAAGTTGGAAGAAAATCACCTCCATCTTTTGAAATTAAATGAAAATGCACTTAAATGTATTTTAGCTGGCAATCAGAAACTGCCAGGTTGATTAATTTTTTAATATAATTCAGCTGCAAGACGGCAATCCAAATTTTGAGAATTTCATTCAGAAGCCAGCTACTAGCTAAGGAAAAGAGCAAAGTAGCATCAAAAGCTATACCAGTTCCATCAAAAAGGGATAATGTGCACATTAAAGTGGACTGGTAAATGTTCTGCTTGCGGAAAGTCTTTTTGTGAAGAGTTCAACGTCCACAATTACAGTAGCAAGACACATCCTTTAAATTCTAGTGATTCCAGGTGTCTCAGTGAGACTATTTGTATGCTTAGAGATAACGCCTATTTCAGCAAAAAATTTGAGAAAGTGTTCAAATTAGCAGGCATTTACATTCTTCAGTGCTCCTGAATGAATCCACATAACTGTGTGTTTGCTTTAGGACATAGGTCAGTACTCTTTATTCATTTTAGTAGTGCTTCTGCCTCAGGGAAGCAGATAAATCTGTCAAATCTCTAAATCAGATCAACACATTAAATGGCGGTATGGACACAAGAGGGAATTACTAGAGCACACAGTCTTAAACCATTTGGTAAGTGAGAATGCCCTTTAAATATATGTGTACAAGCAGGGGCCAGAATGAACCAGCATGTGATGGTACCCCAGGCACGTATCTCCAAATTTTTTTTCAGTTGCCTGTGACTAGGAACCAATTAGTAGGTAAAATGCAAGAAGGTTTAGAGTCTGTGATACGTAATCCTCAGCAGTTCCGGGATGAAAACACTCAGTTTTCAGCCTGACAAAGAGCATTTTATAAGCGTCCTATAGAGCTTGCTGGCTCTTAGTCAGCATTCCAATTCAGGCTAGGAACCCTAAAATTAAGCCAGAACTCAGCTGCTACTCAGGCTGCAGCAAGGTACAAAGAATTGCCAGAAATGCTGCTAATACCCCCATATGTACCTGAAAACACTGCAAGGGGTTTAAATCCACGTGGGAAATTTCACACACTGCTTCAATTTTATCAGAAGTCACCCATGCAATGCAATACCTGTAAAACACTTTTCAATAGCTCTAAAGAAATCAGCTTGGTTTATGTCATGTTCTCCAGGTACATTTTGCTTCTCTGGGGCTTGAAGGGAAGTTTTCTGGAGATGAAGTTACAAACATATTTGAAGATGCTCCATCCCTGGTGGTGTTCAAGGCCAGGCTGCACAGAGCCTTGGGTGACATGGTCTAATGTGAGGTGTCTCTGCCCATGGCAGGGGGTTTGGAACTGAATGATAGTAAAATCCTTTCCAACTCTAACTATTCTATAATTCTATGAGACCAGGGGAATATAGCTTAGTAAATATTTAAAAAGTAACCTATTAATTGCATACCTCAGCAAGTCAATTGTGCAAAGACAATAGAAACAACAAAACCAGTTTTCACACTGTGGAAGAAACAAATCATCAACCCTTGAATGAAACAAGTCAGTGTCTTGGCTGACTTGAATTATTAAAAGCCATCATTTAGCTGGGAACCTGCCAAATGTTCATCATATACACTGGGTGGAAATGCTGGGAAAAAATGAATGCATAAACATAAAATATGATGGTATGACTCTCTTAAGCAAAGAGACTTTGTGACGTAATAAAATGAAGTTGGGGAGAACTTTGTCACTAAAGTATTGGCAGCTCAACTTTAAATAACCTGATCAAGGTTTTATGTTACACGCTTTTTATAGATGGAGTTGAAAGAAGTACAATAAAATTATTGGATGGAATGAATACAATTCACCATCAAAGAAAGTGGGAGTTTAAAGAACAATCCTTCCTTTAAAGGCAAATGATGGTATGACTCTATCTGGGTTATAGAGGTCATATGATATATATGCAAGATTTGGAGCTTGTGAGGAAAAAGCAAACAAACCATAGCCATTTAGCAATCTCTGTGGCACAAACTCCCTGCTCACACTTAGTACGTTTCTCGTTTCTATAGGCACAGAGGTCAAACATTGTAGAGTCTGGTAATGTGGATGGACCAGGAGACAGCAAGCTCACATATGTGTGTGCTCTCCAAGAACATCTTCCCTCAGCAGGCCAGAATTCTTTTGATAAATGGTCAGATATTGGACAGAAATACGTCTGATCAACATTTATCTACACATATCCACTATTTATCACCCTGAGATATGGGGTCACACTTGATAAAAAGTAAAACACATGTTTTTATAGATGCTGCATGTTTATGGGCTGGGAATTTCATGGACATCAAGGAAAAAAAAATAGGCTAACACTGAACGCATCTGAAAATGTTCTCCTAATGGAAAGAAAGTAGTAACAGAGCAAGTGGGCATTTTAATATATTTAATTACTATTTATTGTTTCTATTAATTTTTATTTTCTATTACTACTAGTTATTATTTTCTATTAATAACTTAAACAGTTTGGGCAGCGTCAGCCATTGACAGCACCCAGTTCTACAGTTACGGCCAAGGCAGGCAGCTTACACTGTTCTAGTCAGTTAAATGGGCATGCTCTTGGGCAGTGAAGTGAAAAGTGTGAAATGCCTACAGCTATGCTAACGATTTCTCTTAGCACCCAGAGGATGGTAGTTGCATGCAGTATGTCCTTTAGAAGCAGTTTCTAGGAAAGCACAGAAATTGACTGGAAGTGACAGATGACTGGAGATGTAGGTATCCCACAGAAAACTTGTGCAGTATAAAGGGGAGATATTCCAGTGCATGAGTATGTCTGGGCTACAATTTAGCAACTACAGAAGGTGTAAACTGCAGTAGATGGAGTCACAGAATTCAGGTGTATTGTTACACTTATAATTTGATGTCTAATCTCTCACACATGCATGCACAGGTATGTGCAAATCTGAACAGTTACAATCCCACAGGTCAAGAATCTTCTGTGATAAATTGCCCAGACTAGAAGAGGAGGGACTGCTCCTTTATCTAAATAGGTGCTTATTTTGTATAATTCTAAATTTTGTTAATCTACCTTGCTTCTGCACCCAGATTTTCTCCTGTTCATTTTGTCTGACACTGGCACCAAACCAAGCTTCAGTTACTAGCCTTTGGCACAGGATTACTGAAATGGGCCATTGCTGAAATCAGCAATATCCATAAAATGAGAAAGCTGTAACAGCTGGCTATACATGATTCTGAGCTAGTGAAAGGGTAGGTTTGGCAGTAGTAAAGACAGACTGGTTTGTTTCTCTGGGTTAAGTTCCAATGGAATTTCTAATCATTTAGCCTGGTTTTCTACACAGCACAGGCCATTTTATTTCTGCCAATTGCCCCTATATTTATCCATATCATATATTATCCAATTTTTATTTGAAAGCATTTGGTCCTTAAAAAAAAAAAAAAGGAGAGACTTTGATAGTTTGTTCCAATACTTTACACCTTAGTTGTTAAAGCCCATACTTAACATCTACTTGGAATTAGTCTCATTCCAGCTTCCAGTTCTCATTTGCAAGGATTACACTTTTTTTTTCCCATCACAGTCAGAGAAGAGATTTTTAGCTGTGTGATATTTCAACGGAAAAATGAAAGGATTGTAGCAACTTTCAGAGTAATCATCTCTCCCATTCTGGAAAAACTTCATGGTACATTTTTTCACCATACTTCTCCTTAAAGAGACATACTCATTAGCAGTTTTGGAGGTATTTCTGTAACTGTTAAAAGCACTCATCTTCTTTCCCTGATTAGTTGTTTGAACACTAAAGCACTCTCTCATTTTGAAAAGAAACACACTCAAAATCTCTTCAAGGAAAATCAAGACCTGGTATATTTCCAACATTAATAAAGCTTTTTCCAGTCTGTGATGTTTTCATCACTTGTAAATGATATTCACACTGGCTGGGTATGATAAGTGTGAATGTGATACAAAGCAATATTTTAAAAATATATTGAATATTTAAATATTTAAAAATATTTACAATTTTTTAATATTTTTTAAAATGGATTCTAGATGTTATTAAACTTGACTGCTTGTTCCTAAATGCTCACCAATTATTTCATATATCTGTTATATAGATATATGTGCAAATTATCTCATATATCTAGATATATGAATATATATAGATATAGTCATTATATAGATATAGTTCAATTTATTTCATATATCTAGACTGGTTTCTTTCTCTGAGTTAAGTAAAAACAGCTTCTAATCACACTGTTTGCTCAATTAATTATGAAAGCCTTATCGATGTATTCCTCAGAAAATATGTACACTTCCTCTGTCATTTTTTGTGTACTGGTACAGTGAATTCCTGGGTCACTTAATTCTGTGAAGATCACTGAATTCTTATTAAGATATTTTCCCCTAATGTCTTTATACTCCTGCAAAGAATTTAAAGAAAAAAGCTAACTTTTGAAAATAGAATGCTAAATACTGCTAATGAGTATGACTATATAAGAAGTATCGTGAAAATACGTACATAAATAAAGAGAATATTATTTGCAGTTGTGTCATGGATATGACTCACAAGAGAAATTCTCTTTTGGTTTTGGACTCTTTAACTTATTAGGGACACTCTGAATTCCAGTCTTCCTGTCTTCCCTCCAAAGTACTTCAAATCCACTGTAGTCCAGTGATACATGCAGACTTTCTCAATATGTTCTTTATTTCACCATTCAGGCCATTAATTAAATTCCTGAACAGAAGCATGCCCCAGGCAGATTTATGCAGTAGTTCCAACCACCCAGAATGAGAGCACATCTTTGAAAATCTGTTTGTTCCCCCACTTTATTTCACCTGGACCATATTTCCTTAGTTTGCAAATAAGGAGGTCATGCAGGATAGTGACAAAAGTCTTACTGAAGCCAGTATATCCCATAACCTGCTTCTTCCTCATTTGCTACACTGGTTCTCCCATCAGATGAGGAAATTACATTGAATCCCATTATTTGATCTTGACAAACCTACATTGAATACCATTGTCATCATTGTTATCCCACAGAGATGCTCACAAAATGGATTATTCTAGCACTTTAACTAATACTGAAATTAGGCTGACACACCTGTAATTCTCTAAGTCCTTCCCTGGTCCTCTTCAAGTTATGCTGCATTTTTGCGTTATCCTTTTCAGATTCAAAGTGATAATCTCTACTGATTCCAAGGTTGCTCAGGAATTCTTCAGAAAACCAAACTGAGTTTTACCAGCCCTTGCAACCTGTAGTCATAGAATAGTATCAGATTCATTCAGGATTGTATGTTGGAAGAAAAAAATCAGGTAAGAGACCAAATTATACTATCCCCCATCTCAAGCAATCACAGGAGATTCCAACCAAAGTGTAATAGGTCTGTAGTCTGTGGGTTACTTATGCAGTATGCTGGAAATTAGGTGAAGAATCATGTGTTTGATAAGATGCTCTGCTGTGGTGTCTGAAATAGGCAATATTTCTCATGTCCATCTGCTTGTGTTTCTGTGAAGTGAGGCTTAAGTAGGCAGAGTGAAAACTGATCTGACTCATAAGTGATCAGGTAGGTTTCCTGCAGAGGCAGCAGTTCTAGCAAGAAGCTAGGTAGCAAGGTGGGGGCAGTAAGCTCCCTGGGTTTGATAACAACACACAACTCACAATGCCCAAAGAAAGGCAACTGGGGCAACTGGCTTCGGACTATTACACCTGTTAGCTGCATGGAGCCACTAGATTAGGACCCGTCACTAGTGATGTCCCCCACAGATTGATTTGGACCCAATATTGTATACTATCTCCATGACAGGATCAAGTGTACCCTGTCTAATTTTGCTGACAATACCAAACTGAGTGGGGAAGCATATACTTTGGAAGGAAGAGCCACCCTGCAGAAAGACCTGGATAGGCTGGAAGAGTGAGCTAACAAGAATCCTATGAAGTTCTGCAGGGACAAGCAAAAGCTCTTGCACCTGGGAAAACATAATCCAGGAGTGCAGCACAGGCTGGGATCTACTTGGGGATCTACTGGGATGCATTTGGGGAGCAGCAGTGTGGAAAGTCACCTGGGGGTCCTGGTGGACAACAAGCTCAAGTATCTCTGCTCAAGCAGAGATATAGAAGCTCTTATCCCACTCTACTCAGCTTTTGTCAGGCCACACCAAGAATACTGTGGTCAGTTTTGGTCCTTGCTATACAAAATAGATGTGAACAGGCTGGAAAGGGTCCAGAGAAGGGCTGCAAAGATGATCAAAGGAGAGGGAAGGCTGAGAGAAGTGGGTTTATTCAGCCTTGAGAAAAGAAGGCTCAGGGAGACCTTATCACCACATTCCAGTATTTAAAGGGAGGCTACAAAGAAGGTGGGGAATCCTATTTTACAAGGAGTCACATGGGAAAGACAAGGGGTAATAGGTACAAGTTGATCCCAGTGAGATTCCAGTTGGACACTAGAGGAAAATTTTTCACAATGAGGACAATCAGCCACTGGAATAATTTCCCCAGGGAAGTGGTGGATTCCCTAGAATTTGAGAGTTTTAAGATTTTGCTGGGACATCTACTCTAGATCCTGCTCTGCCAAGAAAGGTTGGACCAGATGATCCTTGAGGTCCTTTCCAACACGGTATTCTATGATTATATAATTCTACAATTCTATGATTGTATGACTTTGGTTAGCAGTGGATTTGCTGGAAAATCCATATATATCTTCTGCAAGACTAGGTTAAATGTTAACTGCATCTACGTTTTACCTCATCTCCAAAGTAGGCCAATCATTGAAAGCTTAGAACACTGCCTATCACTCTTGAAGGACTTCTGGGTTCCACTAATGCTAAAAGCATGAACTCAAGTTTTTATGCTTTTAAATTTTTTCTTTATTCTATGCAAATCATGTATGTAACAGGGAAGAATTTAGAGACTTGTGCTGAAACATTATAAAGACAAACATATAATCTTAACCATCTCATCCACCCAAGATTTTTTGAAAAGGCCATGTTCTATATTATATAGAACCGGTTTCTCTTCTTGTGGACAATTTCCTCTTTTATTAATATAAAGTTCTCTATTTCACGGTAATACATAGCAAATGCTAAAATGTTGCCAAGGTCAGATGACAGTATTTGGTGTTTCTTTTGCTTTGATACATATCACATCGTGCAGGGTAATAGGTCATTAAAAGAGTAATTCTCTACTCTTCATGTAACATGTAACAATAAAGAAGATCTTATTTCACCATTTCTTACATGTGAATAGAAAAATGACACTCAGCATTTGTAATTTCTGTTTAGGCTGTGAATCTCTCTTGCTATGCAACACTTCAAGGCTGTCAGCAATATCTTTTAGAGGTGTCAAATCTTTTAGAAGTCTTACTGCAGTATTTACTGACTATAAAAATGATATGCAGCTGCATGCCATGCATCATATGGTGGGGGGAGTGTATATTCTTTAAAACAGATTTATTCAGTCATTGCGCAATTCTCTGCAATGGAAATCATGTTCAGTGGTGAATCATTTTCTACTGGAAACATCTGTATTTATACAGAAACACTAAAATAATAAAATATTTAATGAAGATTAAAACTTAAGGCAGATAAACCTATTAGCTACAATATGAAAGATTTATTTGTCTTATTGTTTCTCCTTCTTTTTCTGACTCATAAGGATACCAAAATGAATAAGGCAGGTACAGCTTTTCAAACTGTTTATACAGCCAGAGAGACAGTAAACACACAGTCAAGACATAAAACATGAAAATAAAACTCTCTTTCCATTATTGATGCTCCAGTTTGTTAGAATTCAATTGCATTAATAGGGGAAGATCAACCCCTTACACTAATTCTTTTGCCTACTCTACATCTGTACCACATGCAATGTGTTGTTGCTCTAGACAGGAGAGCCATTCTGTTTCTGTAGCAGGATCCCAAAGACCAATGCTGATGCTAGAGGTGGATTTTAGTTCCTTCACAACTGTCAAGCACAAATGTTTTCAGGATTCATTCATTCACAGGTCTCCACTTGTGTTCTTGGCATTTTCCTAAGGCCTATTCCCCTGTGCCCTAGATAAAGCAAATGGCAGTACTGTAACTTGGTAGCAGCTTTGACCTGTGGTAGGAACCTTCCCCTGGTCATTAACATTGGTCAGGCGTAAATTCAGAAGAAATATGCTAACTCCAGCAGATCTTTACGAGAAAGCCTGAGTGTGAATCTTAAAGGTCATGCCCACTCCTATTGAACAGCTGTTTTTATCTTCCAGTACCCAAGAGTGTGTCTGGGAATTTTAGGTCCATTAAGTAATTTCTAGAGATATTATCTTGCATGTCTTCTTCGTAGCATCTGTTCTGAGGACCAGGCACATGTAATATGGTCTTTAAAAAAAAAGTGCTGTCATCACAGGTAATCACATGTTCAATCAAACCAGTTAAAATGAAATTATTTAATCTGTGGGGCGATGCTAGCCCTCTCTCCCCTGTACACCCCTGGACTATTACTTCCTTTTACTCTTCTCCCTCTGTCCTTGATTTTGACATTTACCGCAGTCACACAGTCAACTTCATAAGATTATAACTTAAGAAATTCAACTCACTTTGAAAGCCCAAACATACTTGTCGGTTTTCTCATTCACAATGACCTACACAGGCATATTTGTGGCATATTCTTCTAGGAACAAAACATTCACTATTATATGTGCCTTAAGACAAAGTTACTGCCTATATGCCAATCTACTCTTCCCATGAGAACTTCTGAGTCTGTTTTTCCTTCAGTCTCAATGTTTGCCACTGGATTAGTTAGATTCTGTAACATCAGCCAATGCTAACAAGCAAATTCTATGCTACCAGTACATAAGAGGGTAACAGTTTGGCATGAAGAAGGGCAGAGATCTCAGTGAAATATATACAGGGATTATTTTCCCAAAATGAACTGCACTGAAACTTGGACAGTTAAGCATAGATAAAATTAGAGAACAAAATCTAAAAAAATGAACAGTTGTATTTTCTTTGTACACAGTTCACAGCAGTGAAAATAACTACTTTCTGCTCAAAGAAGGACTTGCTTATAGTCCTAGTAATGAAAATATTGTGAGTCTCATACTTTTATCTGTATCCACAGTATCAAATTCTATTCTCTTTAGATCACAGCTGAGTAAGCTTTCCCATCTTTACAGAATTCTCATATGCATGAACAGAAATGTGATTCTACATATTTCTCCTTTATTTGATTGAAATTCATGGCTCATATACGTTGATGTTTTCTTCACCTCTATTTTATCCAACCTGATCTCTCCTACACTCTTCACTGTCAGAGAATCATAAAACTACAGAGCAAGGCTGGGCTTCCTTTGAAAACAGATCTTTCTTTTGATTTCCTTCTGCTTGGGTACTATTACAGCTGTGGAAAATTTTACCCAGTGTTTCTGTTTTATACATTTACCACAGTTTTTCTGTCTTCGAAACTTAGTCGCATTTAGAAAACTGCAATTTGGTAAATCTAAATCAACTTACTCCCCAAAGGGCACTATTTTTTGTTCATAAAGCCCTATAGCAAACATACTGTAGCACAGTTCTGTATGGAGAGAGTTTTCTCTATATCTATAAGCTGACTATATAGACAGTTAGACAGTACAGGGTCCACAATGTCTCAAAAAAAAGTTACATATTTTCTGGTTTGGCTCAAAGTAAAAGAGAAAAAAATCCTGACCTTGGCATTAAGCCTGGCTAAAATTGCACAGTCTTCTAGATAAAACAAATGCTTACCTCTTGTATTAATAACCAGTTTTTCAATATTCAGGCGTCTGTAATGATTCATTGGTGCCAGAGTTGCTTAAAGTAATATCAAGCTCACTGGGAAAGTCCTCTGGAATGAAAAAGCAAATAAATCAAGGAAGAAGAAATCTAAAAAACAGATTGCAGAAACTACTCACTCAAGCTACGATTTGTACTCATACAAGACATCCCTCCTAAAGGATTTTATTCAAATAATTGTATTATTAAAAGCCTCTGTGGTGAAATAATTTTTCCATCAGTTTTTGTTAATATTCAGAAATAACATGTTACTCAGTAAATGTTATTTCTGAAAAAGTGAATAGCATCTGACACTAGGATAAGTTAACCTAATATGAACTTTTTACAAAATGAAATAGAAGTTTAAATGCGCCTGCATAGTTGAATGCAGAAATGTCACTGTCTTCCATAACACTGGCAAATTAAAAAAAAATCTATTATTGCAAGATTTTATTCTTTTTTATACCTCAAGTTTCACATGTACTAGAAAGCAGGTTCTCACTTTGGGACTTGTGAGCAATTGAGTGGTATTAAAAACATTTTTTTCTTAACAGCTAGATGAAGATGTTGAAACTCAGGGACTGAGTATACCTGAGAACAAATCACATAACTGTGTGAGGATAACAGCGCTAACGTATTTTTCTTGGCCAAATTGTTAGCAATTTTATATTTCTATTTTATTCTACTTAAATATCTCCACTTTACTTTTTCACCCATAAAAGTCCCTCTGACAACTTATTGCTCAAAGTACTTAACTGTTTTAAAAGAAAACATATCAAAAGTGGTATCTACCAAGGACAAATCTATTTCACAAAAAAAAAAAAAATCCTGAATCTAGAAAAACTATTTTACAGAAAACCTTCAGACAGATGCTAGCTTTTTCTGAAAACACCTGTTTGTTTGTATGGCAAGGTTTTGGTAGTAGAGGAGTTACAGTGGTGGCTTCTGTGAGAAGCTGCCAGAAGCTTCCCCTTTATATGACAGAGCCAACACCAGCCAGCTCCAGGATGGGCCCACTGCTAGCCAGAGCTGAGCCCATCAGCAATAGGGGTAGCACCTCTGGGATAACACAGTTAAGAATGCAGTGGTGGGGAAAAGTGCAATTGCAGCTGGAGAGAGGAGAGAATATGTGATAGAAACAGCTCTGCAGCCACCAAGGCCAGTGCAGAAGGAGGAGAGGAGGTGCTCCAGTGCCAGAGCAGAGATTCCCCTGCAACCCATGGTGCAGCCCATGGTGAGGCAGCTGTGCCCCTGCAAACCATGGAGGTCCACGGTGGAGCAGATCTCCACCTGCAGCCCTGGGAGGTCCATGGTAGAAGAGGTGGATGCGCCTGAAAGAGGCTGTGACCCTATAAAGAGGAGCCCACTTGCGACCCTGTGGGGGACCAACACTGGAGAGTCTGTTCCTAAAGGACTGCACCTCATGGAAGGGACCCACACTGGAGCAGTCTGCTCCTGAAGGGCTTCACCCATGGAAGGGACCCATGCTGGAGCAGCCTGGTCCTGAAGGACTGAACCCATAGAAGGGACCCACCCTGGAGCAGGGGAAGAGTGTGAGGAGTTCTCCCCTGAGAAGGTGGGAATGGCAGAGAAAACGTGATGAACTGACCAGGACCACTATTTCTGGTCCTCATGTGCCACTGGGTGTAGTGAAGATAGTGCATGAGTTAAGCCTGCGAGGGAGGGGATAGGGGGAAGGTAGTTTAAGGTTTGGGTTTATTTCTCATTATCATACTCTGATTTGATTGGTAATAAACTGATTTCCCCAAGTTGAGTCTGTTTTGCCCATTACAGTAACTGGCAAGTGATCTCTCCCTGTCCCTGTCTCAACCCACAAGCCTTTCATAATCTCTCTCCTCTGTACGGCTGAGGAGGAGGAGAGATGGAGGAGTTTTGGTGGGCACCTGGAGTTCAGGCAAGGTAAGCCCACCACTGCACCAAAGTTCTTTTTGCTAAGTGGCTCATTTTCCTAGTGTTCCAGCTTTAATGATGTAAAAAATTACTGTGATGTGAGGACAGCACCAGGATGCCAATTTTTATCATTCCACCTCTAAGGGGAGCTGGTAATAAGTCATATAAAGAAGATGCAATGTTCCTAGGAGCTTTTGTACTTACTACAGCAGTGATTCCTTTGAGAATCAGTGCATGGTGTTTATACTGGACAACTGGATCGAACACATCCAGCAAGTCTGAACCATCTCTGTCATATTCCATAATTTTGTGAAAAATAATAGAAACAACACAGACCTGCTGGAAAAAGTGGAGAACAGGGAGGGGAACCTCAAGAGGGAATAACAAAAAAAAAAAATCTCTTCCTTTTATGGACAAATCCACTTTTGTCACATTATATAATGCTCATGTGATTTACAGTTTCTTGCTGGCATGTATTACTCAATATGTACCACAAACTAAAGTTCTGAACTGGTCATATTTCTTGTTAAGCTGGTCTCAAAATAAAAATTATATTATATTATAATTTAATTATAATAAAAAATATTAGAAAATATTAAGAAAGGCTCAAACAACAATGAAAGAGCAAATCCAGTGTAATTATTTTTAGGTGATAAGCACTTGGTGATTTTGGTGTATAGTTCTTGCATGTAACATAAAAGAAAAAAAAGTCTCAATTAATTTTAAATATAAGGTAGTCTCTTCTTCTGAGGAGAAATAGTCTGACAAATTTCCTGAGAAAAGCTTATAACCAACAACCCACCTCCTGGACACATCTTGTTAGTATAGCAAATGGGCATGCATACAGGACATGAAAAAATTGCACCAGTTACACCCGCCTAAAGCCAGGTTTAGATGTAAGTAGTGGGAGAAAGCCTCAGACCACTGTAGTGAATTACATTTAACTTAACCTTTGCCTGATTAAAGCACAGATTTATCAGTAAGACAAGACAGGTGTAAATTCTCTTTTCTGTAACCACCCAGAGTTGCCTACGATGGTAAACTGTGATCTTAAGGGTAATGTAGTAGCTGATACTCAGTAGAATACAAATTCCACCATTTGGAGGCTGGAAGGAAACAGCCTTTGAATGAGTGTGTAAGTTTGAATAACTTCATTTTCCGTATTTCAGGTTTTTCTGCCTATAAAAGAAAGCAAATTTATACCTTTCCAACACTGATATATTTCAATACTTTATTTTTCCCCCCTCCAGTAAATAAAATTTACTATGGGAAAATCATTAATAATTATTTTCAAAATCTCATCTCAAATTCACCATGAAATGTAAAGAATTCCTTCTTTTGCCTTTTGTGCTAGAGGGTATGCAGAACTCAACAACTCTTCGGAGATCATGACACAGAAATTATAACTGGATTTTTTCAGAAGTTAGGTAGAAGGCATGCTTCAAATTACTATTAGCATTTGTTCACAAGGAAGCCTAAAAACCAGAAGAGTAAATATTGTTTAGCACTGTTACACTTAAATTTGTTCCTGTCTATGACAAATGAGGTCTTTAAAAATTACTATGGGTAGCCTTGTACAGCATTTTCAGTATTTCTTACTGCTTATTTTCATACTCTGGTTTCCTTTCATGTCTTTTCAGATTGGCAACTGCAATGCAGTTGTTTTCATTCTGTAAAAACTTTGCTATCACTGGATATAATGAAGATGGATTAGCTTAAGACATTATCATTTTAGATCTACTGAACAAACTTGAAAGTATTATGTTAACGAGGATCACTTGTAAAAAATTTTCATTGGAAACAGATGTCCGTCATTGCTGGCTAAGACCATTGCTGGATACACTTAGAATGTGGTTTGATATTACTTTAATCCCAACATAAATGTAGGTTGCTGCTGAAGGAGGTGATTTACATCATCCACATAACCCTCATCAGCACATTCAGAGTGCACATGAATGTTTGTTTGGTCACTTGATGAATCATAACAGGAAACAGATCCAGCTGAAAATTAATCTTTTAAGCTATTTGTTTCTCTTGCTGATTCCAGCTGGATCACTTCCCAGGCCCAGCTCACTTACCTCAACACAAAGATTTGCACAAGATAGGGACTAGGAACAAGTGGCTGCAGGTAGAGAAAAGGGCATTCAGGTCAAATAAAAGGAACCATGAAACAACAACCTCAGAGAACAACAGTAAGTGGTTGTGCTTCTTTCTTAGGCTGCTGGCTTACACTTTTCAAATCTGTCACTTTTTAAAGGAAAATTATAATAAAAAATATTCAGTTTTGTTGAAAGGAAATCTGGACAAGTCATACTTTTAATAGAAGAGTTTATATTGACTACCTAATACGTTCAAAATACAATGGCTGTGCTAGATTTTTTAAATGCTATTTTAAGGATGTTAATGTGTATAAAATATAAATTTAAAAAAAAAAATCCAATTTTACATGGAGGTAGATGTACACAGAGAATAAAACCAATATAAAAATACCCTATGATCCTGTAGACAAGAGTAATAATAATATATATATAATATAGATATAATAATAATATATATATATATAAATACAATAAATTAGTTTCCAACAGGTATTTTAGACGAATCTCACAGAACTTACTTGGTAATCTGTAAGTGTCAGGATAAGCTATGATTTATATGGTTTATCAGAGTGCAGCCTATGGTATCAGCACAGGTAAATCTTAATTTTAACTATTAACTATAGTTAACTATTAACTATAGTTAACTAAAGATAGCCATGCTATCTTTAAGTACCGGATTGTAAAATAACAACATTTACCATAGGAAAATGTTTTACTCTTGTGTACTACTGCCAAGTAGCCCAAATATGATTGCATTTCTAAAGCCAAAGTAAAATCATGTTTACTGGCCTCCTGTTTTCTGACCCTCTGAAGACAAGCATTTTCAGGTTTTCCCCTACTGCTCACCAAACTATGAAAAGGGCTTTATGGCAGAGACACTTAAATTAGTTGAACTCTTGTTTATGTCTATTTTGCATGGGTAACTTACTAACTCAAGTTAATTCAGTTCAATAATAATTAAAATAGATCAAGCACATTTTTATTAGGCTTCTGAACTGCTCTATGTAAGCTGCTTCAGTTTACCCTATTGCAATGTTTTACAAATTAGGACAGCCCAAAGGAATCTCAGTTTGTAAAAGCTGCATCCTGCTCAACATGAAAGGACAAAATGGGATACTTTTGCAACTGAAAGAATCAAGGTTGCAGTAATTTGAGCAAAGGAATCACGACTCAATGGTCTGAAGAGGTAGGCACAAAGAGGAAATTGCAAGCATACAGACAAGACTGTGCAATGTTGTGTAAGCAAGTTGGCAGGAAAAGGTCAATGTTTTTACAGGTAAATTGTGCTTGCTAAATTTTTCAGGAGACAGCCTCTTGTATATCATGTCCATAGGTAGGCATCAGCCAGGCAAAGCTATTGCTAAATATTCTCCCATACATGGAAAATCCCCTGCTCATGGAATTAAGTATTCTCAGCTGCAGAACTTTGGATGCTGGCTGTCTCTCTTGGGCACCTTTTTCATCTTCTTGCAAAGAAGTGTGCAAAGACAGAATGACCAGTTCAGTAGCAGAGGATATTGTATTAGAATCTATTCTAATAAATTTTACTAAGTGGAACAGGTTGATACATCAAAAAGGGGAAATCCCTTAAAATTATTTGTGACGAATGGAAACTTGAATAAACGACACGACAATCCTCTCATATGTTTTCATAGTTATTTTAGTGCTAGAGGCAATTTCAAAAACTTCTTGCTCATATATTTTGCCAAAGAAACAAGTGGTACAAGTACTTGTCATTATTCCAAATATTCATCAAAGATCCTCACAAAAGCCCTCCTAAACATTCTTTTTTTATTTTTTTTTTTAATGCAGATAACTCAGTCTGGTTGTAACCCCATATCCATTCATTCAGAGACCCCATCTCTTAATTTGGGCATTTCTTTATGGCTGTTAATGAAGTGTGACTTAAGCGCAGGACTATTAAAATAGCAACTTGTGAGCTTAAAACATTTTAGAAATAAAACAAAATAAAATATTTTAAAATTAAAGTTATATATACTTGGAATTCTGTGTAGAAGCAGGGTGATTATGTTTTAATGTCTCTTGTTCCCACAAGACATGTTCTTTAGTTCTTAAGTCCTCAAATCAGTTTCAGTTTTGCTGTTGATTTTTTTTTTTTGCTTGGCTTTTTGTTTGTTTGTTTTTCTTATTTTACACATATGGGGAATAAAGAAAATTTCTCCATGAAGCCTCTACACCCAGTGTACCCTCTACCTAGCACTGGTACAACTTTTGGATCTAGAATCAATCCCCAGTGCCTTATATAGGCTCTATGCAAGGACCTAGTGGAGCATGGTACCAACACAACTAAAACCTTCAAAAGGTAAGTTTTGTTTCAGGGCAGCTTTGCTGAAAGATGCTGGACAAAAACTACTGTAACGAGGCATAGACTGTGGTCTTTTACCATTTTGTATTGTTCCAATACTGATAAAAAGACATAGTGCTTTCCATATCTGACGTCTACAATCCACCAATTTTATAAGACTGAGATCTAAATTCTGTCCTCATTGTACAAGGTCATGCTCACTGAAGTGTAAGAAAGTCTGACGCAAAGAAAAGTCTAGTAACTCTCTTCTGTGTCTATTACTGCTCATCTATAGAGGAGAAGGGATTTAATTCCTTATGAGTCAAACGTGACCTGTGCAGAACCACTTTTTCTCTGATCACTGGAAGAAAAGAATATACTTTGGTTTTCTGATCCCAGTTGTGTCTGCACATAAAGATGCAGGGGGGAGGAGGAGAGTAGAATAAATAGATTTGATCAGAAATAACTATGATATTTTTACCAAAACTTCCTGTATCAATGAGTCACTTTGATGTTTGAAATAATGTGCATTGAATACAGTACATCCTACAAACAAAAGTAATATATTTCACAATTACTATCAGGTTTTTGTATGGCAATGTGAACTTTTGCAAAACAGACTGAAAAAAATATGCAATTCCCTGCACACTCGAACTGGTATGCACAGGCTCTCTAACTCAAAAAATTACTCCAGCTAGAGAAGAGTTTGTTGAATTATAATACTGAGCACACATCTCTTTTAATCATAGAATCATAGAATAGTTAGGGTTGGAAAGGACCTTAAGATCGTCTAGTTCCAACCCCCCTGCCATGGGCAGGGACACCTCTGACCAACCCAGCCTTGAACACTGCCAGGGATGGAGCATTCACAACCTCCCTGGGCAACCTATTCCAATGCCTCACCACCCTAACAGGAAAGAATTTCTTCCTTATATCCAATCTAAACTTCCCCTGTTTAAGTTTTAATCCATTACTCCTCCTATCACTACAGTCCCTAATGAAGAGTCCCTCCCCACCATCCTTATAGCCCCCCTTCGGATACTGGAAGGCTGCTATGAGGTCTCCACACAGACTTCTCTTCTCCAGGCTGAACAGCCCCAACTTCCTCAGCCTGTCTTCATACGGGAGGTGCTCCAGTCCCCTGATCATCCTCATGGCCCTTCTCTGGACTTGTTCTCATGAGAGAAAGAGTAGAGGGGCAGGATCACCTCTTTCAACCTGCTGGTCATGCTCCTTTTGATGCAGCCCAGGATACGGTTGGCTTTCTGGCCTGCAAGCGCACACTGAAGCCGGCTTATGTTCATTTTCTCATCAACCAACACCCCCAAGTCCTTCTCCTCAGGGCTGCTCTGAATCTCTTCTCTGCCCAACCTGCAGCTGTGCCTGGGATTGCTCTGACCCAGGTGTAGGACCTTGCACTTGTCATGGTTAAACTTCATGAGGTTGGCATCAGCCCACCTCACAAGCGTGTCAAGGTCCCTCTGGATGGCATTCCTTCCCTCCAGGGTACCAACCGAACCACACAGCTTGGTGTCATTGGCAAACTTGCTGAGGGCACACTCAATCCCACTGTCCATGTCAGTGACAAAGACATTGAACAAGACTGGTCCCAACACCGATCCCTGAGGGACACCACTTGTTACTGATCTCCAGCTGGACATTGAGCCATTGACCACAACTCTTTGTGTGTGGCCATCCATCCAGTTCTTTATCCACCGAATTCACACACCTGAAGACTCAGGAGCATCTTAAATCAGATTTTTGTTTATTTTTATTATCCTGAGTTCAATCACATTCTTGCAAATAAAATTCTAAAGAAAGAGAAAACAAACACAGATTATTTATTTTTACTGTTAGATGTGCAAATTTTATTCTATAATTTTTAAAAGGGAAAGATGGTTTGTAGGAACTCACACTGAAATCGACAGAAAGCAGATTAATCAGTGCCGTCATAAATCCGACACATAATTGTCTTCTCTAAAAACTTGAGCTCCTCTAATTAAACCTGTCATAAGAAAACAACTTTCAGAAAACAGCAAAGATTAAAAATATATATTTGTATGACTTACCCTTGTGATCATGTGTGGTTGTTTACAATGACAATGGACTGCTCAGCCTGGAGAGGAGAAGGCTCAGGCGGGATCTTTTCAATATATATAAAGGGAGCTGCAAAGAGAACACAGCCAGTTTCTTTCTGATGGTGCCCAGTGATAGGACAGGAGGTAATGGGCACAGACAGAATCACAGGACACTTATTTTGTACATCAGAAGACACTTTTTTACTATGAGGGTGACTGCACGCTTGCACCTGTTGTCCAGAACGGTTGTGGAGTTTCCTCCCTTGCAGATATTGAGGCTGCATTTCAAATACCATGTTCAGTTTTGGGCTTTGCACTACAAGAGGTGCTAGACCATGTCCAGAGGAGAGCAACAAAGTTTCTGAAGGGTATATAGAGTGAGTCTTCTGAAGAATGGCTGAGGGAACTGGGGTTTTTTAGCTTGGAGAAGAGAAGGTGTCAGGTGAGACCTTTTCACTCTCTTCAGCTGCCTGACAGGAGGCTGTGGGGAGGTGGGGTCAATCTCTTTTCCCAAGTAAAAAGTGATAGGATGAGATGAAATGGCCTCAAGATGTGCCATAAGAGGTTTATATTGGATACTAGGAAAAAATTATTCAATGAAAGGGTTGTGAAACATTGGAACAGGCTCCCCATGGAAGTGGTAGAGTCACCATCCCTGGAGGTATTTAAAAGACATGTAGATGTGGTGCTTAGGGACATAGTTTATTGGTGGACTCAATGATATTAAGGGTCTTTTCCAACCTAAATGATTCTATGATTCTATTCAACAGCTGTCTGGACATGATCCAGGCCAACTGTTTTTAGGTGACCCTGCCTGAGCAGTAGGGTTGGACACAGTGACTTTCAGAGGTCACTTCCAACCCCAGCCATTCTGCGATTCTGTGATTCTGTGACAACTAGTCCATTACTGAAATAGAATTTTCATGAATTGAAACTTACTATACTTTCAGAAACTTTGTATTAAAATAACAGGAAGAAAGCATGTGGAATCAGTTCAACTAGGAGAAATGAATGACGTTGAAAGTCCAAGAGGGCTGCCCACTTTATTGTCTACACCTTTTTGCCATAAGACCAGGTGAAAATTTGGAAAATGTGAAATTTGGTCCGCATGAACAATCTCTTAACTGAAATAACAAAAAGGGCACTTCAATGTCAACATACTGGGACTCTAAGCCAACTGGTGAGAAGGGATTTCCTTCTTACCTGTGACTTCATTAATAAATTTGACCTTCAAAGGAGCTGTTAGGTAAGACAGATAGTTGCAAGTCAAGGCTGTAATACAAAATCCTGTTTATTGTGATTCCAGAGTATCCTAATAAGAATGCTTTGCCTGTATCTCCATTGCTCAGCTTATTTTGTGTCCATAATGTATTACCTTGATTTAACTGCCTGAAAGCTTCACTCTGGAAATCAGAAATAGAGAAAAAATCAGAAATATCAGAATCGATATACAAAGTCATATCGCAACTCCAAGACAGTCACCAAAATACTACTGTTGTTAAAGGCCTGTTCTTGTTGCTGTTCTGTGTGAGAGTGAAGCATACTATTATTAGGATTCTGCTAAGCTATTATTTCCTTATTTAAAAAGCCAGAAAGGATGTTTGCTTTTGTTTCTATTAGATTTCATAGACCACATGTATAGCCTGACTCCCATGGATGCATAGTAACAAAAAAGCCATAATGACCAAGCTCAGCTGTCACGAGCTGAATGAAAATCAGCAGTGAGGCAAACTTGCTAGACTTCTTATTATAATTCATAATCCATACAGCCATACACAGGAATTAGCACTTGTGACTACATATTGCATTCCTTTTCCTTATCTACTGTCTTTTCTGTGTGTTAAAGACAGAGAGAAAGGAGAAAGTTCTTAGTCTGGGGACTCTCACATTTCCTACTAATGCTTTGAACCTGTGGTGACCAGTCAGCTTCCTGCACATCTCTCCAGAGTTATGCAGCATACTTCACATGAAGAGATGAAGTAATGCAGCTTCCCTTATGCTCCAAATCTCAAAAGTCTTTTCTATCTGTGATGCCAACTGCTTTTGCTGATAGCTTCTGTTCAGAGTAGATTAGCCTGGGAATGATGGAAAGACATAATTGGGAAAAGACTGCAAGTGCAGCTGTGTAATAAAACCAAGGCTGGTTGCTTAACAAAAGTGCCTGTACACTTCTTCTGAGGCGTCCATTACAATTTGAGTAATACAACACATGGAGTTAGAAGAATCATGGCATTTTTGTGTCCCCTTCTATCAAATCTACAAGCAATGAATTGTATTGCACAGCTGTTTCCAACATCTCATCCCTGTGCAATTTTAGCATGATGGTGCATGAAGGAAATGTGTGCAGCTTTAAAAACAATAAGCAGCTTAAAAGCTAACACAGATATTGTCAATGGACAGACACTACACTAATATGTAAACTCCATTCAAGATTTATTTATACCTTATGTTAATGACCTTTAAAGAAAGAGTTGAAATCAATACCTTCAATTAGATAATCCTTGAAATTACTGAAGTCTTCAAAATTGTTTTCCAGACAAAAGTAAGAAATACTGCTCAGAAATACTTCCAGATCTTCCCACATTTGTAGCAATAAACTTTCAGCTATTTTTGATTCTGTACCTTCATTCTTTGGCTCTTTGATTCTTTCAGCTAGAATTTGCAGCACCATAGACATATTATGGGACAAGCAGAACACTATGTTATCCAGGAAGAAGAATGAGACTGCTTCAGAACGTAGTAAGACATCAGGATAATGGATAAAGCATGCCTTAACAATTATCAATTATGGTATGAAACTCAAGACTTCAATCAGTGCTTCAGTACCATTTAGGATTTGAGGTAAAATAGATTTCAATTGGTTTTAAAGAGGAAATTCCTTTTCCATCACTAGTGAGGACATGAAATGTTTGACTACTTGAACTCAGATTGCTGCAGAATCTATTTAACTCAGACAGGTGCAATTAGCAAATCTCTTTCCTTCTATATCTTCAAGGGTTTCTTTGATATCTTCATAGTTTAACAAGTAAGAAATTGCCCTTGAGAATATGAGTTATTTTCATTCAGCTACATCACTGTATTACCAATCATTTTCAAGTAAAGTTAAATTATCTTCTTACCTTAAGTCAGGGTAATCTGCATATATTAAATATCCATGCTAATTGGCCTAAACTGGATGGGCACACACAGAGCAGACACCTGTTTTAGAGTGATAGTCAGAAACAGCTTTCACTCTGCCTGGCTTATGACTTTAGGATTTCTCTCAATTCATAACACCTAACGAAGCTTCCTGCAATAATGTATATTGTCTGTGATTTTTAGCATGCATTTGCACTTTTATCTTGCTTGAGTGAGAAAATGCACTCACAGACACATTTTGAGAAGCACGATCAATGATTCCACACTAGAAAATCCTGTGACTGAGAGCTGGCAACAGCCTGTGCAATAGTAGGCAAAGATTCTGTACAAGTGAACGTATCAGTTCTGGTTGAAATGTGAGAAGGAGGTAAGCACATTCATGTATAGTCTTAGAATGCTCAGTCATATGTCAAGGAGCCAAGGTTATTCTGGATGGCTACCCTGAAAGGAGGAATAAGTGAAGCTTGCAAAGTGAGATTGTTACTAACCCTTCATTATGCCAGTGAACAAAATAATGTAATCTCTCTTGTGTCACTTGATATAAGTTTAGCTAAGAGTGTCTGCATACCAGTTGCTGACATTAACCAGGAGAGAATGGCTCACTTCCACACTCCTAAATTATCTTAGCCTCTAAAACAGCAAGGGCACATACAAACTGCCTAGTGGAAATGATTTGCAGTACATTACAAACTCAGCTTGGAAATTGTTTGAAACAGTGCAAGCTCACATGGGCCAAAAAATATAGTAGGAAACACATTAAAAATTCCACAGCATGTACAATTGAATTTCAGTGCTTAGAAGTGTTCCCTTGCACTGTTCAATTTCATAGTAGGTTTCAGAAAGATGATTGATAGTAACAGTGAGATTAATGGTCTACCTGTGCAATTTTTTTTTATTAATTTTACCTAGTACCTAAACCTCCTCACTTTCTCTTTTCCAGTTTGGCCTTGTTTTGTTTTCTTACTGAAGGTGAACAAATTTCCCTATGTTGTCTGAGTTTCAAAGATTTCTATCAGGACTGGATTATACTGTGTGTGCTTAGCAGTTCTGCAGATCAGGCCTTTCAGATTGTACTTCCTCTATCTGCAGCTGCGGCTCTGTGCTTGAAACCGATGCATGATCCAAATGAGAATGTAGACTGGTGATGTGGAACTAAAGTTCAGAGGAGACTTGAAGTGCCTCATTTAAATCTGGAGTCAAACGTAGACATTTGAAATACCAACACTGTCAATTATGTTATATTCAGAGGTGAAAAATTAATCTGAAAGGGCATTCCAGGGGGATGAGAAAGCATTAGGGCTTGAGGGTATTATGACTCACTAAAAGCGCAATTGCTAGCTCCAGAACTCGAGGCAGTGTAGATGTTACACTGTGTGCTTGCTCACCACTTGGGACTCCAGTTCTCCAGTTGGCGGATCACAATTAGCAGACAGTAGAAACAGAATAGTTAATCTTTGGAGATACTGATTCAGAATTCTTCTACAGATTCTTCTGCATCTTCCCAGGAGTCCTGTCAGCAAATGCATGGGTGTGGACCAGGCTCCTGTGAAAGGCAAGCAAATCATTGCCACTTTTGAAGAAATGGAAGATAGCTTCCTTCCAGTCTTGCTCTGCTGCATGAAAATCTAGCTCAAAAGTTAAGACTTTTAACTTAAATTTTGGAAAGTACAAAGCACAGATTTGACCTCTTTTTACACAGAGGTAAATCTTGCTTATACATGGAAGCAACTAAGGCTGCTGGATGATACCTGGCACAAAAGGGCTATGTCTGCACTATGCAGACATCCTAGCTGCAAAAAAAATAGCCATGTCAAGGTAAAGTATAAGCTAAAGAAGACAGTTAAAGAAGAATGTGTTCTCATTCTGTTGCCTTTCTAAATTGTAAATGTGAGATTACAGCCTTAACAGTAGAAACTTTTCCTCACATTTACTGTGCTTTGAGATACCATTAGCTGTTACAATGACTACTGAGTAACACCTCTGTTTGTGGGAGGGGAGATTGTTTTCTAGAACTAGCACCTTAGACTTCTTCCATACACTGAGAAGGTTCAGAGGGGCAAGCCTGTGTATGACACAAATTTCAGCCCACCTAATTTTATTACTAGGCAATGGAAAAATCCCTTTCAGCGTGGGCTAACAGAGCGGGTACTCTCTCTGTTCATCATCTAGTACGCAAAAAGTGAGTCTGTAAATCTTACAGCAGATGGTAGATTTATGCTACAGTCTGTGTGCTTTTCATGGGATTTATTACCATATGTGCTGCTTCTATTTTACCGTCCTTCTGTTTTGATTACTGATACAACTCCATTTGAATGCAAGAACGATTAGGGCTCAGTGTAATGAATCCAACTCAGGTTCCAAAAGAGCAATAAGCAATGCACTCATCCTTAATGTAAAGATGGTACCAGATCAAAAGTTAAGATTAAATGAAAGAATTCATCAAATTGATTTAGTTATCTCAATTTTTATATGCTATGTCCTGGGATTTGAATTCTCCAAAGAAGGGGCTAACGACCACCACAAGCTTTTAAGAACATTCATGCTAAATTAGCATTAATTAGCACTAGTATTAGCATTTAGCTACACACTCAAATCCATGAGGCAGCTGGCAACTTCTGAAAGCCTTCCTGGGTAGTATTTGACAGGTGCCTCCTCTTTGTCTCTTCATTCCAAGATGCAGACTATTATTCCTATTCTTCTTTCATTCTGTCTTCCTCTTCTTTTCTGTCTCTTTCTTCATTTCACCCAGTTGACTTCAACAGGTGGGAGAGGAGCAGTCAAAAGGTAAAAATATTCAGCCAAAGATTAATCAAATGTACCTTTATTTCCCTGAAGAAATGCCTGTCACTTCTGTCAGGTTGCAGAATTAGAAAGAGGATTAGTATATTTCACTGGAAGTAAAAATTAATTTTGCAATAACAGCAGCCCAGAAGAGAGGTGATATTAATTCTAGAAGTTCAGGAAGAGGCTCTGTTTGACATCCTGTGGCTCAGTGTTCTCCTGCATACCTTTGTAACAAGGAGTAGGATGGACAGCATCTAGCCCTTAAAAAACAGCTATGACTGTGGTGCTATAAAATGCTCTAGGTCTATCCATAAAAAATGTTATCATTCCTGGTTTTCATTTGGTTTGGTTGTTTGAGGAAAAGGGGAATACACCTTTCCAAGGATTTGTTTGGGGTTTTCTGTTTGTTTTTTTCTATCCCATCAATACTCTAGAATGAAAATGGTTCATTGTGCATTATTGATGTCTAATCATCATCTTTTTTCTATTCAGGTAAAAATCTGTGACTTTGGGACAGCCTAGGACAGCTAATAATCAAAGAGTTGTGTTCTGTTTGTTTACTGTTATATAAATGATAAAGTTATGTCAGACACGCTGGAGAGGTCAATCACAGCCCGCTCAAATCTGTGTATAACTTACACTTGCAACCTGGCAGAGCCAGTAAGAGCCAGTAAATCCCTACTCAGAGCATGTATTAGCGACCCACATTACAGTTTGCATTTAAAGTACAGAGACATAGTAGATACCAAGAAGTGCCAGAAGAAGGATTACTCTTCAAGTTTCTTATGTTTTTGAAGCATAGCACCTGAAAGCATTTGTATGCCACAGGGTAAATTCCGGAAATAATCAGTCAGAAACACAAGGCCTCACCTAAAGTTCAGTTATCTCCTATCAAGACGCTTTATAAATAAAGGTAACTTTTAAACAAGTTACAATAACAGAAATGGAAACCACATTTCACAGTGAAATCCTACTGCAATGATGCTTGAGAAAACCGCGAGTACAAGTTTGCTCACAAACAGGACCATTCAGCAACAGTACTAGCAATCATCAGGCTAACTTTAAAGAAGCTAACTCAGGAGCCTTTGAGAGTCTAGCCACAGTCACACAGCTCAGTGGAAGTTAAATTTAGCCTGGTAAATACAGTTTCTTAACTCAATGATGCTTTGAGTGGACAGCTCTTCATTCTCAGGAGAGGTTTGTTATACCCTTATAGTTAGAGCAAGTCAACATCCTTAATAGCCTTTAGAAAAGCCCCCCCAGCATGACTTGGACAGTATACCAAGTGAAATGCCATGCCTGACCTAGATAAAGGGACATGAGGTTTTCTAAACCAGTTGTGAAAAGGAAAAACCTGAGTGGCAACCCTTATCACATCTTTGAATTTGGATGAAAGGGTTTTATTTAACTGACATTTGTGTCTGCAAATATTTTTCAAGCATATAGAATCATAGAATCATAATTTCTCTCAAATAAAACCTTACTTTCTTAAACATTGCTGCCTTAGACCTTTTAGAAACTACATGATTACTGTACTTTGGCAAATACATTACTACCACATCACTCTTCTTAACAGTGGGCTCCTGGGCAATAAATATAGTTTGCAAGTTGACATACAAGTCAACATACAAAACAAGCAATAATGTCCACATTCATCTTTTCAAGCTACTACAAGTTCTTTTCAAGGTAAATACTATTGGTAGTGAGCCAATACCCAGTTATATCAAATATAAAATAGTGCCTACAGAAACAAATCTGCCAAAGACATGTTAGGTGAATGTCTAGAACTATGCATACCAGAGCAAGGAAGGCTTTTTTGGGATGGAGCAATGGGGAAATAACACATCTGCCAAAGGAAAAACATACAAATGTTGAATATGTGCATTTTAGTCAATCTGTACTAGTGTTTTCTTCCATCATGCATTATTTTCTTTGGAAATACAAAGAAATACAGAATTTCTCCAGTATACAAATAATACTATGTAAATTCTGTATTTTGGAGACAGCTTGATGGTGAGCCAATGGTGGTAATTAACATACTGCCAATTAACATATTTTGATTATCTCACATAAAAAAGACATTTAATTAGATAATCTAAAATTAACTAAACTCGCGGTGGTGCATGTAAAAGATGCTTTTTGATGCCCCAAATCAATGAAAATTCCTATCATTGATGAAAACACCATTGTGGGTGAAGATGCAGTAAGTATAGCAATATGTCTGAAGAAAGACTCCGTCTTGGTCTTCCAGATACTTAAGCCATTTCTGTAATGATATTGGGATGTTGTCTGCAGTCTGATGATGTCTCCTTTCAAAGGTGGTTAGCCTTCTGGAACACTGCTTGATTTTTTACTGACCACATCAGTCATTAGATAAGCTATTAAACATCCCCAGAAACCTGTCCCCCTCAAATAGAAGAAACTGTCTCAAAAAAAAAAAAAAAAAAAAAAAAAGTCTTAAAAATGACACTTGCTAGTGGAATACTTCTGAATATCTGTCTTTCAAACCCTATGTCTATAGAAACAATTCACAAGAAATAACTTTCTTAATTCTATATCAAAATAATCACAGCAACTTGTCATTGTTTAAGCCCAGCAAGTAACTCAGCACCACTCAGCCATTTGCTCATTGTCCCACTTCCCCCCACCACTCTGTGTGGGAGAATGTAAACTCCACAGGTTTTGATGAGAACAGGCCAAAAACTAAAATAATATAAAACTACTACTAATAACAACAATAATGATGATGATGATGATGACGGAAATAACAAGGGGAGAGAATATAAATCTAAAAGGGGAATGGAATTAAAACAGCAAATAGTAAGGCACAGTACAACCACTTACCACCCGCTGACCAATACCCAGCCTGACCGGAGCACTGATCTATATGCCCTTTCGGGTGACTCCCCTGGGTTTATATACTGGGCATGATGTGCTGTGGTATGGAATACCCCTTTGGCTAGTTTGGGTCAGGTGTCCTGTCTCTGCTTCCTCCTGGCTTTTTGTGCTCCTCCGCATTGGCAGAGCATGAGAGACCGAAAAGTCCTTGAGCAGGGTAAGTGCTACAGAGCATCAACTAAAACATTGATGTGTTACTGGCATTGTTCTTAGACTAAAGTTGAAACACAGCACTGCACCAGCTGCTAGGGAGGAGAAAAAAATAACTTATAGCTGAAGCATAACTAGAACCAAAAATAGCTGGTGGGTCACCCTCCAATCTTTTCCCTGCCAATATTTAAGTTTTCTCTTGTAGATGTTACACATTGATCAGAATCTCTGATTTCTATGAAATAGCATAGAAATCTTTATGTTAATCTTTGCATTTTCTTGAGAGTGCCAGTGTACACAGTATTTGCCATCCCTCAAAACTTTAGTTTTAATGTTTTTCATTACTAAAAACTTTAGTTTATCTTTTGAAATTCTAATTTTCTGATAAGATCTGAATTACGTGTATTGTAGTCAAGAAAAAAAAAAGATGAAAACATTACCTAATATCATCTCCCTTTCTGAGGAGAATACAAATTTGGTTGATGTTATCAAACTGCTAACTCTGAGCCTTATTTTCAGACTGCAAGAGACTGTTAAAATAAGAGTCACAGGTGTCCATGGCTTGATGTAATGCTTCTATTTTATTAGATTACAACACCTGTAAAATTCTGCTCATTGATGGTTCCCAGCTTGAGACCGGATTTTTAGGAGAAGCATTCTGTCTCAACATAGTATCTAACACAATAGGCCTCCCTGCCTCAGCTGCAGCTAGTGTGAAATTACTGTAATATTTAGCAATTAATTATGGTGAGCAAGATGTTTCTGTATTTTCCCTTTGAATGTTATTATTTATATCCTTAAAGTAGCTCCTAATGGCCAAAGGCATGCCGAGTTCTACTGTGGCAGGTACAGAACAAATATATAGGAAGTAAGCAAGTTTCAGATGAACTTGCTGGGGGGGTGGGGATGCTATATCTTTTTTGTACTGAATTTTGGAACTATTTCCATGCAGTAAAATAGTAATTTATGTGCACAGATTATCAAAAGCTTTTGATATATTGAGAAAATGCTACCAAAATAAAGTAACCCTCTTGACAAAATTCTTTTTGACTACCCCCCTCAGTGGCAACAGTCTAGGTAGGTATTACTTTGGCCTTTGGCATGAGACCAACAGCAGTAAGCCTCCTTACTTCACCCAGGTTCCAACCAGTCTGTACATATTACAGATGTGATTACTTACCCAAGATCCACTGGGTGTGGTTTAAGTTGTGATTTAGTACTGCTTATTGTTAATAAACTGTTAGAGTATGCTTTCTGAAAACTACACACTATTCTACCATTTCCTTTTATCTTATGCTTTGATCTAAAATGGGATCCTATAACACTGTAAGTCATAAATTGTTATTTGAACCATTAACATGGCACATTGAATGGTATTGTTCCTAATATTGACTTTTTGCAAATCCTGACACCTCCTCACAGTTAATTAGCCTTTAGCTCATAATAACCAAGTCCATTTTTTTTTCTAATCTAAAGGCTCAAGAGGGCTGTTGCCCAGCAGCCCTATTTTTAATAGAACTAAAAATTAATTCCAGTAAATTTTGGAAGGAAGGAATGAAGGAAGGATACCAAACATAATCACAAGCTGGTGTGGGTCAGTTTAATTACTGGGCTGTTATTCATGTCAGTCCACTTTGTTTGCACCTCATCTCTATTCAGCCTTCTCTGTTTCTGGTAAAATCTGAGAGAAACCAATAATTAAATAGTTGAGCACAGCCCACACCTTTCTTAGAGCTCATTACACTCAGGGATCAACGACTGCTTGCAAAATGCTGACAGTTCATGGGTAAATCAACCCCTGTTTTCCATTCATTCCCAGGAATGTACTTCAGGAAAATCTTTAGAATCATTGAGAACAAATATTCTGCAGAAACATCTAGAGATTTTAACCTTGTTACTTGCTCAGAACATACTGATCAAAATAAGATTCATAATGTTCCAGGTACTACCAGTGGATTAATTACTCATTACATAGGTTGGCTTTTATGAGTTTTTTATGGTTTTTTTTTTACATAATTCCCATAGTTAGTGGTGAAGATTTTGTTAACCAATAATCATTACAGCAAGAAGACCTATCATTTCAGTTTACACTCTAATGAACGTGCTCCAGTAATGAGATAAATTTCCCTATTAAAGACTTAATCTCAGTTCGTCAATATTTGATTTATAGCAATCATAAAGATAAATATCACCACCATTAATTAAATGCAATTCCTCAGTAATGTTTCACACATCTAGTCAGCTAACCATTATTTCTGCATTCTTACCTTCTAAATTCCTCAAACTTTTTACTAGTTAAGTAAGAATTGCAGCCATTTCAAGATAACGCTTTCTGTTTAGGTAACTTAAGTATTTTGCTTTAACCATCTCTTTATTACACATCTCCTCACAAGCGTTATTCTTCCGCCTCTGCTGGCACTCCCATGTTCGCTTTTGGGGCTGCAGTCAGGCATCCTTGATAGAGTAATGACTGTGGAAATCTCTCCCTCTGGTGGTCATTCGAGCCTCTCGCTGTCAACAGTTTCCAATCACAACCCAGCATTTACCAGATGGATCTAATCTACGGTTTTATATTTTCCTATCTGTTTAGTGGCCCACTGTCTGGAAGAACAGTTTATACTTTTGCTTTACTTCAAGAAATCATCCCATACGTCTTTTTATAGTGAGCAAGAGATACTGTCCACACGGTTTTTGTTGAGCTCAGAAAATTATGAGGAGATACTTGGTAAACCAAAAAAGGGAGAAAAGCAGTGACAGATAAATAAAACATACTGACTGCAAATAAGAAAAAGTTACATAAAAAACATAACACAGAATATTAGTACTTTCAACAATATAAGACATACAAAATTTTGCAAATGGGAATTGTTTTTAAACTATTAGTACAGAAAAAATACACAGGCTAAGCAGGTACCAAAAAGTGCATTTAAAAATGCAGTTAGGAGAAACATGGAAAACAGAAATAAACCAAAGGCATATATCTAGAGCTGGATTCTGTGGCTACTCCAAGCATGTACTTTCTATAAAGCAGTGTGAGAAATGTATGTGTTCTACGTAGTGTGCAGGACCATCAGTTTAGATAAGGGCTGTATTGCTTCTGATCATTGACAATTCAAGCTCTTGGAAGATTATGGATGGCTGAAAATGCAATTTTGCTGATGTTTCTACTTTATTTAAAAAATGTTACATTAAAAAATGCCAAAGCACACATCTGACTTCTCAGACTAGAAGACACGCACGGTTATGGGCACAAGTCTACTCATGACATCTAGTTGTTCCTTCCTTCAGATGCAGAAATAGTACCTTTAGCTCTTTTGGTAAGTGATGTGCCACTTTAATGTCACACCAAAGGTGGGTTGCTTCGGGACATGCTTGTGTCCCAGAATCATACCTAAGCATCCAGAGCTGTGACAGATGTCCTGCCCACACACCATGACTAATCAGGAACAGAAAACTGAAGGGCTAGTGTGGGCCTAGGAGGGAGAACACCAGTCCACAAATCTCTCCAGCTGCTCTCCTGGAGCTCTTCAAGCACTAGCCCAAATAGGCTCTCACTGCCAACCTGATGCAGGAAATATTCCAAGAGAGGAATGTGATTCTTTGACCCATCACTTAGCTCCTCCTTGGCATGTTGCCTGGTTCCAAGTACATGCAGAGCACAAATGACTTTCTGACATTATATAGATTCATTTAGCCATCTATTTAGACTCTTTAAGGACATTATTTTTTCCAAATGTTTTAAATTAATCCCTCTTTTCAATATAATATGAAAACATTTTATTTTTCCTTTTTATTAATGCAGAATTATGCTTTTAAGAATTCAGCTTTAAAGGACAGTAAAATGTTACTACAATCCTGCTATTTCTATAGCCCCATGAACTGGGCAGAGACTGTTGTAGAGAACTAAATTTGCTTGCAAAGTACTAATAGCTCTTGTCATTTCACCTCACCTTATAATGTGTAAGAAGAATTAAAAATACTTTTATGGACGTATAGAAGGATTTATTATTTATAATTAAAACAAAAGAACAGCTTCTTACAATCATTATTTACATTGCGTATTCATTTACAATTATTTTGCTGTGCATGAAGAACCACAGGCTTCCTTGTAAAGTATGACACTATTAATACAGAAATCAACAAATATTGTTTCTCATATGTCATTAATATTAATAATCTAACCAAACACAGGGAAAAAAAGTGTATCAAAACAAAATCTGAAATATACACAACAGATCTTGGATTCCTGAAGCATAGAAAAAGAGATGCTGTAGCAAGTATTTGGCACATTCGGAAACAGTGATACCATGGACCAAAGGACAAAGCACTGGCTGGAGACTGACACTCAACACAGAATTATGATTACATGCCAGCTGTGTGTTGCATTCCCACTGTTATACAGTGGCATTACTTAAGAGTTCCAGTCAGAAATCCAGTCTCTGTCATACTCATGCCTAAAGATAAACACACACAAAAAATATCACTGCACAGTCTGTGAGGATTTTCAGTTTGAGTAATGTGAGTGGACCACCTGGAGAAGGCCACATCTGGGCTAATGAGTGATGAGGCGCACACTGTACCTGGAGACCACTGCACCCTGGCAAAAGGCTGCATGGCTGTGCCCCATCCCACCAGACAGGCCCTCTCAACCAGACTGCAGCAGACAGGAGGGGGAAGTTGCGCACAGCACCAGGAGAAGGAGGAGAAAGCATTGTGTGTTGGGATAGAACTACCAGCTGCACTGTTTGTAACGAGGACTAAGTCTTTACCTGAAGTTCCCCTACTTTTGTTTTCTTCTAATTAGATTATTAGCTAGTGCCTTTGAGTCCTTTTGGGGGCCAGTGAATGCCTCAGCTTGCTGGTGTGGCCCTAGTTTCCTTGGCTTCCAGGGCACCCTACTGCTGCCAGAGGCATGGCCTCTTGTGGGCTGAAGAGGCCTGTGAGCTGCTGGCCTTCCTTTCTGGAGGGTGCTGGGGCATCCCAGGTGAGCCATCTGGGCCCTGGCAGCAGTGGAAGGATCTGCCACCACGTGCCCCAGCTACTCATAGAGCATCTCCTCCTCCTTAGGAATGGGGCAGGATCTCCCCCAGGGGGGCAGCAGGGCCAGGAATGGCACAGGGCTCTCCTCCTCATCAGCATAGGAGTCCAGGAGGTCCAGCTGCGGAAGCATCTCTCTGCACGGTTCTCCTACAACACTAATAAATTGGCACACAAATGTCAGTAATCTTGCTGCCTAAGAAGCCATGTTAGGAAGTTCAAAAGGAAAGGCAGAGTTTGCACAGAAAATTCCTTGGATATGGCAGAAGTACACCTGCAGAGATTTTTGGGGTTGTTCACTACAGGAAACTGATTCCCAAAAAGGTTTTCTCTGACTTTCTTTTCCTGCTTATCAACCTTAAAAACAGAAATACTTAGGCGAATAAGAACACCTACTTTTTGGACATCTCAAATAATCTCAGATGTAATATTAATACTCCATTCAATTCCCAGTAAAAAGGCTTCTAGAGCCATTTGACATGCCCCTAGATACCAAACCTGGCCTCCAGATGCTGCTCTAGAGGGCTATGTTGTATCTGCCAGTATGATAAATACGAGAGCATTTAAGTAGCGCTAAAGACATATGAGTGGGTATCTCAATCAAGCCTGGTATCAAAATCATAAAAAGGACTCTGAATACTAGCTTTCCACAGCCAAAAAGGTCTTAAAGTGCCTGTGGTTTGTAATGTCCACATACAAACTACAGAAGTTTTAATAATTTTTTTTTTTTTTTTACTGTTTTGCTCAGAAAGCTGCTGTGCCTTGAGTCTGAAGAAAGGATGTGACTAAACTATGACAAAGTGATTGCTCTGCTAGTTTGCAGCATCAGTACTTCTACTTAAATGAGAGTTCAGCATCATAATTAACGGATACATGTTCTTACTCCCTAGCTCAGGCAGCATCCTGCTAAGTGCTGGAACAGAGAACTGCCCTTTAAAGAATCTCACTCTTCACTGACTCTGTGAGGCACATGGCTGCCCTGAATCACCTCACCAAAGCAGGGAGTTTCCTTTTAGCCCATCAATACATAGTTTTGGCAAATAAAACAGACACTTTAATAGGTCCCTTTGACAGGATAAACCAAAATTTACATCTAAGGATCACAGAACGGCTTCCATGGCAAAAGCTATGAGGTAACGCTCTGTTTATATAGAAACTGGTAACAAATAAATAACTGAAGTTAATACACTGTTTACTGTAGCATCCTACTATATGACATATTTTAGATGACCGTACCATATGAGAATTTTTGATCTCTGTGAGATCCATCAGAAGGATTCACAGGCATCATATTTCAGTAATAGTAAAAATATTATGCATAATCAGGCATGAGTGTAGGAGGAATTTTTGACTACAAGAGTATTTGAATACAGTATCATGTTAGAAAAACAAAGCTTCCAAGTCCTCTGTTTTGCTTCTGTTAAGTCACTAAATTGCAAATATTAAGTACAACATAGCATGTCAGACCACAATTCTCAACTCAAAACCTGTGAAATATAAATAATTATTTTTCCGAAAAGTACAGCTAGAAATTACCTCAAAATTATTTATGTCCTCAACTGAAATCGGTATCTGAATCAAGATACCATCCTCTGAGCATAAGACAAGTAAGTTACGAAAAAAATTGAACATTTAAGTTGTGTAATATGAACTGGAATGTGTATGTAAATAAGCCAACTCTGAAGTAATTTAGAGATTAATTTATTGCCCATTGTTTTACTACAAACCAAGTTTTTTAGTTTATAAATTCAAGCAAGTTAACAGGCTAAAAAGTGGTTAGAATGTCATTAATAGAAAATAAAAGTTATTTAATACAACTGCACAATCTGTAAAAATCATTAATTATGCAAAAAATACCTAGTTCACAGTGTATTTCCACTTAAACAGATCTTATAAAATTAACATTTTGATCTGCCCTCAAGGAAAATGAGATACCTTAACCTAGGGTGTATTATAAAATGAAAAACAGATTATGTTGTTTTCTTCATCAGTCAGACAAGTTTCTTATTCTTTCTACTTCCCCCTCTACTTAATATTTGTAAACTATAGGATTAAATATATTATGCATACAGACATCCAAATGAAAGAAAAGCACTGCTTAAAAGCTAAACTGATTTAATGAGTCTATACACTAAAAGCAATTTTCAGTTTAAGGGGATAATTAATTTATTTGCATCTCAGCCTGAGGACAAGCCTGTTACACGCAAGCATTAGCTCTAATGAGTGAAAGAAACTTTCACTGCTTTCTACTAGTTCCTGCTGAAAAAGCGAAATTGATAATTCTAGAAAGGAAATTAATTTCAGGCTGCTGTCATAAACCATATGACATTGGAATTAAAGAAAAAAAAAAAAAGATTTAATTTAGACAGTGGCAACACAGTGCTGGAGTCTTATGAAATCTAAAACTTCACCAGATAGAAATTACTGTGGAGAGCTGTTCAGCATGTTTGAATGACAGCAGCACTGAAAAAAAACAAACTCCTTTATATCCCTTCTGAAGGATATAAAAGACACTTTTCACTTCTTAGGAAATTTTATTTTATGTAAGTATTAAGCACTGACAAGGCAGTGCCCCTCATGGGACAGGAAAATCAGGACTAAGCACACAGAGAGACAGTCACAAGATAGCAAATTACCAAGGATAATCTCCTTTTCCCCGAAACTGTAAGATTTAACGGAAAAACAACCAAACAACAAAACAAACAAAAAACCTACAAACAAACAAAAAAAAGCAAACAGCTGGGGCTGTAGTAAAAGAAGACTGCAAAGAACCTTCGAGGTCTTCAAGTCTCACACCGACTGCTGTAAGCTTCATTTCATACAGCTGTACTGCATCTTCGAATCAGTTGGTGGTTTTCTCCAATACTTTTCTTAGGAAGCTCTTCCAGTAATCTCCCTGGCGGAGCAATTACGACTTTTTAATTTTCACCCTAAATTTTTTAACAGTCAATTCATACCTACTTTTTTTTTTTTGCATACATCTTCTAGGGTGTATAGTGTTGACATCTTTTATTTGCCCACTGAAGACCTATCAAGAACTATTCTCAGCATTTCTTTTGCTGAACTGAATAAGTAAAGCTCTGCCTTTCCATAACGCACACTCTATCCATTTTGATCATCTTAGTATTACTTCTTTGTGCCTATTCTAGCCTCAATTTCTTTCTTGAAAAATGGATTATTACAACTATCTGTATTACTTTAAAGAATAACTACAGCATTGATATTCCCCTGTATGTACTGGAAATATACCCACAGTCCAGGTCACAGATGGCGTTTTCAAAGCTACATCATCCTGTCAATGCACAGACATTCTGTGACCAATTAGTATACTTCAACACTTCTTCTCTTGTTAGTTCCATTTGATGAGTCCTCAGCTGATAGCAGAAATTCTTGTCATCAGTATCCAAGTGCATAACTTTGCACATTATTCACCTGAATCTCAGTTATTTTCCACTTCTCTAATAGTTAAGGCTAAGTGCTTTCTTAATAGTCTTTGCAAGTTCTAATTCAGCTTTGATTTAAACAGCTTTTATTCCCACTCTACATTCTAAGAAATAACTTTATTTGCTGATCAGTATTTTCTTAATTCCTTTCTGTTGTTTTCTAGTCCTTACAGTGTTCATGTATTTCTAAAATCCTTCTTTAACTGACTATCCATTTAGTTCTGGTATCATTTCTGAAAGTCTTTTCCTTGCTCAAATATAATTTTTTTGTACTTTAAATAAATTTAACTTCAATTTCAGATTTCCTCTCAATTAAAACTCCTGAGCAGTTCAGACTGAAATTTCTTTAGCTTATCTAAGCTTCCTCTTCAAATCAAGCACTTCACTTGAAGACATACTTTTTTCCGAAGGAAAGTTAGACTTTTTTGGCTAAACTGAATCAATGTAATCAAAAGCCTTGATCAAAATTTACAATGACTGATTTAACTCCAATGTCATTGTTTACCCAAACTAAACATAAAATAGTACAAAACCCGTTTCAAAGGGTTGTTAATGTTAATTTTTACTTGTCAGCTTAGTGTAGAACACTTGAATCAGTCCTTGAAGTTCCTTGAAATTCTCTTTCCCACAAGTTCTACAATTCTTTAGGCATGGGCATGTTCTCTTTCATCCCTTATAGTCCCACATACCATAAATACTTGGAAGCTGTGCCACTGTGAAGAAAATGGAAGTGTGCTTTTAGCTCTGGCTAGGTAAGTAGTATGTTCTCCCAAGTTAAGAGAAATGTGGGACAAATAAGCAAGTTGTAGATAGAAGTGACCTTGGGTCTCTTTTCTGTAAGTACTTCTGTGTAAGTACTTTCACTTCTAGGAACTAGTTCGCAAGAGGTGATAAACAGAACACATCTAATGAACTTCACTGACCTTACTCATTTTCAGAACATGTCTTCATGATGTTTTCTTTTATCCTACCTCAAGACAGCAGGATTCCTTGATCAGCAGGATTCTGAAGCACAGAGAAGATGTCTGCATTTAACAGAGTTCAGGGTTCCATTCCAGGAAAAAAGTGACCACGAGATAAGAAAATGTTATTAAGAATTACTCTATTAGATGTAGTCCTTGGTGACCTAAAAAATGTTTTCCCTAGTTCTAATACAGTCTACGACCATACGGAGCAATTTTAGACTGATCTGATTGTTTTTCAAAAAGAAGCAAAAGGAAATCAAATGATTCATTAACTGATGGGTATTCTGTATAAGCTTTAAATTTTTTATGAGTATGACAAACTTTACAAATCAGATTTGGAACCTTAACTGCAAATATAAACCATTATCTTCAAGGGAAAGAGGAAGAAATGTAATTTTCTTACAATTTACTTTGTAATGATGTTAAATTGGAAATCAGGGTATATTTTTGAAAGGACAATAAAAAGCAAAAATATTATAATCTCTATACAATGTAATGTTATGCTTTATGTAATGCCTAGTGCTGTTAGCAAAGTTTTTTCCAACAATTAATCCTATAGTGAAGGCTTCTCCCACTACAATGCTGTTTAAGTATGCAAGCTGCTTAGAAAAAAACAGGTAATGGCAACAATAAATTTCCTCCCATGCTCAGTATCAGGACCTGAAAGTTCTACCTAACAGCTTCCATTTCTTCATTCATTTCTCCTCTCTGACCATCTTCTTAAGATACTTTCCTCCAGCACAGATGATCAAATAATAGATATGCAGGTTTTAGATGATGCCAGATGATGGGGACAGCCTAACAGGCATCCCAGACCCAGGGATCATGGAAACAGGCTAATGCCATTAGTCATTAGTGCATTATTGAACATCTGGAGAAAATGTAATTTTTTTCTTTTGGAGAAGATGTATTTTAGAAAGGAAATCTACAGGAGTAAAAGTCAACTCATTCAGTTTCTTAGGCAGCCAAGGATTATTTTTCCCAGCTTCATCAACACTATTGTCAAGAAAAAATGATGCATCCATGCTAGGGCTTTTGGAATACACTGCCACATGTCAGAAGTGTTCAGGGAGCACGCGTGAACGGGATATACTATCTATGTGCCATGGACAAGAAAACAGTATGAGTCATTTTCTATGCACAAATCATAACACCATTGCACTCTGTTTCAGCGTTCACTAATACACTGCATACAGCCTTCAATATAGTCTTACCACTATACCATCCTTGTCTCAAAACAGCACGTCAAAAATACTCTCTGGTTTCTGATTTACTGTGTGTCAGTTTGACACTGATCATTGGACTGCTCACCACAGACTCAAGGGGCTATCCCAGTAAAAAGCAATTCCTATATATTCTGCCTTAAAATTAACATCTGCACCAGGCTGTCACATATCCCCAAAGCCACAGCACAAGCAATACCCATTAAACTTCTTAGTGATCACCTAAGCCACTCTAAACTTTGCACAGGCCAACTGTCCGGCTCTCATCCTCTGACAAACTCTCTCTAAGAAAATAAATACAGCTAACCACACAGCTGAATGGCACATTACCCTTGCTTCCCTTGTTTAACGAAATCAAATATGCTGAAAAAAATTCTCAAAATATAATCTTATAGGAAGTAGCAACGTTCTATTTTTCCTTATGCTATTTGCTGTTACTCTGACATGAGCCATATGGTGCCTTTCTTTCTCTCCAGGCTATCTTCACTGATATTTCTCCTTAAGGACGGGTTGCCATTAAATTCAAATAGTCCAACCCTACATCTTACTAAAGTGGAAGCAAATGAGATGACAATTTAAGAGTAAAAGCTTTCTCCCATAACAGTTTCAATATTCTTTTATGTCAGAAGGTGAAGACTTAAAGTAATTTTAACCTGTATTTTATTTCCTCAATTCATCTATTTCACTTGTTTCTACATGCCTTTACCAATTAAGTTTGCTAGAAAATGCCTTATAACCTGCAACTCCTTATATATATACTATATAGATACATATAGATATACCCTGTATAGATAGTGCTTTATCTAAGCAGTCCTTTAAATTTAAATTGAAATTTACTGTACCACACTAGAAATTATTTCAAAATAACAGCCTGTCTCTTCTACATATAATTACTGTACAATCATGGCAGAGCAAAACAGAATTATTGTGAGCATTTGTGAACATCTTAATGTAGACCTTCTTCACTAGATCTACATTAAGCAAGAAAAAATATCGATTAGCACATGTCACCAAATATAACAATCATTAAAAATACCTTAATAATCCTCTCCTCAAAAATAAAACCAACAGCTTTTCTAATCATGGAGTAGGGAGAGAATGGCAAGATAGGAAAATGGTCCATCATAGCACAGAGTAATTTGATGTTTGTAAAAAAAAACAAAAAACCACGCAAACAAAACCACACACACACACACACAAAAAAAAAAAATACACAGAAAAAAAAAAACAAACCAAGACAACCCACGAGATCCAATTATAGTGTTTAAGCACAAACAAGTAAGTTAGTTAGCTGTAATTACTGAAAAACAAGGCTTTCTGAACAGACGAGGTACATTGTTACTTACAATATTTGTATCACACTGTCTGAAAACTTTTCACATGATTAGAACTCTAAATAGCAGGAACAGAATAAATCTATATCAAGACAAAACAGACTACTTCTAGTGTTACTAGGCAGTCTGTTAGAATAATAACAGGGTAGTAAAAAAAATAAATAAGACAACAGGTAGGAGCACTGAAACTAAAAAAAAAAAAATAAAAAGTGAGATGGTGGGAGCGCACTTCTGCATCCATGACAGCCCAAATCTTATGGTGAGTCCTACCTCATAAAAAATAGCTTACCTGATGACAAACCTTGTCTTGATCTACAGGGAATACGCATCAAAATGCAAGAAAAATCACTGAAATTATATGTAAGTGTAGGAGAAACCGTGAAATGGAGGTTTCAGTATTTCAAACCACCCCCACAGGAAAATGTGGGCAGATTCTAAATTTTTATTCCTCAGCAATCTTCCAGCCTTCCCTACATTTACACTGCTTCAACAACCAGTCCCTTTTTGTGTTTGAAGTTGAACAACTATTATTAGCAGACTGTCAGCTACGAGCACGTTAGCTCCTGATCAAGTCACAGTACCATCACCAAAAGAAAACTTCCGAGGTGAAAACAAACCCCACTTAGTTTACCAGCTTCTATTCACTAGCGAAGTATGGACACCAGCGAACAGCCCATGGTGCTGCTCTCTTCAGAGCGGTATGCCTGCCTTTTCTCCCACACAGCTCTGCACGATTTGCAGAAATTCCCTATAAAATTTCACAAGTTTACTTCATTACTTCCCCCCGCCCCCCCCCCCCCCCCCCCCCCCTTTTTCCTGTAAAGCTTCCCCCTTTGCTCTTGCAGCCTACTAAAATAGTCAGGGGCTACTGATGACACCCTGCTAGTAGATGGTTCTTTGCTGGCACTTGCCGGTCCCTGTGATGTCCCTAGCCCAGCTCTTTTGACTTCTGGCTCTGGGCTTGTTCCTCGGGCGTGAAGGCACATATATTTTGTCCCACTTTTTACTGAGAAGTTTCCATTCAGCTCCCCGTAATTCACCGCTGCACCCTCGCCACCTTGGCTGACCCCACCCCAGCTCCATCTCTGCCAGTCAGGAGACGAGAGAACGTGCCACCCTCAGGCCTCGGCAGGGCGCCCGCTAGCGCGGCCGCTGCCCTCTTCCCGATGACAGCAGGGCCGGCCCCGCGGCTGGCGATGGGCCTGTCCTCCCGCGGAGACGAGGGACGCTGCCGACGCCGCCCGAGAGGACTGGCCTTCCCCAGGGTGAGTTCCACGGCCGGCCGGCCCGGGCAGACGCCCAGCTAGCGCAGCGCTTTCCGCCGCCGTTTGTCTCCCGTCTCTTCCCGTTCGCCGGAGCAGCTGCTGCTGCTGCGCAACCCTTCCCCGCCCGCCCGCTCGCTCACCCCAGCGGTGTCGCCTCCTCTCAGCCTCGCAAAGCTCGGCCCGGTGAGCTGAACCCGGTCAGGGTCGGGGCGGGAGGGCGGAGGGAGGCGCCGCCGCCGCCCGTTGGGCCGAGCCGGGCCCTGGGCTGTGCGGGCCGCCCAGCCGCGGGTGCTGGGTGCGCGGGGTGAGCGCGGAGGTGCAGACACCTGCCCGGAGCTGGGGGTCGGCGGGGGCTGCCCGTCCCAGGCGTGCATGAGGGGGCGCCGGAGTGCGGCGGCGACGGCCCCGACGTCTTAAGAGTTAACTTCGTGGTGTAGCCGCCGGCGGTCGGCACCCGAAACGCCCCGGGAGTCTTTGGAGCCCAGCCTATCCCTCCCTGTGCCGCTCTGGGGCGGCTGACATGCCCCCATGGTCTCCTCACGACCAGCAGGAGCCCCCGCCCGAAGTTGGTCGGTGCCCGGCCGGGGGCAGCTGCGGCGGCTGTGCAGCCTGGTGACTTGCGATCGGTAGCTCACGTTACGCTGGGACGCCGGCATAGTATTCCTGCCTCCGTCGTCCTTCATTCCGTGCTACAACTAATGTTTGTGCATGCAAGAGCGTGAAACGGACAGTACTGGTCTGCAGGACATTACGAGCCGATCCGTGGTTTGCTGTTGACCTCTTAGGTCTGTTCCCCGTCATTGTTGCAATGTCTGCTAGACCTGTTGACTTCAGCAGCATGCAGTAGGATTTTTTAACTGGTTAATACGTTGCATTTATTAACTGTCTTTATCTTAACTGCCTTTTAATTATTTAGGCTACTCTTGCTATAAGAGAAAGTATATCATACACTGGCCATTCTTTCTCATCAACCAGTGGGCTGTGATGGGGGAGCTGATCACACAGCAATAGCTGAACTGGTAGGGCAGTTCATAGTTGAGCAGGAGCTGGCACAGCAGCAGTGGCACAGCTCTTGTGCACTTTGCTGCCTTGATCTTCTGGCAGCCTGGAAACAGTTCTTTAAACTTTCTTTTCTGCCTTCCCATCTAAATCCTACTTTATTGAGAAGCACTGATGAAGTATGTATTTAAAAGTGTCTCTTAAGAAATAAACACTTAGGAGATCACACAATAGCAGCAAGGATGTTTTTGTAGCAGAATGCCTTTCATGATTGTTTCTCTTCCTAGCGAAGTGTCAGTTCCTGCCTTTCTGGGAGCAGGAGCTTCTGGTATGGACACCTGTTGGCTAGGACAGCTCATCTAGCTTCTGTCATGTCATCCTCCTTCAAAGGTGCCACTTATTTTTCAAGACTCTTGGTAACTGATGCTCAAGTTTCTGTGCCCTTATTTCTCGTGACCTAATTATTGTTGTAGTCTCCATGGCTGCAGTATTCTGAAAGGATCACAGGTGACTTTTGAACAAAAAGGCATTGAGAACCACTGTGCCACTGTACTTTATTTTTTTTTCTTTTTCAATTTATGCATTTGGGGGTTGGGGGCAAGCTAGTTGAAAAATTCTAGGCCAGGTTTTCAATAGAAATTTAGGGGGTTGTGTTTAGTTTTTAATTTTGAACTTTTGAGAATTTTTTCTTGGGGCTTTACTTCATGTTTTCCTGCAAACTTTTTGAAGAAGAAATGGGCAAAGCTTAATGCATTGTACAGTTCAGACTGTATAAGGAACTTAAATATAAATGTCAAAGAGGACTTCTTACTAGTGAGAGGATGCTAGAAGTGTCCCATTCAAGGAGTGATGAATAAAGAGGAAGCTGAGCTCTGTACTGTTTCTCTGACTGCTATGTCTGCTGCTTGATCCTTCACCTATTTTCTGTTGTTTTCCTTGTGAATAGTTCCACTAGCTTTCTGTGGTGTTGCTCGTAGGTTTACCAGACAGAATGGGAGGAGGGTAAAAAATACAGTTCCTGTTTCCTCTTCCCTTAACATGTTGACGAGCATGTATGAATATGAAAATCTTATGGATCTCATGCTGAAATTCCTTAAAAATTATTTGCTGCTGGGAGTTGTTATTTAATATTCCAGTTTCCTGCCCTTATAGATGTAAGAAACAACATTTTCAAATGGATCCGGTGAATTTTGTATTAATTTTCACCATAGTGAGGCATTCTCAATTCTTTTTTTTACCCTTGAAAATTTATGAGTGGTCTGGTGTGCTCCCTAGACAGGGAAAACTTTATTTTGAGTTCTGCATCCAGATTTAAACACTACTATAAAGAATAGCTGACCTATTTGGAGAGTTCACTAAATAGCAGTGACAGCTGGAGATCAAGAAACCATGTCTGGTGAAGAAAGAGAGAAAGAAGTGGATTTATTTAGCACAAAGTCAAGTTTGAAGGGGAGCTAATATATATAGTAGGTGTTTAAAGTTGTAAAATTTTCTTTGTGAAGAAAAGGAGCTGTTCTCTGTATTCGCTGTGAATAAGGGAAATTGCAAGAAAATTCAGGGTAGATGTTAGGGAAAGAATTAAAATAATAGAAGATAAGAAGGTAAATAGTTTGGGAAGGGTGTGAAATCTCTGTCAAAGGTCTGTAAGAGAAAGACAAAGGAGCTGAAAGGCTGACTTGGGAAGGAGGTCTTAGGACCCTCTGCTCCTGGCTTTTCTGGGACTGAATCATAAAAGAACATTTGAAGGAAATAAAACAAGACATATAAAGGAGCATAGGCTTTTTAACACTTTGATAGGTGTACATGCTATTCTGGAGGGAAACATGAGCTCACACAAAACAAATGATCTGAAAGCAGGACAGCCACAACAAACATGGCTCAGTGTGAAGCTGGAAAGACCCACTGAGAGAGACCCTGTTTAGTTTCTGAGTGCCAAATACTTTTGGCACTGTATGTGGAATATTTTATCTTTATGTTGGCATTTTTTGCTGAAAGACTAAGGAAGGTGAGAACAAGATGCCTGTAACAGTTTTAGACATAAAACAATATAAATAAAAACTTCTTAAAATATATCCAGAACACTGTAATTAAACTACATTGAACTATGAAAACACCTCAAAATCCTGTGTTTGTATGCTTCTGTCTGAGTTCAAGTTCAAGTTATATGCAAATCAGACTAAAAAAGAATGCTTAAATGTCTCATTTGATGTTTCTTAGCATGATACTGATATCTGGTATAGAATCATAGAATAGTTAGGGTTGGAAAGGACCTTAAGATCATCAAGTTCCAGCACCCCTGCCATGGGCAGGGACACCTCACACTAAACCATCTCACCCAAGGCTCTGTCCAGCCTGGCCTTGAGCACCGCCAGGGATGGAGCATTCACAACTTCCCTGGGCAACCCATTCCAGTGCCTCACCACCCTCACAGTAAAGAACTTCTTCCTTATATCCAATCTAAACTTCCCCTGTTTAAGTTTTAACCCGTTACCCCTTGTCCTAGCACTACAGTCCCTAATGAAGAGTCCCTCTCCAGCATCCCTATAGCTCTGCTTCAGATATTGGAAAGCTGCTGTGAGGTCTCCACACAGCCTTCTGTTCTCCAGGCTGAACAGCCCCAGCTTTCTCAGCCTGTCTTCATACAGGAGGTGCTCCAGTCCCTTGATCATCCTCGTGACCCTCCTCTGGACTTGTTGCAGCAGTTCCATGTCCTTTTTATGTTGAGGACACCAGAACTGCACCCAGTACTCCAAAGTGAGGTCTCACGAGAGCAGAGTAGAGGGACAGGATCACCTCCTTCAACCTGCTGGTCATGCTCCTTTTGATGCAGCCCAGGATACGGTTGGCTTTCTGGGCTGCAAGCGCACACTGAAGCCGGCTCATGTTCATTTTCTCATTGAGCAACACCCCCAAGTCCTTCTCCTCAGGGCTGCTCTGAATCTCTTCCCTGCCCAACCTGTAGCTGTGCCTGGGATTGCTCCGACCCAGGTGTAGGACCTTGAACTTGTCATGGTTAAACGTCATAAGGTTGGCATCAGCCCACCTCACAAGCATGTCAAGGTCCCTCTGGATGGCATTCCTTCCCTCCAGCGTATCAACCGAACCACACAGCTTGGTGTCATCGGCAAACTTGCTGAGGACGCACTCAATCCCACTGTCCATGTCAGCGACAAAGATGTTGAAACAGACCGGTCCCAACACCGATCCCTGAGGTACACCACTCGTTACTGGTCTCCAACTGGACACTGAGTCATTGACCACAACTCTTTGTGTGTGGCCATCCAGCCAGTTCTTTATCCACCGAGTGGTCCATCCATCAAATTGATGTCTCTCCAATATAGAGACAAGGATGTTGTGTGGGACAGTGTCGAACGCTTTGCACAAGTCCACGTAGATGACATCAACTGCTCTACCCCTGTCCATCAGTTCTGTAGCCCCATCATAGAAGGCCACCAAATTGGTCAGGCAGGATTTCCCCTTAGTGAAGCCATGCTGGCTGTCACCAAGCACCTTGTTGTTTTTCATGTGCCTTAGCATGCCTTCCAGGAGAATGTGCTCCAAGGTTTTGCCAGGCCAGAGGTGAGACTGACTGCTCTGCAGTTCCCTGGGTCATCCATTTTCCCCTTCTTGAAAATGGGGGTTATATTTCCCTCTTTGCAGTCATTGGGAACTTCACCTGACTGCCATGATTTTTGAAATATGAGGGACAGTGGCTTAGCAACTTCATTTGCCAGCTCCTTCAGGACCCATGGATGGATTTCTTCAGGTCCCATGGACTTGTGTACGTTCAGGTTCTTAAGATGGTCTCGAACCTGAACCTCTCCTACAGTGGGCCTAAGGTCCTCATTCTCACAGTCCCTGCATCTGCCTTCCAAGACTTGGGTGGCGTGGTTAGAACATTTGCCAGTGAAAACTGAGGCAAAGAAGTCATTAAGAACCTCAGCCTTCTGCAAATCCAGGGTAGCCAGTTCTGATAGCTTCTGGAGAGGGCCCATATTGTCCCTTGTCTGTCTTTTATTTGCAGTGACATTTGGTGACACAGACAGTGGGATTGAGTGCACCTTCAGCAGTTTTGCTGATGACACCAAGCTGTGTGGTTCGGCTGATACCCTGGAGGGAAGGAATGCCATCCAGAGGACCTTGACACACTTGTGAGGTGGGCTGATGCAAGGTCCTACACCTGGGTCGGAGCAATCCCAGGCACAGCTACAGGTTGGGCAGAGAAGAGATTCAGAGCAGCCCTGCGGGGAGGGACCTGGCAGTGCTGGTTGGTGAGGAAACGGAACATTAGCCAGATGCATTGTGCACTCACAGCCCAGAAAGCCAAGCGTATCCTGGGCTGCATCAAAAGGAGCGTGACTAGCAGGTCAAAGGAGGTGATCCTGCCTCTTTACTCTGCTCTTGTGAGACCTCACCTGGAGTATTGTGTGCAGTTGTGGTGTCCTTAACGTAAAAAGGACATGGAACTGTTGGAACAAGTCCAGAGGAGGGTCACGAGGATGATCAGGGGGCTGGAGCGCCTCTCATATGAATATAGGCTGAGAAAGCTGGGGCTGTTCAGCCTATAGAAGAGAAAGATGTGTGGAGACCTCATAGCAGCCTTCCATTATCTGAAGGGGGGCCTATAAGGATGCTGGAGAGGGACTCTTCATTAGGGACTGTAGTGCTAGGACAAGGGGTAATGGGTTAAAACTTAAAGAGGGGAAGTTTAGATTGGATATAAGGAAGAAGTTCTTTACTGTGAGGGTGGTGAGGCACTGGAATGGGTTGCCCAGAGAGGTTGTGAATGCTCCATCCTTGGTGGTGCTCAAGGCCAGTTTGGTGAGAGCCTTGGGTGAGATGGTTTAGTGTGAGGTGTCCCTGCCCATGGCAGGGGTGTTGGAACTTGATGATCTTAAGGTCCTTTCCAACCCTAACTCTTCTATGGTTCTATTATTCTGTGTTATGCGTAGAAACCTGTGCAATGTGTTGGAGTGCATTTGTAGCTTTTCTTTCTATGTAAGTACTGCAAAAGACATATACATGCAGACCTACAGGAATTTTCCTTTTTTAATTCTACTAAGCCAGAGAAACACTTCAGCCTACTGTGGTATAGTCTTACAAAGTGTGTGCATTTTGATGGCTTGTTGTTTTTTTTTTAATGAGTTCACTATTAGCGTTCTTTGTTACACAAAATACAGCCTATGCTGTATAAGTTGTTATTATTATATATAAGTTTCAGTCAGGAAAGTGTATTTTAAAATTAAAGATACATGCAGAAATATGAAGGTCATTTTCAAGTGTATAAGTATAGAAAAAAAAGCTTTTATTTTGCTGTACAGCTGTTTGCTTGCTAAATATAATTCAGTTGAAAGGGATGTTTGCATCATTTCAAATGCCAGTGATCCTTAGGCAGCCTTTGTTTGCTGCTTTGTTTGAACCTTGTCTTTTAAATATAAGAAGCATGTTTATCTGTCAGTCCTTTATCTTTTGGTTCAGAAGTCTGTCACTAATAGTTTTATACCCCACTCCAGTATTAGCCCCAAATGAAGCAGCTGTTCAACAGATAGCAAAACAGCTTTTTCTATAACAATTAGCATAAGGGAACACAACGTATACAGAGGCTTAAATATATACTATTTGAATACACATATACAGCATATAAGGTATGCGAGATGTATATCACTAACTGTAGTACATTTCAAGAATATATTTTAATCGTTGGGGATTTGGCTGTACATGAAAAGCACATCTGAGCTAGCTTTATGTAAAGTCTTTCAGTCCTTCCTGGTTGATGTTAGATTTGAAATTTTTACTGAGCTATGATAAGATTAAATTCATTCTAGCAGCGTGTTATGAAATTTATTGTGAACAATAAATTAATTAGAACAGCTTTAAAATGTTTGAGTGATAAAAACAAATTCATGACTGGTAATTTTTTCAATACCCTGTGAAGTCTAATGTCGCATTTATCACAGCAAAATGATACATACTGCCTGTAAAAATCTTTCAGAGCCTGAATTTACTTGGAAAAAAGAAAGAAGTCATTTGTAGAGAGGTCTAGGATTTTTATAGATTACACTTTTGAAATGTGTCTGATACAGAAGGTAGCAGTGCTGACACAGCGAGGTTAATAAAAACTTGAGGGATTCTGATTTAGTCAAGGCATTTGAATCATCACATTTTTGTCATAAACAAGACAGGTTTCCAGTGTAAATTCTACCTTTTCTGTGGGTGTCTCTTCCATGATGTTTTGCTTGGCCACCTTAAGTTAAAATACATTCATGGAATCTTAAAAGAAATGATAGAAATTACTTATGGGCATATTCTAGGAAAACTGGAATTGTCCTTAATCTAAACATTGAGGAAGTTTGTGCGTTTCATTTTTTGTTTGGAGTGTGTGTTTTTAAATTTGGTCTTGTTGTTGTTGTTACCTTTTAGTAATGTATGCAACCTGGAAATAAAAACAACTCTTTTCATTTTTGCTATTTAAAATGTCTAGGTCACATCCTCTACAAGATCAGGGAATGTTTGTAAATAATGTCTTCTTTATACAGAAGAGGCTATTTATAAACTTCTGGGTCGCGTAAAGAAACCGTGTGTGGTTTCAGCGGGTGACTGAATTGAATGTTTTGTATGTGTGTCTTTACAGGTAGCCATACAGAACTGAAGAATCACAAGTTGAAATGAGTAACCAAGAGGCTGATGTTCTACGTTGCTGGAGATGTAGAAAATATGTAGCAAATTCTGTTTGCCTTGAAAAATCTCATAAAAAAGAACCATCTAATGTAAGTAATAGCATATGCAGGGAGTTTGTAACATTTTCCAGTGTCATAGGTTTTAAATAAAGAAGTGTTAGACTTGCCCTCAGTTATTAATTAATGTACTGTGAAGATAAGTACAAAAATATGGAAAATTCCATAGAGAGTATGTAAGCAGCAATGCTACAGAAGCCAAGCAAGCAGTAATCACGTTTTTGTTCTGCAATAGGAAGGCTGGTATTTATGACTCATTTGACTACTAGATTGTGTGGAGTATATAGTGTTACCATTTTTCATGTAAGAATGGGTTCTTGTTTTGACAGTTTTAATGAAGTAATTTTTTGTTTTAATAACTATTAATAGAGAAGTCTTTTTTTCTAAGGAGTTTTTTAAATAGAGACACTGATTTCTGCTGTGGTAGTTGGATGTGCATTGAGAGTTTCCTACATCAGAAACTTTTGCTTTTCATTTTGAAAAAGTAGGGGATAGTCTGTGCACAAAAATAGCTCAGATTAACCTTCTCCAAGGGGGGGGGGAGCATGTTCTGCAAGGCTAAAACACCACTTAGTAATTTACATTATTCTGTTAATTTATTAAAATGAACAGAAAAATAATCACAGGGAATAAAACAATGACAAAGTATTTCCTCTGCTTTATAATGTCAGTTAGTAATCATAAAGAGTTAGGTCTTTACAAATATGCCAAAAAGCTGTGCTTTTATCGCATGATCTTGAATCAAAGCAAAAAAGCAAATAGAAGGGAAGTTTTATTAATATTTTTATTAACACACTAGAAATATAACACTGTTCTTTTTGGCAGTGGAGGATGGCATAAGCAACAGAGGTAGAAGCAAAGTTGTTATTTTTTAGATCCTAATATAATTAGTATTATTATTATTTTAATCACTCTTTTTACAGAGCTTGAGGTTCTGTAATAACTTTCATACTTGGGAGTCTTTATTTTGTGCATCATTTGAAGCAGCTTTTGGGTGTATGGGAGGGAAATTTCAACTTCTTTCATGGGAAAGACATAGCGAAAAGAAGATTTCTGTGCCCCATGGTGGAGCTTTTAGTTGTTAGTGGAGATCCACCATCACTGTGCACAAGACTGAAGCATCTCCTTCCCTAATTACGTAGATAGCAGATAAAAGAATGTAATTTAGTGCTACTTCCCAAGACACTGGGAGGCAGATTGTGCTATGATGAGAAATGTTTTCAGTATGTTTCCTTTCCCTGATGAATTTTAGACCTTTAGTCAAAGACATAGCTGAAATATGAGTAAAAGAGAAAAATCTTAGACCTTAAAAACAATTGTTGAAGTTACGAATGCAGTATAAACACTTTAAATCAGAATTACATCCAAGCTGAAGTACAGGTACTGTCCAAAGACAGAAGGAAGGTGGTAGCATAGACATGGCAAACAGATCTGTCTGCTGTCATTACTTGGAGAATTTCTAAAAGCGTCTGTCTTCTGTGTATAGCCCCACTTTCAATTTTTAGCATAATGAAGTTTTATTCCTATGAGTTTCATAACATAGGAGTCAGTGATTTTCCATATTCATAAATTTTAACAACAGGTTTTAAGACCTTCTCACCAGAGTTTTCTTGTCTTTTTAGCCATCTTTATAACTTTACTGACATTCTAAATCATATTAAAAGATTTAATTATAGTTGTATCACTTCTGTGCTAAAAAGCAGTTAGTTAGGTAATTGTTTTTATTTTAGGATCAATTAATGAAATGCTACAGTTCTTAAGATTTTGTTTTCAGTTAGTCACATCATTGCAGTTAAAAATCAAAAGCTACTAAGAGTCCCTGATTTCTCTGCTAGTTACTCTAACAAGCATTAGAAAAATAATTTAAAATATTTTTGTCATAGTTGTGTGATGCTGAAAACAGTCTTTATATAAACTAGAACTTAAATTCTCCTTTCTTTACTGGAAAATTGTGCCAGCTGATAGTGCTTCTGAAATAAATTTCTGAATATACTTGGGAGATCATAAGTTGCATGCTTTCTTGTAAATAAAACAAAACCACGTCCAAATGCCTCCATCTCCACAGTGAAGTCTGTCCAGTATCCTTAGATTCAGAAATAGAGAAATATTGACAACATTACCTGATTTTTAGCTTACGGAATGTACCAACATCTTTTGAGTTCTGTCATTTTTTAATATTTACTGAATTTGGGAAGCTGACTCCTGGGTATATTTAGACAAAAAAAAAAAGCTTGAATAAATGTTGAATATCAGTACAATAACTCTTTTTTTTTAACAGACATCTCAACCTTCATCTGCTGCACAGGAGCCTTGCAATGTATGGCACGTGAACTTAGAAGCAATTCCAGAGTGGGTGAAATGTGTCATTGAAAAGGTAGATAATTTTTTACTTGCCTCTTTATAATCCCAAATGTGAAATAAGTAAGAGAAATGAATTTCAAGGGCACTTTTCTTCCAAGGTCCACATGTTTTATAGAGACCCTCTAACTGAGGGGGCTCTTGGTAACTTCTGTCATTACCATTTAGACAGGCTTTTTTTTTGATCTTAAATGTTGTTTTTTTTTTACGTAGGCACAAAACCTACATGTGATAAATTCTGTTCCTGCCCATTTATAAATGAATGTATTTCAGTTTGTCCAAACAACTGTTGCAGGCACCTCTGCAACAGTTCCAGTGCTTAAAATTATATTATTTATTATCTAGGCTTTGGGTTTTGGTTTGTCTTGGTCATCGTATCTTGCAGTACTGGCATATGTGTTGACAGCGATAGTAAGAAGCGTGTTTCTCCATAAAACTGCACTGGCGGTTTGTTAAGATTGCTGTTGCTGGAATATGATGTGGAGTCTTTTATATTTAATGTGTTATTTTGTAACATCAATAGAAAGCAAATTCAAAGGTCTGATGACAAGCCAGTGTCACTGCTTTTGAGTTTTAACTCCCCGTTTGAAATGACAAACCATCCCACAACTTTCCCGTTGTACTGTTGCTTAAATTAAGTATTTTCTTTGGTGTAAGTCTACAAGTTAATGTTGTTGAATAGATAATAATAAGCAGAAACAGTGCTTTTCCTTTGCCCTACAGTTTTTCTCTGATGAATCTTTGATTTTTGAGAGAAATGATACCTGCATTCTGCTTAAACTTCAGTGTCTAAGTTTTATTATATTGCAGATAACTTAAGTTTAAGCAAATGTACCCTGAAATTGTGAAAGAAAAAAACATGATTGTAAACCTAAGCATTCAAAAATCAGGAAAATTTGCTTCATCTTTCCTTATTGTATTGCTGTCTGTTTTATTTTGTTAAACAATTAATTTTAAAATTACTCATCTCTTCAGTAGTGCATGAAGAATAGCATTATCTGTTTCACAAACTTTAATCTTGGTGGTGTGTGTGAAAATTAGGAGTGATGAAGTATTTCCTCACTCTACAGAACTGCCTCATCTTGAATGCCTGATCATAGGAATGGAGGTTTTTACAGTACTTAGCATGTTATATTGTTTCACTAATACTGGATTCAATATTGATAGTAATACTGTTCTTTTCACCTTTAGCTGTAAATGGCCAGCCTTCTGACTTTGAAAGCCTAGAGGGTCAGGTCGGAGACCTGGGAAATACAGAACATGTAGACTGGTCAGGAAAAGCTTAATTGCTCAAGATTGCAGAGGAGCAGTGCTCTGCTGGTGGCAGAGGCATAGAATGCAATTCTCGGTGGATATCTTCAATATCTTAGTGTTCATTTTGTGCTTTAATATTCTGGGAACTCTTGCCTCATTCACTTCTGACTTCTCTGTAAGTCCTGTGGGTTTATGGACAAACGTGTGGGTTTTTTAAACAATTCTGACTTACCCCAGATCTCCTGGCTCTGAATAATTTAGTGATCATGTGTTATTTTCTCTCTTATGACTCCTGAATCAAAGGCTAATCATTTTACATAAGCGCAGTCTATTTGCAGGCTGTAAAAACCCACTGTTTCCCAGCCAGTTCTTTTTTGCCATCTGTCCCTGTTCTTAACCAGTCTCATTTGGTTTCATGCACATATTAGTATAGATAACCTTCAATAATCACAAATATTTGGGTAGTGATGCTAGTGACCTTTATTTGCCTACATTTTCTTTTTCTCATCACTCTTCACTTGTATGAGCTTCTCTGGCTAACCTGTCTCAGTTTTTCCTCTTTATGCAGTCCATCAGTAAATCTGTGTACCCTCAGCTCCTTTTCATATCTTGCTCATTTTCCCCCTACCACCTCCTCCAGTAGTAGGCTGTTACTTCTTTTACTGAGTCAATGCTTTATCAGTCCATTGCCAAACTCATGCTAAATCAGTCCTGGACTCCCTTGTACTGCACCTCATCTCCCAGTTTCTCTGCACATATGACCTAGAGATGTCCTTTTTCTTCCTACCATCTATTGAATTCCCAGTTTTGCCAGGCTTCTAGTTTTCTTCCCAAACCTTCATGAATCACTCTTCCTCTCCATTTGGAGATCCAGGTTTCTGTTCCATAATGCCTGAGTGCCAGAAAGACACATTAGTAGCACTAGAGAGGGCTTTCTCTGAATTTTAGTGCCTATCCCATGACACCTGGATATGGAGTGTAGGAGACTTACAGTAAATCTCTGAACCATCTTAATTCTTCTTTGGAAATGGCATATGCATAGATTGGTCAGCCTTCTAAACTGAGTGTGACTGTGCATGTTCAAGGAATTTTCAGGGATTTGAAAGCCTTTGGACATATGTCAGCCGAGGTATTTTTTTCTTTAGGTTAAAAACATACCAAGATTTAAACAGAATCTTGTAAGTGCAGTGAAAGGCACATCTCTGAAGCTTTGCCATGTTTTGCAGTATTAACCCACAAGGCAGGAGTATGTTTCTCAAAGAAGTGTTTTCAGAACTTTTTGTAGCATTGCATATGAAAAATAATGTTTTTTTCTGCACAAGCTTGTCGGGTTTTTTTTCTGAAACTGCAAAATTGGTTTTACTGAAACTTTCTGGAGCTTTCTATCAGACAAGCATCAGTCATAGGATCATCTTCTCAAAATACCTTGAAAGATATCTGCAACTGAAAGCAATGCTTTAACTGGAAATGTGGAGCTTCTGTATTCATGGCTTAGCCCCACTTTAGGCACACTATTGAATAATATGTGACTGGAGTTAATAATGTTGTTCCTCATACAGGCTTTGATCCTACAAACACTTGCATAACTTTAATCCTCAAAAAAGTTTCTGCTGAGAGGTGAATATATTTACTGAAAATAGTAATAACTGTGCTAATATGTAGGAGTTTATAGATCTTTGATACATATTTTCTTTTGAAAAGTGCCTTTAAGATTGAAATAAAATTCATAGAATAACAAATAATGGAAATAACTGTCTCCTTATAGATAGTGTATTAAGGATTTGGTGTAGGATTTGTACACAGATTATGTTGTAAGAATACATACAACAAAACGCAAGTGCCATTTCAAGCTTTTGTAAACAAAGGAAAAAGCTGTATTCTTTTTGTAAGAAAACTCCTTCCACTGTACTTAGTATGCAAGAAATGTATCAGCATTCAAAAAACTCAGCTGAGAAACTGTGCTTGCCAGTTCCAGATTAACATGGTAAATTGATTTTACTGCTTTAAAGGAGCTAATGTTTTCATTAGTACTGCATCATTATTCTATCTATGGACAACTTTAAAACATATTTCAAAACCCTTACATTTTGAAATGTGTGTTCTAGAGTTCTTAGGGTAAGTTATCACTGCAGCAGGCAGAGTTTTGACCGAAACATATTTATGGTGGACTTGCTTTCTGCTGTGAAGTTTCATTTGTTATGTTTGAAAACCAGAGTAAACCCTTTATTAATGGAGCAGAGTAACTCTAGTAATGATTTCTTAATGATTTATTTGCCATGAATGTTTCTGATATATTTTTTTTTCTTACCAATAGGCACAATGGACAATTGGAAAACTGCACTGCCCATTCTGTGAAGCACGCTTAGGGGGCTTTAACTTTGTTTGCAACAAAAAATGTTCATGTGGACAGTTAGTAAATATACACTTCTGCAAAAGTCGGACTGACTATCAGCCAGCTTTCTCCGTTAAATTGGCAAAATCACCAGGGAAGCACTTACCTCTCCTCAAAATTCACTCTGGCTTTAGCAAGGATACCTGCCATGAAGTGGTAACTGCAAGTTTGGAAATCAAAAATCAAGGGCTTTTGTGCATGGCCAGGAATAATAATTGTACTGGCAGATTAACAGAAGCCCTTTGTCTAGAAGTGAGAGCTCCCAGTTTTGAGAGAAGTAAAACATTTCCTTTAAATCAAAAGAGAAGTATTTCTGCTTTCTATCCTATGAATGATGCATGGACTGTAAAACCTTTTCACAGAAGATCACATAGTTTGGATTTAAGTATCAGAGAGAGACTTGTTTTGTCACCTGCATTATATGAAACAATTTACCATAGCCAAAACAAAAATCCACCTGTTTACCCACAAAGTGGCTTGCAGTTAGAGTCCAGTAGGAAAGATGTTCATCCTTTGAAGGACCTGTCCAGTTCCAGTGCTGACAAATTACAAAAAAGGTTTCAAGTTACTTCCTTTACCACATTACTACATAAAGAAACAGAGAGTGAGTGTGATTTTGAAGCTCCTGGACAATCTTCTGGAAATGCCATTGCTGATGGGTCACCTTTTGTGATGAATCTTCCTTCACCTACAAGTGCTGTGGAAGAGGGACAGTACACCACACCTGTTGATTTCCTGCAACCTACAAGTATTTCCTTCAACCAAAGGCTGAGTAAGAGAGAAAAAAACAATTTGAAAAGCTTGAGAAGAAAACAAAGACGGAGGGAACGGTGGCTACAGAAGCAAGTAGGTGTTTAAAAGTAATTATGATACTTTTTTTGCAAACTTAGCCTTGCATTTATGATTTTTTTTTTTATGCTGTCCCTTAATACAGCTTAGCATGGTACTGCCTAGAGTCGTGTCCTACAGACAAGGATTTATTACATCTTCCTAGATGTAGTTTTTCTAATTCAAACCAGTATGTTTTTTTTCTGTGTAAAATCAAAGCTTGGTGGGTAGATATAACTAGTTTCTATGGGCCTTCTTATTGGTTTGTGATGTAATAATAAATTTAAAGTGGAAAATAATAGGTTAAAGTTTATTCAGTGTTTAATCCGCTTGCAGTCCTTTTTCTTCAGTGTTCTCACAACCCTCCTGTAAAAATGCATGTTTTGTTACAGCAGTACTTAAAATAGGAAGCTGATCTGTGCTACCGTGTAACCATCATTTCCAGCATACTTCCCACATAGTCTTAAGCAGTCAGATAGTAAAGAAAATAAAGTATAAACCTCTCAGTGGGTGGAGTGAAAGAGTTTTGATAAATGACAATGCAAAGTATTTAATTTAAGGGCTCTTTTGAGAAGTACTTCAGTGTAGCAGAACCCTAATGTGAGGTGAATCTCTTCTAAGCTCTTTCTGTTAAAGGCACTGTACATCTCATTTTTATGTTTAAATAAAGATTTTCGGGAGGCGGTCAAAGAGAACAGGCTTGTTCAGAATTTGCAGTTTCTTTGTAAATGCATAGGCTGTGACTCTTAAGTTAATTTTGTAATGTGGTAACTTTCATCTGTCAGGCGTTTTTTCTGTCTTGCAATAAGCCAAAACGCCCATAAATGTTGTATTGTGGCAGAATGCACTCTATTGCTGAGCTGAAGTATATAAACCTTGCATTTTAAGGTAGGAGCGATAAGCCTCTGATTTGCAGTTGTCTCCAGAGGCCTATCCTGATGCAGTGTCTGTGGTGAAGAGCGGGACTGAGCTAGCCTGCTAACAGCAGAGGGACCCAAGCTTCCGCTTTCTGGTCCACAACGGAAAGCTCTTACTGCCTGAGCTGGATGCTTGCATTTTATGTGTGTGTGTGCGCAACAGTTTGTGTTTATGGTTTTTTTTTAGATTTATGGTATGTTGCTAGGGTATGCTAATAACTACTTACACCTAAGAATTGCAAGTACTAATAGTGATTCTTGTTACTGTTGCCATAGCCAAGAAGATGAAGCATTTATGTTATAAATTCCTTTTTGTATATATCTTGGTTTATGTTTGCATTGTTTGCTAATACCTGGAGCTTGTAATAATTTTGTGGAAGATCTCTCTTGCTTCTGTTCCAGGGTTATATTGATTACTATTCCAAGAAAATATTTATGAACAGCCTATAATTATAGAAATACTGCGTGCTTTTCTTGTATAGTCTGTCAGTATTGGAAACTATTACAATTTTTCTAGAAGCCCACAGAGAACCTGGATTGTCACAGTTTATGAGGCGTGCTGTCCGCAGCTAAGACAATGACCTGTTTATGGAGGCAGGTTGCAGTGCTGTGCAGTTAGATGCATGCCAGAATTCCAGTGTGGATTCTTATTACATAGATAGAGTGAAGAGCAGACTAAGTTGCAGTTACATAAGATGACTTATGGCAGATAAAAATCAAAGTTCAACAATTGTATGAACAACAATACAAGAATACTTTCGTATTTATGACGTTTACTATGTATTATGACAAGGACCACATCAAATGCACAAGGAGAGAGTTTGAGGTGAGACTTTATATAAGAAGAGAATGCATTTTTATAAATTTTATAGGATTTTGTGCCCCAGGTTTATAGTCCTTTACTTCTACAAATTGTTACTGACTCAGGGTCAAGAATTTGAGTAAGTTTTATATGCCTAGTTGGTTTTCATGGTACTAAACTCTCTTGAATACATATAAACTGAGGTAAATTGAGTGCTGCTTGCATGCATGGAGATATAAGTAGAGTTCAGGGCTTGGTTCCTCAATTTTTTATTTCCTTTTTTTTTTTTTGAGGAAAAAAGGAATTCCTGACAGCTGGGAGAATTAAAGCTCTCCATTTTTTTTTATTTTTTTTTTTTTAGGAACTGTTTCTTCCTGCGTTGTAGTGGTCAATCTGGGAATGTTTCTCATCCATGAACCCCCTTTAAATTTTACAGTATCCAGTTTCTAAGCATTTATTTTTCCTCATGTCTGTATTTGGAGAAAATAATGCTATCTGAAAAGAATTTTTTTCTTTAAATTTTTTTAAGTATTTTAAGTAAAATTAGAGGCAATTGCTGAACAGTAGAAGTCACTCTATGAATAAAAAGAGAAGTCACACAAACAGCATAGCTTTCATAAGAACTTACTGTTTCTCAAGTTGATGAATAATGAGTTATTTTAGTAGGAAATAGCCAAAGTAAAGGAACAAATTACTGAAATAAATTATTATGTATAGTATGCAAAGTCCTGAAGAGGTGTTTTATGGTAAGTGCAGTTCACAATTAAATGAAAGATAGCATCCATAGCTGAAGAAGTTGGCAGTCTCTTGGCATATGAACATCTTTTGTATATCCAAAGTACAAACTTATACCAATATGTTAAATAGAACAAAAGTTTTCTGGTTTTGCTCTAACATCCTTATGGCTGGAAAGCTGTAGCAACATAATTTTTTTTTAAAGCCATCTATTGCTAAGTTTTTGTTTGTACAGTGCTTTTTCTGATATCATGTTCTTCCCTAGTGCTTTTTATCAGCACCTGAATTAAAACAATTACACATCAGAAGGGAAAGGTTTCCTTTATAGATGACTTGGCTAAAAACATGCTTCACATTTAATAGAATGTAGAATTATGGGGATGGAATGTATGAAGGTTTTTTCTTTTTTAATTTCCTTTGAAGTATATATCATCTTTTTGTGAAGATGCTAGAAATATATCACTTCATGTTATTAGTAATTTGCAGTCCATTTTCTAACTAAAATCATTTCACCTTTCATTTGAGCATTAGATTTGATGTGTTGTTTCTAGACACTGGAGACTGGAGCATGAACAAGAAAATGGACATAGTGAACATGAAGAAAAGAAACATTCTAGTTGAGTAGTGATCTCACACTTTAGAAAACGCCATTAAGTAAGGTTTCCTCACCATAGTCTTTTTAAAAGAAATCCAACAGTTTAATCCAAAAGGTTAATCAAATCTTTATCTTTTGTTGAAATATTTTAAGTGATCTTATTTTCATATTTTGTACATCTCATTTTCTTCTATGTACAAATTGAGGAGAGCTTTCACTACTTTTACTAATCAATTTTGTATGATTAGTAGAAGTGTGTAGAGTCAAATGTTTGATGTTATGAGCACTTGCTCAAAGAAATAAATCAAGGTCCTACACCTGGGTCGGAGCAATCCCAGGCACAGCTACAGGTTGGGCAGAGATTCAGAGCAGCCCTGCGGAGAAGGACTGCAACACTGGGGGTGTTGCTCAATGAGAAAATGAACATGAGCCGGCTTCAGTGTGTGCTCACAGCCCAGAAAGCCAAGCGTATCCTGGGCTGCATCAAAAGGAGCGTGACCAGCAGGTCGAAGGAGGTGATCCTGCCCCTCTACTCTGCTCTTGTGAGACCTCACCTGGAGTATTGTGTGCAGTTCTGGTGTCCTCAACATAAAAAGGACATGGAACTGTTGGAACAAGTCCAGAGGGTCACGAGGATGATCAGGGGACTGGAGCACCTCCCGTATGAAGACAGGCTGAGGAAGTTGGGGCTGTTCAGCCTGGAGAAGAGAAGGCTGCATGGAGACCTCATAGCAGCCTTCCAGTATCTGAAGGGGTCCTATAGGGATGCTGGGGAGAGACTCTTCATTAGGGACTGTAGTGACAGGACAAGGGGTAACGGGTTAAAACTTAAACAGGGGAAGTTTAGATTGGATATAAGGAGGAAATTTTTTCCTGTTATGGTGGTGAGGCACTGGAATGGGTTGCCCAGGGAGGATGTGAATGTTCCATCCCTGGCAGTGTTCAAGACCAGGTTGGACAAGCCCTTGGGTGATACGATGTAGCATAAGGTGTCCCTGCCCATGGCAGGGGGGTTGGAACCAGATGATCTTAAGGTCCTTTCCAACCCTAACTATTCTATGATTACAGTAAAGAGAAATACTGATTTTGGTATTAGCAAACTCAATTTTGGTTTTGTGCATTAGAAAAAACACTGAACAGGAGATTTTTTTCTGGATGATCCAATGTCTTCTATAGGGAACTACTAAACTTAAAAGCAGAACACCATTTTTGTAGTTGCTGTGGCAATATGTTGTTTCCCTCTGCAGCACAGCACAACAGACCAATCTGGTTTCTAATAGTAAGCTGGTTTAGGAGGATTTAAATAATGCATCAGAATTACTACAAAATGAATCTTTCTGGATTGAAAACTTAATCTATGGAATATAACCATATTTAGAATGGTATTAACCACTGTGTGGATGTCTGCCTTTTGCATTTCTTTTGTTCTAAAAGTATCCCAGCTCCCTTTGGCTTAACTGTAGATGTAGCATTGACTAGTATACTGAAACTATTTTTATACTGATGTATGAGCAGTACTGAATTTTGGAGACATATGCTGAAAAGTACAATATGCAACCCATCACAGTGGGGACAGAATGTGGTGAGGATCTCCTGGGATTAAGTTGATCCACTATTAGTAAAATACAATCTCACTTCTTAATGGAGAGCCATAGTAGTAGGTGATTGTTCAGCCAGAGTGCTGAAATGGGCTCCCAGCCTTGTCTGCATGTGCTCTAGATTGAACTTCTGTAAAACCTGTCTTGGGAAGCAGTGGAAGATCTTACTGAATTCTGGCTCTACCAGTACATTATATGAATTCTGTTTCACTTTATCTATACCACTATTTATACCACCTTCAGCTACAAAGATATGTTTTTTTCTTGCTTCTAACACAGATTTTGTTCATCATTTTGAATCTCAACAAATTCAGTGATCTGGTTAGATGAGATTTATAGGATTTGTTTATTAAGTTTCTCTACCTAATCTCTCTGTGCTCTTGGCAGCAGTTTGTCTCTTTTTGCCTTTCTGTGCACTATAGGTGGTACCATATCAAGAGGCTTTGGACAAATGTGATTGCTGGTTTGAAGTCTAATGTGCGTTTTCTCATCATCTTACGTTCAATGTCCTTTCAGGCAGGGTTTTTTCCTACTTGTCTTCCATCAGTGTTCTGTCATTTTTCAAATATGGGTGTGCATGTTTTGTGAAAATGGACTTGCTGTATATTTGCATGTAGTATGCTTTTTATTATCATTTCTTGCAGGTAGAGTTCAATTACCCATGTAATTCTTTATGAAAATCAGGCAGAAAGTGGGATGGATATTGAGCACAGTGGAAGAAAACAGTTCTTACATCTCAAATCAGACAACGTAAAAAGATGTTTGTCAGTATTTTCCTAGTCATTAGATGATGTATGAAATGTGCACTAAAATGGTACATTTTAGTGACAGAGGTATTGACACATCTGCTGTATGAACCCTCAACTAGTAAACTATGTGTGAATGTAACTCACATGTCACCTTCTGCACTCCTTTGTGCCCCAGATACTAGTTTGTAAGGGGTTGTTAGTACATGGAGAGGGAAGAGAGCTGGCACAGAGCTAGCTGGAAGTTCACTGACAAACTGAATCTTGAGTCCAAGAGTGAGACCACTTAGCCTAAGAAAGGAGAGGAAATAAGGGTGTCTTTTCTTCAGCTGTCTCTTGTCATGCCTCCTGTTCTGTTGGATAGGACTGCAGTTGGAGGTGGAAGAAGAAGAAAAGGTAGTGGAGCTGGAGTGCAAAGGCATATATTTTCCCTGCTTCTACTCTTCCTTGTTTTGAAGCTGGACTATAAAAGGAAGTGGGGTGAGGCGGAACAGAGGCATTAACTTCTTACATACACATAAGTGAAATCTAAGAAGTAGAAAATACAGACAAAGAGTAGTGACTCTCAATTCACACTTATATCTGGATGTTTAAGAAAGAGGCCAGGAACATGTGAGGGTATGTGAAACTCAGAATGGAGAGCATCTTTACTCACTTTGCTCTATGTTTCTAAAAAAGAGGAAAGTTAAGGCTTGTTAGTAAAAAGCAAATAGCAGCCATTTCTGTGGTTTATCCAAGAACATCCTCTGTATATTCCTATGATCTTGAGAATTTCTCTAAGGACCCTCCTCTTTAGTGTAGAGCAATAATGTTGAACTTTTTTGGTTTTATGAAATTTTTGTCTTTAGTGTCAAATGTAGTCAAAAAACCACGGTGCTTTGTCAAAATTGTGTTTCAGCAAAAACCTGTGCTGAACAGCAAACTCATTAATGCAAACAGCTCACCTTTCCTGATTTAGAGCCTGCTAATGCAAGATGCATCTTCTATGGGAAGAAGCTCACTGGAGCTTGTGGAAGCTCACTAGCAATTCAAGGTATCTACTACTTTACAGGATGGTTCTTGTGACTAGCTTACTAACCAAGGTAGATTTTTGGCACAAGACAGCAAAAAGTATGATACTTGTACTATCCTGAATCATGTGCCCTTCCACAGGGCTCCTGTTAGCGACTTTGTTTAGGCTGTCTGAAGAATGCTGGGCTGTCAGAACGGTGGACTGGAATGGTGGATTTGTGACTGAACTAGAACTTTTCAGGAATTATGCTTTTGCCAGGGAACATCAGCAGGGAAGGTACTTGACTCATCACACCAGTGATACACTATTGCAATGTGGTTTTATGAATGACTTTCTGGGCAGTTTACACAGTTGTTTGTTCACAATATCATCACAGTCAGAAACACATGGCAGTGCCGAAATACGCCAGTATTTAATTATCTTTTACTGTAAATGGTAGTGTGAGTAGGCAATGTGGGCAGTCGTTTCATGTTATAGTGGGTGAAAAGGAATCCACATACAATTCTCGCCACAAGTGTCTGCTTCTCTTGTCTCATCTGATTACACAGTGCTCCAATTCAGAGAAGGAAAAAAAAAAAAAAAAGGCAAAAACTAGAGTTCTCTAGTGATTCTTCCGACACATCAGCTCATGCTGGGTCAGCAGGTTGTTGCAGCCAGCAAAAGAGTATAGTTGGAACTGTGCAGTTGGAGGTGAAGAAATGTTAGCTGATAGGTCAGCTGAGCTGTAACATGAAAGGAGGGCTTTATACTTAGTATTTTTGCTAATTATTAGTTTCATATTCTAACAATGCTCCTAGAAAATGTGCTGATGTTAGTGTTCTGTTTGCAGTCATACTGTTTCTTATCACCAAATCATCTTCACTTGATGGATGTTTCTTATGATGGCTATAACAGTGTAGTTATTGTCAGTGGAAATAAATGTATGAGATATTACCTGAAACTGATTTGCTGTGAATGGAATTAAGTTGAGGGCTAGTACGTAGTCGCACTGTATTTATACCCTGACTCTGTAATGTGAATATAAAAACTGATCTGTCTTTTATATTCATGAATTTTTAAGATGGACTTCTGTATCTGCTTTGGAAATTTTGTAGCCTTACATATTTAATATATTTAATAATCTATACTTAGATCATTACTTATTCTAACCTAGCACATACAACGGTATGTTGCTTTGCATTATAGTCTGTAGTTTGGCTCTATGGCATTTTCATGCTGCTATACAAATTACCTCATTTAGGGTTGTGGGGTTTTTTTGAGAAGGAATACTTTTTCAGCAGCAGACCAGTACCATGGAAAGAAGCATCTACTGACTCTTATTTAATTAAGATCAGCTTCAGTAGCTATGTGATACTATTTATGCAAAGAAGTTTGTAAGAGATATTATTACAAATATATATTTGTCTAATTCTAAATGGGTAATGTGAGACATCTGTTCCAGCTGTATATTCCACTTCTGAAATGAAATGTATTTCACAGTGGTCTTTACAGAGCACTTCTTAGGCACTAAGAAAAGCTTGCTCATCTAGTTTTTGACAGCCATTTTTCCACAAGGCACTCAGCATATTCTTGTGTTAAAAAACAGGCATGGTATCATATGGCAAAAGTTCAGTGCAAACTATGTGGCGTTTTTAATTTCCACCCAGTATTGCAAAACCAAATAATAGGAATATCCTACCCAGTAATTGTGCTGGATGAACTGTGTGCTGATAATGCTGGATGACCAAAGTTTGAAGATACACTGTGAGGTTGAAGTTAATCCTCAGCTGGTTCCAGGAAAGGCAGATTTTCACTCTCATGTTTGGCTCCTTACTTTTGTGCTAAATGTGGCCTGACTTGACATGGGTGGTTGGAAGGGACTTCAAAGACCATCTAGTTACAAGCCCTCTGCCGTGGGCAGGGACATCTTCCACTAGAACAGGTAGCTCAAAGCCCTGCCCAACCTGGCCTTGAACACCGAGAAGGAAAAATCCTCCTTTTTTTTCTGCCTTTACAGAACTTAGTAAACAGATATACACAGTGATGATGCTTAAGAGCATAGGAACTGTAAGAGTTACCCATAAGAACTGTTATGCCATTTATTTTCAATATTGCTAAATTCATACTTAACAGTTTGGTTTGTAAGTAACGTTTTTAGTGTGCAGTTTTTCTGTAGAACTGATATGCAGCATTTTCAATGAAAGATTTAGGAGATACATTATTCTAGCATCTTTATTTGTTTCAGAGAAGTTCAGTAGTGTTAGATGCTTTTCACCATAGGTAATTCAATAATCCCTGTCTCAAGGGCATGCAGTTTACTTTCAGCAATGAAATGTTCGGTAAGAACAGCCAACAAGAGAGATGAATATCAGCTGAACTAAAGAACTACACCATAGGTACTTTATCTGGAGCACTAGAAATTCTGGGGTATTTCAAGAGATGGAGTTTATAAAAAACCCAAGTAAAATGGATTCTTCAACCATGCTGAAAAGGCACTTCAGTTGTTACACATTAATCATTTTGGACCTCTCCTGGCCAGTGCTGAACTTGTGTCCAATAAGCCTGTCTTGGGGAGCAAGCTGAATTTTGCAAGTGTTCCAAGTTCCTTTGCTGTCATCTCCATCATCACAGGACAATAAGTGGAATGCACTAAGAGCTACACACAAGCTGATCCTGCAGTTTACACCATCAAGAAAGAGCATGATGCAGGACCGTGAGCTTCTTCTGCATGAATCAACATGAATCCAGGCAGGGTCACTCAGGTGTCTTCACCATACACTCCTATTTCTGGATTTATCGTGCAGAAGTATCTCTGATATGCTAAATTTATTTCTTCACAATGAGTAAAGTGGCTAGGCTGCTCATTTATCTAACTGATGCTGAAAGCATAATATCAGCTTTAATGTCATTCTGGATCTGTCTAGGAGACCTGCTAGATATAGATGGTGTGCAAAGAAGCAGTTGTCTTTGAACTGATGACAGTTAATCACAATGTGAAGAGACATCCCAGAAACAGGTAGTTGCTCGCGCAGAATGCAGGATTAGTCTGTATCAGAATGTTAGCAGACAGTGGCCAGTGATTTTTCACAAGGTATATCCAACATTACAGTGTTACAAAAGGTTAATTTTAACAAGCAATGATATGCTTGTTTTGCAGTGCATTTGGGGTGTTCTTGTTTTCTTACATGACCATCTTACCCAATTGTAAGATTTTATATATCTATATATGTATATAAATATGTATGTGTATATGTAAATATATGCCTGGTGGAAATCCAAAGTCATCTCTGATTTGAAAGATAATAATCTTATGAAGTAATTTTCTCAGTTGGGTTAAAAGCTGCTGGATTGATAGTGGTATTATGGAGCAGTCTGAATTATTAATTTAATTTGGCAGGTTAAATAGTCTTTATTAGTTACAAAATATGATAGATGCTTATTACTGTGGTATTTGCATTTTAAAGATATTAGAGAATATTTAATTTTGAGTATGTATAAATCAGTGTGCTTGAAAACAGCATAATCTGAAACTAAAAATACATACTTGACAAAGGAAAATTCTGTGAAGAGTCTTATAAAAATCAAAACTACTTAAAAGGCAGAAGTTCAGTTAATAGATTTCAAGTTTTAAAAGATGAGCTGTTTGCTGAATAACTGTTGCAGATTGCTTTGAAATAAGTTTTGTTTGAAGCTTTAAGTAAGTGGCAAATAACCTTTATCAAGGTGGGTGAAACAGATACACACATTTTAGTAACTGTCTAGAAACAGTTTCTGTTAGTAACATACATTTGGCTTGCTATGCTAAAACAGGAGTGCTCAAGCCTGGGAAAGCAGAGGTAATTGTTGTGTTCTCTCACAACTTCTCTTGATTTTTGACCAAAGTATCTCAAGAACTTATAAAAATTGTTCCCCTTTTTAATTTAAATAAATTAGATTATAGTTGTTTCAAGAATCATATTAACCTTTGGATTCTGAAAACAATTCCAGCTCTATTGCAAGGAACTATAGTAGATTACCATATGTAAATTATTATGCATCTATATAATTATAATGTGTACACATTTCATTAAATCAATAGTTGCAGGTTTTTTCCATTATAAAGTTCAGGATCTTGACCTGTAATCTCGTTTGGTACAAGGTAAGAGCTGAATGGTGGTATGTGTTCTGTAAATGAGTGTAAGGAGAAAAATAAAATACCAGCATCTTATTTTCGTAGCATGTGTACCTCAAACTTCTGGAAGGTTGTAATTTTAAAAATATAGACCTATAAAAGTGTATCATTCAGATTGTCAGATTACATGCTTCTCTTGCAAACACAGAAAAGTAAATGTTCTTTTGTGAAAGACAAAAGCAAGGTCATAAAGAAACCTTTTGCCAAAGGTAATGTCTGAGGTCCGTACTTTTCAAAGGAAAGGACCCTAGCAGAGGTAGGAAAGGGTTTTTTTGTTTGGGTTTTTTTTGTTGTTTTTTTTTTAATATACCATTGGATTTGAGTTTTTGTTTGTAGAACACATACTCAGAAAGTCACCAGTTAGTGGAAATTTACTCCTCCTACAGGTAGGCCAAATGCTTTGATATTCATTTCTCAGATTCTGCATTGATAGGTCATCTTTGGAGTAACCTAATGACTAGCCAGGAAGAAATTTTTTCAGACAGATCGAACTGGTGAAGGCAGGTGTTTAGTACAGACATCTGGACAAATTCATAGTTTCCCAATATTATCTGCCATTGATTTCCTTCCTTTTAGTTTACTAGGTTGTCATTTTTGCTTTCTCCTTTCAGTACAAATAAAAAAAATTCTTTCAGGATGCTGGAATGGGCTTTAGGATCTGTGGCTGTGGAGAAAGCAGTCAGTGGAACTCCTGTCTTACTACTCGTAATTTTAGAATACTGGGCTCAGCGATCCAGAGAGTCTTTTGATTCTGTTTTTTGTTATTATAAGGTCTTTTAGCCGCTGCAGATCATATTTCCACCCTGCACTAGTTCAAATAGATCTATGTCAGGCACATAGGCATACTGGGTACATTTTTAATTGCTGAAAGAGGGCCAAGGAATCATCCCCTGACCTGAAGCCTGGTGGCCCTGTTCTTGTCACTCTGCATAGAGCTCCCTCCCCCCATAACATACTAGTTGTGTCCATCTTGCAAATCACTTGGTGCTGGGTCAGAGCCCCAGATGGTGCCCTGCAGTCTGAAGATATAATAAGGTCTTGGATGTCTGCTTTGTTAGGTCAAAGTGGCTATATATGCTACAGCACACCAGGGTGGTGATTTTACAGCATGAAACTATGAGTAGCTATTGCTTGTCTAATAAGAGTATGGCCCAAGCATACAGAATAGTATTTGGGATGCAAAACTTGAAGTTGTAAAAAGAAAGATGCGTCATTGTTCCCTTTGCCATATAACACAGCTTCTGCTGAAAAAACAAATAATTTTTTTTTTGTTAAGTGTTCTTGAATAGTGTCTGTTCCCCTACCTGTAAGCTAATTCTGGCATAATGGTGAATTAGTCACCATGGTTAAGTGACTAATTCAAATGCATTGCTTCTAAGCACTTGCGTAAGATACAGCATCATTTCATAGAATCATGGAATAGTTTGGGTTGGAAGGTACCTTAAAGATCATCTAGTTCCAACCTAACTGCCACAGGCAGGGACACCTCAGACTGTGACCAGTTTGCTCAAAGCTTCTTCATCCAGCCTGTCCTTGAACACTTCCAGGGATGGGGCACCCACAGCTTCTCTGTGCGCCCTATTCCAGTGTCTCACCACCATCACGGTAACAAGTTCTTCCTAATATCTAGTCTGCATATGTACCCTCTTCCAGTTTAAAGCCATTCCCTCTAGTCCTGTCACTACCTGCCCTTATTAAAAGTCCCTCTCCAGCTTTCTTGTACCCCACCCCCCCTTTAGGTACTGTTAGGCTGCTCTGGAGTATAAAGGACTGTGGAGACTGGAAGATCTCCCTGGAGCCTTCCCTTCTCCAGGCTGAACAAGCCCAGTGCTCAGCGTGTCTTCCTAGGGTTCCAGACCTATGATCATCTTCGTGGCCTCCTCTGGACTCACTTGAGCAGATCAATGTCCTTATTGTTTTTAAAGGTGGATGGTTATGCTACTGAATTAAGAACTGCACTGAGGGTGGCTTATATAATGTGTTTTGTATAAAAATTATAGTAGTAAAATCTAACTGGATTTTATTACATTTTATTATAGGTTTGGGCTAATTACAAGATCTTTTTAAATAATATTTTAAAGCGCTTAATAGGAATTGGTCTCTTCCGGCATTTAAAAAATACCTGTTGAAACTCAAAAGTTTACATACAGTAATGTAAGGAGCAGTGTGAATGCACTGTGATTGCAGGCTGAAGAACTATTAAAAACTGTGTAGATTATTTACTTCAGTACACAGAGCAAAATTTATAATGCTTTCTCATATTCTTTGTGTAATTAGCCTCCACAGTTGTGCAACAGGTGGCTTGGGTTTTGTTTAATTATTTTCTTTTTCCTATTTTAAATAAAATTATGTTGGGATCTGTATGCCTCCTTATTCCTGAAAAGATACAGTCTTTGGAAGAACAGTTAATCACTTATTTAGCAATATCTGCTCAGTACCTTCAGGGCTGTGGTGGGCTGACCTCAGCCAGCAGCCAAACACCCATCCAGTCTTTTGCAGCTTTGGGGGATGACGGGAGGAAGGCAAGAAGACTTATGGATTGAGGTAGTGACAGTTTAATAGGGAAAGTAAAAGCTATGTGCACAAGCAAAGCAAAATAGGTATTTATTCACTCCTTCCTGTAAACAGGCAGACGTCCAGCTGCTTCCTGGGAATCAGGGCCACAGTTGCTTGCACAGTTGCAACAAGTAATGGTTGCTTGCACAGAAAAATGTGATAACCACAAACCTCCCACCTTCCCCCTCATCTCCCTGAGAATTTATTGCTGAGTGTGACATCCTATAGTGTAGCACAGCTGTCTCAACTATATCCACTCCCAGCCTCAAGCCCACCCCCAGACTACTTGCTGTGTCAGGAGTAAAGGAAGCATTAACACTGTGCAAGTACTGTTCAGCAATAGACCAAACAGTAGTCTGTTATCAGCACTGTTTTGGCCACAGATGCAAAGCACAGCCACATAACATACTACTATGAAGAAATTTTCTTATTTCTCTCATTGCTGGTTGTTTACACATCTTCATGCTTTTCTTAGCATATTCTTTCCAGCAGCATCTCCAGTTTCCAGCTGAGTCGGTTTCATTGCCATTTCATACCCTGTATATCCACTAAATGATCCATGGTTAAGTGACTAGTTGACAGTGATGGACTTCAGAGCTAAGACTGCACTCAGGCTTAAGAAGGGCAGAGTTCGCATCATTGCATTTTTCTTTCAGGTTGACTGCACCAGTTAAATTTTATAACTTATGAAGGTTTATCTGCAGAATGAGGGCTAAGAACTTTTTAGTAACAAAATGTCGGGTGCTAGAGGATTTGGATTTTTTCTGTGCACTCTTTGTGCTGTTTCTACCCTTCACAAAGGCTTGATGTGGGATCTTCTGCTTGAGGGCTTCAGCTTGCATCCTTTAAGACTAAACGTCCTAGCCCTCTTCGAATGTACAGTGAAACCCATAAAATGAAAATATGTAGCCTAGGAGGTTTTATTCTTTTTAAGGTAGGCTTGTCTTTGAACAATATAAAAGCGAGCTTTGTTGCTCCAAACATGCCCTGCTTTTGCCTGAAGAAATGACATAAATAATACATCTAAAACCAAACACAGTTTGTCATTTACAAACTTATATTAAGGAGGCAACCAACCCAGCACAATCAAACTAAATGGCATTGGTTTGCTTCATGTGCTTCACTGTATTGGGTCTTTTGGTTTTGCCTGTTTCCTCATTATAAAAGACTTTTTTCATTCTGATGAACTAGGACATAGGATGCTGCCCACATTAAGGAAAGTAAAATTAGTAGCTAACATCAGAAAGCTTCCAAGACCTCACCTGAGAGTCCTGAATTATGTGGTATGCCGCTGTGTGAGATATGTCCTCTGCCGAAGTCTAGTAAGATTATTTTGATAGTTTCTCCTTTCTTCCCCCTGCTGTTTTACTAGGTGCAAAGCAGGGTTTTAGTATTCTTTATGTCAGTACAAATAATTAAAAAGAAAATCATCTTTTACTGACATGTTGATAGTAGTGTGCAGTATTAGCAGTCTATTGAATTTTTCAAAAAGAGGGCATATATTCTGATATCAGAATAATTTTCAGGTCATTTTGAATCCAATTTTACTTTTCTCCTTGTGTGCATTTTGAATTGGTCTTCAAACGAAAAAGCTGTGTGTTCCAATTTTGTTTATATTTTTACAAATTTCCAAATTTCTCTTTTTTACATTCTTAGGGTAGAATAGTCTTACAAAGACTTTCAGGCTGTCAGCAGTGATATTTTTGAGATGCTTTGTCTACTGATGATTAATTGTTTTCTATGTTGGCTACCATTGTCAGGTCTGAATATTATACCTAAGTTCAGTCAAATGGGTGAAGTACAGGGCAGTGTATTGACTTCTGTAAATCCAGGTATCTTGAGACTTCTAATGAATGTGTATAGCGGGTTTGCTGTAGGAGCATTTAAGCTTTCCAGATAAGGTGTACTAGTGCTAAGATAAATTCAAAAGCTGAAGATACATTTAAATGTGAGAAGATGATCATGTGTAAGGTTGGGGCTTTTTTTCCTGGACTATTTTATGAAAAATTTTAACTCTTAAACAAGAATCTTGCCTGCATCTGAGTTATCACAAGTAATATTTTATGGTAATGTTACTTTTGTTGAAAGATAAATAACTGCTCAGACTTACTCCGTGCCTCTGTTTATATAAGAAATTATTAGCTACAACCTGCACATTTGTAAATATAACTTCTCTGTGTAGTAGTTATAAATGAATACATGCTATACTGCTAAAATAAACTAGGCATGTAATTCTGCAGCACAAAATCCTAGACCTGTCCAGGTGACTTTAATGGGACATAGGTTTCATGCTATTGTTTACCAAAGTGCTAAAAGTACAGTCACTTAAAAATATATTGTAATTACAGACAATTTTGTGCATTTTATAAATATGTGTATATTTGGTGGAATTAAATTTTTTTTGTTTACTGCAGTCTCATTCTATGTTGTATTTCAGGTTTTCATTAAAAGAAATTAATTCTGTCCTATTAACTTTTTTTTTCATATCCTCTTGGGTCCTGAAAGATAGGGCCCAGCAAGCTTTTGGAATTAGTAAAGAATCCCAATAGAAATTGTCTCTTCTTTGTAACTATGAAAATGTTGAATTTAAGTGGATTCTTCCTGTAAGAGGTTGTCTTAGCGTCTGAGTTTGATTTTTTTTTTTAATTGAGACTAAAAAGTATTGTTTGACTGAAGCAGCATATTCCATATAACTTCAGTAACAACAACAAAATAAAAAAAAAACCTGTGTAAAGCTTTTTCCATTATTCCATTATTTTTTTATCTTAGTCTTTATTTGACTACTGATTCTGTTTGACTAGTGAATTCCTCAAATACTGGCTAATTGGTTAATTGAATATCAAAATTATTTAATTCTCTGTTTCAGTGTGCTCAGTGTTGAAGGCAGAAGTATAAGCATTGTTTTCAAATTTTGTTATTTTTTATCAGCTGTATTTTGTTGGAATGATAAAATTATGTGTGTTTCCTTCTTATTCTTTTTTTAGCATTTGTTGATGTCCAGACACTACAGCTGTGCTTGACCATTTGTTGCTTTCTTTATTCTTAATTAGAAAATTGTGTTCCAGCCATGCTGTAGTTGACCATAATTTTCCATAAGTCTTAGGGAGACCAGTAAGTGATCCCCTGAACACTGGGCAGTCTGAGCTAAACAACCTCAATGACAGCTTCAGCAAAAACTGATGGAGATTTCTACATAAATTTAGAGATTGCCGCTATTTTAAGGCTTAATTTGTCCACTGAGGTTTTTCTAACCTTTTCATAGGTGATCTTTTATTATTCACTATCATTTGATTGACTTGCCGAGGTGAGCAGCTCCCCAGAGGCGCCTTCAGCACCGGAGCGTTGCGAAGACACAGCGTCCACCAGCCTCGCCTGTGAACTGCCAGAGCCACCGGGGCAGTCCCAAGGCCTCGTTAGGCCTTGCTCGGGAGCCGGCAGTGCTGCTGACGCAGCCGCTGACTCAGAGGGTGACCGCCGCCCGGGGACCGCGGCGAACGGAGCAGGCGAAGAGGCAGGGGAGCAGGCGGGACGGGGAGCGCACACCGCGGGGCTGGCTCCCGCTCTGGCAGCTCTGCGCTGGCTGCCCCGGCGGTGTCATCGTCGGCACCCAGGCGGAGCTGATGAAGGGGGAGGCTCCAGCGCAGACCTCAGGATGTAGAAAGAACTACTTCAGCCGCTCCAGCCGATGAGTTAGCTGTATTCGGAGATCGGCTCAGATGCTGCTATAGTGTTTGCCAATAGTATGGGGAATAAATAAGACGAATAAGATGTGTGCACGTCTAGAGGGTATGACAACACTGGCATCACAGAAATGTGGTGGCATGGCTCCTATGACTGGAGTGTTGGAATGGAAGGTTACAGGCTCTTTAGGAAAGACAGGCTGGGCAGATGGGGAGGGGGTGTAGCTATTTATGTCAATGACTGGCTGGACTGTATGGAACTCTGCCTGGGGATGGGAGATGGGCCAACAGAGAGCTTGTGGGTTAGGGTCAGAGGGAGAAACTAAACCATCAAAAGAAGCATAACCAAGAGGTCGAAGGAGGTGATCCTGCCCCTCTACTGTGCTTTCATGAGACCCCACTTGGAGTATTGTGTGCAGTTCTGCTGTCCTCAACATAAAAAAGACATGGAACTGTTGGAACAAGTCCAGAGGAGGACTGCAAGGAGCTGTGGAGGCTGGAGCACCTCTTGGAAGAAGACAGCTGAGAGAGTTGAGGAACATCTATATCTGAAGGGGGCCTACAGGGATGCTGGGGAGGGACTTTTCATCAGGGACTGTAGTGATAGGACAAGGGGTAATGGGTTTGAACTTCAACAGGGAAAGTTCAGGTTAGATATAAGGAGGAAGTTCTTTACTTTGAGAGTGGAGAGGCACTGGAACGAGTTGCCCAGAGAAGTGGTGAATGCTGCATCCGTGGCAGTGTTCAAAGCCAGGTTGGACAGAGTCTTGGGTGACGTGGTCTAATGTGAAGCATTCATGCCCAAACTATTCTATGATTCTATTTACCAAAGTATTTTTCTTCTTTTTGTGAGGAGTTATCATTTTGTTTATTTGTACATATAAGCAAAATGGGAAGGAAGAAATTTAGTTGGATCTCTATTTGAAGATGAACACAGATTAAAAGTACTCACCACATAAAAATTACCAAGAAATTGGAATTCTTCAATTACAGCAGAATATGTTGGAGTAGCTTCAGTTTCTGGAGCTGATGCAATATGAAATACTGTAATAAAGTTTCTTTTACAGTACAATGAATTCACAAGGTTTGAAGCACATTTTCTGCTTACCAAGATATTTTTTCTAAAGAATAATTCGTAGGTGAAAATGGGAACACAAAGAGATTTTCTGGATATTGGCAAGTGTGAAACTAACATCAAAAACAGTGGACTACAGTTTAGTAACTGGCATTGGAGCTTCCTCTGGAAGACTGCTGTCCAAGATAGAATCATACAATCATAGAATGGTTAGGGTTGGAAAGGACCTTTAGATCATCGAGTTCCAACCCCCCTGCCATGGGCAGGGACATCTCACACTAAACCATCTCACCCAAGGCCTCATCCAACCTGGTCTTAACCACTGTCAGGGATGGAGCATTCACAACCTCTCTGGGCAACCCATTCCAGTGCCTCACCACCATAACAGGAAGGAATTTCCTCCTTATATTCAATCTAAACTTCCCCTGTTTAAGTTTTAACCCGTTACCCCTTGTCCTGTCACTACAGTCCCTAATGAACTCCAACATCCCTATAGGACCCCTTCAGATACTGGAAGGCTGCTATGAGGTCTCCACGCAGCCTTCTCTTCTCCAGGATGAACAGCCCCAACTTCCTCAGCCTGTCTTCATACGGGAGGTGCTCCAGTCCCCTGATCATTCTCGTGACCCTCCTCTGGGCTTGTTCCAACAGTTCCATGTCCTTTTTATGTTGAGGACACCAGAACTGCACCCAGTACTCCAGGTGAGGTCTCACGAGAGCAGAGTAGAGGGGCAGGATCACCTCCTTCGACCTGCTGGTCACACTCCTTTTGATGCAGCCCAGGATATGTTTGGCTTTCTGGGCTGTGAGCGCACACTGAAGCCGGCTCATGTTCATTTTCTCATTGAGCAGCACCCCCAGTGTTGCAGTCCTTCTCTGCAGGGCTTCTCTGAATCTCTTCCCTGCCCAACCTGTAGCTGTGCCTGGGATTGCTCCAACCCAGGTGTAGGACCTTGCACTTGTCATGGTTAAACTTCATAAGGTTGGCTTCAGCCCATCTCACAAGCGTGTCAAGGTCCCTCTGGATGGCATTCCTTCCCTCCAGGGTATCAACTGAACCACACAGCTTGGTGTCATCGGCAAACCTGCTGAGGGTGCACTCGATCCCACTGGCCATGTCAGCGACAAAGATGTTGAACCAGACCGGTCCCAACACCGATCCCTGAGGGACACCACTCGTTACTGGTCTCCAGCCGGACATTGAGCCGTTGACCACAACTCTTTGCGTGAGGCCGTCCAGCCAGTTCTTTATCCACCAAGCAGTCCATCCATCAAATTGATGTCTCTCCAATTCAGAGACAAGGATGTCGTGTGGGACAGTGTTGAATACTTTACACAAGTCCAGGTAGATGACGTCAGCTGCTCTACCCCTGTCCATCAGTTCTGTAGCCCCATCATAGAAGGCCACCAGATTGGTCAGGCAGGATTTCCCCTTAGTGAAGCCATGCTGGCTGTCACCAACCACCTTGTTGATTTTCATGTGCCTTAGCATGCCTTCCAGGAGAATGTGCTCCAAGATTTTGCCAGGCACAGAGGTGAGACTGACTGGTCTGTAGTTCCCCGGGTCATCCATTTTCCCCTTCTTGAAAATGGGGGTTATATTTCCCTTTTTGCAGTCATCGGGAACTTCACCTGACTGCCATTATTTCTCAAATGTGATGGCCAGTGGCTTAGCAACTTCATTCGCCAGCTCCTTCAGGACCCACGGTTGGATCTCATCAGGTCCCATGGACTTGTGCATGTTCAGATTTTTAAGAAGGGCTTGAACCAGATCCTCTCCTACAGTGGGCCCGAGGTCTTCATTCTCACAGTCCTTGCATCTGCTTTCCAAGACTTGGGTGGTGCAGTCAGAGCCTTTGCCAGTGAAGACCGAGGCAAAGAAGTCATTCAGAACCTCAGCCTTCTCCAAATCCTGCGTAGCCAGTTCTCCTGAGAGCTTCCTGAGGGGGCCTACATTCTCCCTGGTCTGTTTTTTATTTGCTATGTACTTGTAGAATCCCTTCCTGTTATCTTTAATATCCCTAGCCAAGTTTAATTCTAACTGGGCCTTGGCTTTCCTAACCTGTTCCCTAGCTTCCTGGACAACATCCCTGTAGTCTTCCCATGCCGCCTGTCCTTGCTTCCACATTTTATAAGCCTCTTTTTTTATTTGAATTTTCCTCAGTAGCTCCTTATCCATCCAAGGAGGTCTCCTGGCCCTCCTGCTGCACTTCCTTCTAGTTGGGAAGTTCAAAGCAAAGGTAAGTCTATGTCTACCTCCTAAATATTGCCTGTTAAAATGCTGGCCAAAAGAAAGGTTTTCTTATGTCCTCATCCAGCTCATTCTTTGCAAATCTTCTTCTGCCACTTCTATGTCATCCACAGGGTTATAGTCCCTTTAAACAAAATGAGAGAAATTTGAATTGAATTCCTGTCCATGTGCAGTCAAGTGCTTTTTTCTTTGCTAAGAAAATTTCATCAGCAAAGCAACTAGGAAAGAAAACCTAACATTGCTATTATTTTGACTTTTTTTAATCCAAAAGTCTAGCATTGTAGCAACATGTTCTTTAAACATAAACTCAAGGCATAAGAATTATCAGGGTAGCATGTGTTATATAAATAAAACTGTGTATAACAACTTCATGCCAGCTAAAGAAGTACCACATACCATGCCTAGCCCATTGCTAGGTGAAGAGGTTTCTGTACAAGAGAAGGGACAGCTGGCAGGGCTTGTCAAAAGATCTTGTCATCAGTCTGCTGCTTAACATTCAGAAAGCTTTAATTTGTGGACAGTCTGGACCTTCTGTAAGCTTTATGTTTTCAGTAAGTTATTGCAAAGGGAATGCTGTTTGAGAAGTGGTGGACAGGAGTAAATGGCCTGGGATTTTTTTTATTGGTATGTTTTTTCTTACAGTTACCAATTACTTTGAGTTTGCTTTCGTTTGCTAATAATGCTATTTTTAGTTAGTTACAGACTGTAGCAGAGTAATTCTTAAATCTTTCTGTTGGTGAGGATATTACAAACCTTAAGAGTTGCATCTTACTTTTATAATCCAGGCAGAGAAATGTGAAATAGCAGATGTTCATCTCAATCTTCCTATTTCAGCATCCTGTCATTCCAAAGAAAAGCTTTAAACTCACTTATGGAGGGTGAGAGGGGGGAAGAGATTTTCATACTTGGTTTCTGGGAAGCTTTGTGAGAGACTTCACTAGAAGGAAACACTGCAGTGTTACCCTATAGCAGGGAGAAAAGATTGAAATCTTCAGAAATCATTATTCAGACTTCTCAGTGCTTTTGTAAAAGGCTCTTGAGAAATGTTGCCACCCTAAAATTTAAAATGGCCTTACTGTCTTCATAAATAACTTCTGAGGAAAATCAAGTACGATGCAACATGCTGCTTATACAACACAGAAAATTCATGTCTTGCATAAAATAAAGTCTTGAGTATTGTAATGCTTTTTCAGTGAATGCAGTTTTCTTTCTGTGAAAGGAAAAAAAATAAGCAATAATTTCTGCTCTGTTTATCAGACAGAAAAGATTTGAATAGCAGTAGCTTAAATGAAGTATCTGGAAAGAGGATTTATTTATGTATCAGTGTACTGACAGCTGACCCCTTTGAGGCCATCCATGTTCAGCACTTTCAGTCTGAGGCTTCTAATGAATAAATTTGAGGAAAGCAAGCTTTTGCAGATTTTGGATGACTTTGGATATGGCTGACTCTATACCAGGGGAAGAATGTAGTGCTTATTCCTGACAGCTGCCATTACAGAACCATAATTTCTGATAAAATACCATCAAAATGAGAGTTGAGGAAAGATAGATTAATCAAATCAAGCATCTAGACTTTGTTTGTCAGAAAAACAATATATAAAACAGTTGGATTGCCTTTTATTACTGCAGATCCACATGGATTTTTTTTTTTTTTTTTAAAGCAGAGGATCAAATTTCAGTGCTAGTTTCCAAAGGTTGCATGTAAAGAAGAAAAAGGGCCTTTTTTTTTTTTCTATCACTGAATGAAGACATCTGAAACACTTTTGTATTTTGGTTGTTTATTGTTTTAATTTTTCATTGTAATATTTACCACAGGTGGAGAAAAATATCTTGCTTCTTTTGTTTTTGTTGATGACTCCTAGAGTCTTAACCTTAAATACTTTTTTTTTTTCTTTTCAACTTTTTCTTCTCTTTTCAAAAGAAAATCTTTGGAAAGGTATTAGAAGTTTTATAGAAAATCAAAAATACTTGGAATTCTTGCAAATTTGTAGTAATTGAAAATCTGCCATCATTTTGCTGTTGTTTTTTTTTTGATGTAAAAACATACAATGTATTTCAGTGATCTGTTAGCTTGCATTTTAAGGAAACTATATGGTTTTTTTCAAGTCATCCCAGAACTGCAGAAGAAGTGAATTCAAAGAATTTATTCTGATGAAGTTATTCAATAGTGATTCTACTAGGTTTAAAAAATTGAGCAACACTGATGAAATGTGATTACCTTTCCCCTGGGTTTCTCAGACATATTCTTCTTTGAAACCTTTGTCTTTATTTTCCTTCAGTATAAGTAAATGATGTTCTTTAAAAACTGCTTAGAGATGGAGTCTATTATGTAATAAATAATTAAACTGAGTTTAAGAAACTCAGTCAAGACACTTTAAATAGGTGGCCTGATTGTTCTGAGCAAGATGATCACCCAGTTGTTCGATTCACATATGGAAACCTCAAAACTGGGAACATAATTTTGTCTACAGTTTTAGGTTCCCAATTTTAGACTTATTCTAAAGCAGTTCATCTTACTAGGTGGATCCTTTTACTGTAATATGTCACAAACTATGCCTCAATTGTGGAACTTGCAAATTCATAAATCGAGGGTGTTCTGTTTGTATCTTGATTTGGGGGTGAGCGGTAGGAATGTCCCAGCCCAATTAAAAGGACACTTGTGGGAACCCAGTCCAACAGAGGGGTATTACATTCCAAAGATGCCCTCTTGAAGGGTCAGGGTTGGGCATACCGTAATGTGCGTCCAGGTGAATACAGAGGCAGAGTTAATTCGTCTGGGTTAAATGCTTTTTTGGAGTCATAGTTGTGATGGCTCTTAACTAAATTCTCTCTTATCTGATGAATAAAAGGCAATAATTTTCTCATTTCTGCCCCAGCTTCCGTTGGTAATATGTGTTATTACTGTATTAATAAAATCTGAGTGACTGTGTAGCCACAATTAACGACTGAAAGTGTCGTGTTTACGTAATACTAGTAAGGAGTTTGTGTAAAATTTATTTAAAGACATTTTTGAAAAAAAAACAAAAAAAAAACCCAACAAAACAACAAAACTGTGATGAGAGTTCAGTTCAGCAGGCTCAGTTTTCTGTCTAAAACAGTAATAAGTCTTCTACAACCATACCTAACAGGCAGAAACTCTATGTAACTCTGTAACTCATCATATTAAAGTTTTGATAGCTGTAGACAAATCTATGTAGTTGGTGTAGACTGTATGAGCAGACAGAACTGTAACTTGGTGCTGGCAAATCCCAGGAATAATGAGGCTTTGGTAGGTAACTAGTAATCTGTAGACTGATGTTGTTATTTACGAAGGTGTGTTCCAGATGTGGCAATGCAAACGGTTTGTAAGTGCTGTTCAAAACAGCAGTGGACCTCCCTCTCTGACCAGCACTCTTCCAATGTTGCCTACTCCACTTTCTGCTGTACAGCACTGGGGAAGGAACCTATATTAATGACAAGAGTATGTGTTCTTCACTAAATGGCTTTTTGTATGCTGGTAGCTCAGATTGTGTCATGCATCGCTGTAATTTGCTTCAGATTTATGCTGAATCATAAGAAAAATTTCATATGTGTTATTTGATATATTTATGCAAATCTGCCAAAATACAGCATCACTGTTCCAGACATTCTTTTACAGACATTCTGAATATTTTCCCTAACACAGTAATAGTATATATAGGTCAAAGGAGGTGATCCTGCCCCTCTACTCTGCTCTTGTGAGACCTCACCTGGAGTATTGTGTGCAGTTCTGGTGTCCTCAACATAAAAAGGACATGAAACTGTTGGAGCAAGTCCAGAGAAGGGCCATGAGGATGAGCAGGGGAATGGAGCACCTCCCGCATGAAGACAGGCTGAGGAAGTTGGGGCTGTTCAGCCTGGAGAAGAGAAGGCTGCGTGGAGACCTCATAGCAGCCTTCCAGTATCTGAAAGGGGCCTATAGGGATGGTGGGGAGAGACTCTTCATTAGGGACTGTAGTGACAAGAAAAGGGGTAACGGGTTAAAACTTAAACAGGGGAAGTTTAGATTGAATATAAGGAGGAAATTCCTTCCTGTTATGGTGGTGAGGCACTGGAATAGGTTGCCCAGAGAGGTTGTGAATGCTCCATCCCTGGCAGTGTTCAAGACCAGGTTGGATGAGGCCTTGGGTGATATGGTTTAGTGTGAGGTGTCCCTGCCCACAGCAGGGGGATTGGAACTTGATGATCTTAAGGTCCTTTCCAACCCTAACGATTCTATGATTCTATGATTTACGCAAAGCCTAGAAGTAAATGGAAAAATGAATGCACACAAATGTCTGTTATTTCAGTACTACAGATCTCTTTGTTAAAATATATGCTGATTTTACGGGTATAACATTAATATTTCAACATAAATACTTTATTGATTCTCTAGCTCTTTAGGTAGGTGAATTGACAGGACTTTCTTTTTTTACCATGTACCAGAACAACTGCTAGGTTGTACTAGAGAGCAGTTGTACTCTTGTTGTACTAGAGAGAACTCCAGCTGTAGATAGCAAATGCTTTGATCTGACTAACAAGGCAGTCTTTGTGCTTGGAGCTTGTTTATTTCTTCAGGGCTGTAATTTAGCCCTCCAGTCCACATATGTCTGTAAACCTCAGCAGTATGCTTATTGCAAGTGTTACTGCCAATTCTACATCATTGCAGTTTCCATAACACAGAGGAGATCTGTAATATCAAAAGGAGGTACAATACTCTCCTTTTTTTTTTCCCCTGTAAATTCTTTAAAGAAAAAAAAGAAAGAAATCGTTGAAAATGTTTTCTCTGCATGGAATTCGCACCAGAAGGGCCGGCTCAACCTTCTGTTATTTAGGCATTGCATCAAGGCTCAAGGAGATTCACAGAAATTTCTGCAGGTGTCTGCAGAATTTTCCTCCTCTTTGAAATACTGGTTACAATAAAGATGAATGATTATTAATATTTACTTGTTAGGTGTGCTGACACTCATAGCTGTGCATGAATGCTCTAGTCTGCATATTCATTTTTGGTATGAAGTTTCATTTGCCAGCTTAGGTGTACTGCTCACACCATTCTCTTTAATGCCTGAATAAATAATATGCATGGTTTATTAAATACAAAATCAAAATGAAAGTGAAGATAGGCTTGTAAGATGGCTCTTCTTATATAGTAGTTTAGGGGTGGATATAAATATTAAACATTCAGATGATTGTAGCTCAAGTATTTTGAATAACATTTATTCCAGTGGCTATCTCTGAATTCATATTGATAATTAAATTATTTTAATAGGAGTAATACTTCATGATAAGTCAATGAAGTAGTTGCCATGATCTTCAAGAGTTCTCCATAAAAGCTGTATTTACAGATATTGCTCGAACAATAAATCTGATTCTCCTAAGAGAAATTTCCAAGAGGGTAATAATATCTAGAGCTAGCTGCCAGTTTAGCTGTATATTCTTAAAGGTTTAAGTCTCAGTTACTCCAAAGATATAGCTGCAGAAATTAACCAAATTGCATAACAAAGATGCTTAAATAATTTCAAATCAATCTCAGCAAGAAACTGAAATATATTATAGAAGATTCTTGGAAAGAAAGGGGATATGTGCATAATACAGCATCTAGCACAGGGGTTATTCTGTTGCATGTGGCCTGTTTCAATGTGATCGAAATCAGCAGTACAATAACATAGTCATTATTCTAGTTCTGTGAAGTGTGTACAGGAACAAAAAGAGAATATATTAGATCATTTTCTTCTACTTTATCTTTTTTTCTGAGTTTCATTTTTCGTTTCTTCTGCAGAATAAGCCTTTATCTCCTGACATAAGTAAGATTAAAGATCTGCTGAAGTAAAAATACTTCATTGAGACAAATCGGTTAACTTGCCACATATCAAGCCATTTTATAAATTGGTTTGACCTTTTACATAAAAGAAATAATATTAATATTGCACTTAACTAGCATTAAATAGTGTTTGTCATTGACAGGTTACTGAGGGTATTACAGTTCTGTAACTCTTAATGAATCTCTAACCAGAAGTTAAAAAAAAATGTTCTAAATAATGTTCATTAATTTATTTGGTAATTAATGAAGTGTATAAGAAGGGCATGGTTCCTTGAACAGTCAGATTAAATAAATGTACCCTGTTTCTTTGTAATAATTTTAGGTGTATCAAAGTCAGACATTGTCAGCTTTCCTTGATATTTTTTGAGTATAACTGCTTCTCTAGAGAAATAAAATGCAGGCTGAACCTACTTAGACTTCAGTGAAGTGCCCATGGAAAGGATGGGCTTTATTATTCATGAAGTGGTTAATTAATCCAGTCATGTCAGTGCTAGTACTGTCTCTCTATTAACTTCTAACTGCAGCAGATCTGTAATAGTTATACTGATAAATAACCTCCCATAGGCTTTGCACTCAGTGTCTTATCCCCACTCCATTAATGCACATGCCATGAGATTAGCCATTTTGGAAAAAAATAGTCCTAGTCCACATATATGTAGTCCATAAGTGATGGAGTGTTTATCGCATTGATAATCCACTTAAATTGTTATTGTTCTCACTTCGAATTTGTGGCTTATTTTCAGTTTGAAGTGTAATTGCATGTGCAAGATGTGGCATCTTGTTATTCCTTTTTCTGATAGATTTTAAAAAATCAAGTTGATTAAATGCCTTCTGTCGCATGATGTATTTTAGGCTTTTATATGTTTTTCTTGTGCCTTCTCTGTTTTTCAATGCCAATTATAAATTATAGATGTTCAAACTTGGTTATGTGATTCTAGAAGAGATCTCAGTAACAACCTGTGCAGAACTTCAGGACAGTCTTTAAAAGAGTTCTGTGTAGGCAGCAAGAGATGAAATTCCTTTGGGGCAAGCATAAAGTATATCATTCCAGTGTTTTTTTATATCCACACTTTCTGGTTATGAAGGTGTCCTGGCATTCAGCACTTGGAAGAATTTTTTGGCCTTACAAGACTCCATGGAATTGGCATTTTTGTCATATCCCTTCGTAATCCGTTAGTGAGGCCTCTGCTGCTGACATAAATGGCCTCATCAAAGAGGCAAAATCACATGGGTTAAATGAGATGCATAAATCCTTGTTTCTGGACCCTTGACTTCTTTGTTACTGGTCATAAGGAATAGTTTCCAATACTGCTGCTCCAGACAGTCTTTGTAAGCACTGAAGCAAGGCCTGTCTGTGTCCAAGTATCAGTTGCTCAGCTCCTACTTCCCAGTTGCCCAAGTGTTTCCATCTGGAACCAAAAAAAAGTCTCATCTCTTCCTTTAGCTTCAACAATATTTTCAAGCTAATGTTTCCAGATCAGCATATGAAAAGACTTACTTGTATTTCAGGGTGCTCAACCTAACATCTTTTAACTCCTGAGAAGAGCAGTGAACTCACAGCAATTCTTAATGGTTTGTTGACCGTGCACGTCCTTGTCAGAGCCTTTGATCCTTCCTCCGAACTGTGTCAGGTGTCAGCACTTGAACAAAAGAAAGCAGTACTACTGCCAGGTGACACATTAGGGCTCATAATTAACAAGCAGCATTTGCTCTCTATGAGCATCTCATCTTCAGGCAAATTGCTTACTGTTTTAATCTCTAGTAACTTTTCTGTATGCTATTCAGTTTTTTCACATGCATGTTAATTTGTGAGTTAGACCTTCTCATGACTCAGCAGTAATTTGCTCAGATGCAGTCACCTAGTCAAGTCCAAACAACACTGTGCAGAACTTCACAAGTTTATAGCTGAGTAGCTTGGCAATCATACAAAGTCACAGACTTGTGAAGTGCTCATACACTGAAATAATAGACTGGATAATTATCATAGGCAGGAGTATGAGAAGCTCATAGAGTTGTTGACCTGACTCTTTATAGTATGTGTGTTGTTTGGATACAGTAAACATTAAAAAACCCTAATACGTTCTCAACCATTATAGTTTCTCAACTATAATAATTGAGTAAAATTTAACTAGGTAAGAAATTAACTTGCCTGTACTTTTTGCTGAGATCATTCAGGATTAAGAAAAGATTATAGTAATACTATTGTAGCCATCATTACCTAAAGATAAAAACAGTTTGAGACTGATAGAAGTTAGTATGTGTACATATATTTGATTAAACAAATCAAATAAAGCATATTTGATTAGGCAGACTTCTAGGATGTGGAAAAAAACAAAGCTTGGAAAGTCAAAAAAGTCCTTTCAGGTCTGAAAAGCAGTAACCCTCATGAATAAACATGACCTCAGAACAACCTTCGATAACTCAAATAGAGACAGAAAAGGAATTGAAGTTTTAAGGAACTGATCTTCTGTGAGAAGGAGGAAAACAGGTTATTTTCTCTGGAAAACGTAAGAGGCTACATAGAGGTTAGAGTGCAAATATCTACTGAGAATATTCTGATTTTAATTTTCACTGTTTGTTTATTTATTTATTGTCTTGTTAGAGCCCCATATACAAAAAGCATAGGTGTCCTATCAGTAATTGACTTAGAAGCCTTGGTCTGCAAAACGCCTGATCACACAGGAGCCACTCGACTGCCTAAAGCTACTTCTAAATGGAATAAATATATATATATATATATGCACACATAGCTTTAAACCAAAGTTCACTAGAATAATAATGAAGAAAATGTTATTCAGTTTTATATTCTTGAGCAATTTATCCAACCCAAATGCAGCAGAGAGGTTATGAATGGAAGGTGTAGCAGTAGGCAGCTTCAGAGAGCTGTTTAGGCTGCTTTGCTCTGCTTTGAATTGCTTGCCTTTGGATTTTTCTGAAATATTGTATGAGGGGAAATTTTGGAGTGTAGGGAATTCAGACTGAATTATTGATCTGTACAGATATTTAAGCCATGGGCATTAGCATCTCTGGCCTATTATGATATATATGTTTTAAGGTTAGGTTTGCTAGACATGTGGAAAGGTGTCCTTTTGCATTCATTGTATCAGTCCACCAAAACAGAGTGCTCAACAGCATACAAACCCTGGTGGACCTTACAGCCTGATTTGGAAGAACTTCTGCTAGTTTAGGTAGTAAAGATTTTTAATAGGTATTTTCCTACATTTTAAAATTGCACTTGCATTTGTTTTCTATATTTGCTTTTGAAACCCCATAAAAATTCACCAATTTGGTCTGCAGAAATTAGGCTAGATAAATTCTTTTCAAAGCAACAAAACACCTGCAGACTTCTCTGTAGCAGTGACACTCATTGTTAACCTCTCTACTTAATCTAGCTGTCAATTTTTATGAAATGTTTAGGAACCAAGTATACCTGAGGTCACAACCCTTATGTCAGATTTGTTTACAATTGACTAATGGGTTCAAAAGCTGGTGTGGGATGATCTGTTGGATAGATGTGGCACTCCTACAAGCCACATTTCTTTTGGGCTAAACCTACTGATCATTTTTTCCAGCAGGAACCAATAAGTATTTATTTCTTTTTAAGCCATTTCTATACAAAACAGTATCTATATTCATTCTTTAAACTTTTTCAGACCTGGGTGTATGATTCTGATTAGTATAATTGAAGACTTAAAGTCTATTTTAGAGCTGCAGATCATTATAGGTTTATTTATGTACAGTTTATGAATAGCATAGAACAGATTACCAAGAGGCATCTTCCAAGATGATGGAGAACATGCGTACTGCACACTTTCAAAATGTGAGGTATGTGAATGTGCAGCAAATGAAGTCTTCCTCATGATTTGTAATGATGAAAATGTGACTTCTTAAGCTTCCTACACCATTGTTTCTCTTTTTGAGGTACTGTTCATGTAGGAGAATAGAAACAGGTGTCTCTGCAAAGAGACTCCAGTTTTATCTACCTTCACATTAAGCATGCAAGGGCAGAAAGAATTTTTTTCCCTCCTAACCAGTTTAGATTGTAAAGCACTCAAACACCAAATCTCTGGCTCTAGCTGGAACATATGGGCACTGCTTAATTGCAAATGCACAATAATGCCTGTTTAAGTTATTGTGTATTAGCTTCTTGCCTAAGGAGGTTGCTCTGATTTTAGCTTTGCAGTACAAAATGATGCCATGTGCCTAGATAGGTCTTTAGGTCTTTTGAGAAGGAGCACAAAGCTGTAGAAAAGTCTTCCTTTGATCTGCTAAGGAGATTATTCTTAACTAGAGTCTAGTTTGCACATCAGAATAATTTTGATCTTCTTTCTAGTTGCAATTGGCTGGGAGATTCTCCTGGTTGTGCATCTTACCATGATTACAAACCTATCTCAGAACCAATCATTATCCTTGAGTTGTCAGCCATGTTGCCACTAACACCCTCATTTACCTAACTGCTCATGCAAGATGTTTAACTTGCAGCCACTGAGGCAGGCAGCTCCTCTGTACACATTTTATATTTCAAATCAGTACTTATCAAAGCCAGTCAGCAAAAGCTTGCATCTTCCCTTTTCTCCCCTTGCCTCCATCTTTTCATTTTGTGCTAGCTTCTGTAGATGTTAGTCCCAGCCAGACCTCTACTGGCTGCTTATCAGTACAGCCTGGCTGCCCCTGCAGTAAGTTTCAATATACACTGAATTTTTCTGGGCCCCTCTCAAGTCTGGCATGGAGAAAATCAAGTTGGAGTGGTAAGTGCTGAGGTAAGTACTGCAAGAACCCACAGTTATTAATGCTTAGGGTTGCACAAGAGCTTAAGTCTGGACACACTGCTAAAACCAAACTGTTTCCATGGGTTTGTGTCACAGCAGGACAGAATTTGTAAGCCCTTTTGGCACCTAGTATTCTGGAAAGTATGATGCAAAAGCTGAGCTGGACTGACAGGATGAATGCTTATCCAGAACTGATAGATTCTGGGTAAATATTTCTACTGTGTATTTTTTAATTACTTCCCCAGTACCCATACTGTTAGAATTACTCATTATCCGCAGTGTCCAGTATCCCAGGTAGAAGTGGACTGATTACTGAGAGACAGCAGAAATCCAAACGTATTAGCCATATATGCTATCTAGAGACTCCCATCTCTACAGTAGGCACAAAATAACAGTCATTAATATTTGGTATACCAATATCAGGCAGTGGTTGTCTGTAATGGTCTGTGAGTGTCAAAAGTGGCCTGTGAAATACACAGCTAGTGGGCATACAAATTAGATGCAAATCAAGCAGCTGCTCTAGCAGAGAGTAGTATTTATTGAGTAGAAGTGCATCAACAGGTGTGCTTAATGTCAGTGATAGGTGTCTGGAAAGACTTGTGGAGCTAGTGTTGCAGGACTACCAGAGTACCTACAGAGCAGTGGTTGAGCAAGGGATGTGAGGGTATTAAGGATGGATACTGGAGCTTGCAAGAAGTCACAGATACTACAAGGCAGCTTAGAATTAAGACACTTAAACTAAGATAATGAGACAAGGACTGGGAATTTAAAACAAGAGGCATGAGGGAAGAGTTCTGAGCAGCATCTGATACCCTCCTCTGTCTTTGTTCTTTCCTAGTGGGTGTCTTAGATACTGGGCTGTGTTGGGTTCTGTTAGACGTGAAGCAGGGAGAATGCATAGAGGAGCTAGAGCAAAGTCACTGTCTCTTGTATGACTCCCATACAGATGAAAAAGATAGCTTTTTTCTTTAAGCCAAAAACCTCAGATGAAATTAGTATCAGATATTCAGATTACATGGAAGGGCTTATTCATCTTACAAGACAAAAGCCGAATCCTGGCAATATACACAAGGTGTTAACACTTACATGGCAAGTGCGCTGGGGAGTCCAGCTATGTTCCCCTATGAATATATCAGTGCAAGAAAATTTGGAGCACATGTGCTGTCAAAAAACAACAGTTACCAAAGATGGTAGAGTTTTCTAGACTCTACTTTCTTCTCTGAGGTTTAGATTCTGCATTATAGTAATAAAGTTGTGGCTTGTTTCAAACTGGGAGCCATTATTCTTGCTGAAAATGCCCTTTGTAAATTATTTTTCAAAGGCAGAGCAATCCAGTGATTATTTTTAGAGAATTTTTGTTTTGTTTTGCCTTCCCTGGCAATGTAACGAGCTATTTTGGTAATAAAGTTGCAAATAAATTTTTAAAATCCATAATAAAAGAAGGAACCTGATCAAACTACAGTTTTACTCAACCTTTTTGCTTTTGTTATTTTGTTCTTTCACTGTCTCATATGATTTTTGTTCACCTTTCCCACAAATGTGTGTTCTGACATTCCTCTTATCATTATGTTACATCATCTTGTTGAAAGTAACTTGTATTAAAAATTAAGAGTATCACCAGTGTGTACCAGCTTCTTAAGTGTTATTGAAAGTCACCTTCCTAGTGATTGGTTTATCCAAAATGGTTATGAGCTGAGCTGTGAAAAGATGTTTTCTTTTTCTTCTTGCAGACTGCAAATGATAACCTGCATACAGATGATGAGCATGACCTCAGAGGAGATAAAGAAAACTATCTCTGTGCAGTGTGCCTGGATGTTTATTTCAATCCTTACATGTGCTATCCATGCCACCACATCTTTTGTGAGCCTTGCTTAAGGATGCTTGCCAAAGACAATCCAGCCAGTACTCCATGTCCACTGTGTCGCACTACAATTGCCAGAGTCTTTTTCCAAGCAGGTATCAAAATGAAAGTTTTTAAAATAGAGAAAAGTATTTGTGGCTTTCCCTGTTGTATTTATGGCCAGAATAAATATGTAGTTTAAAGTATAGTAAGACCCTGCTAAAAGAAAAAATAAATTAAAAGCAATATGCAATGGGCCACATTCAAAATGCATGCAGAACAAAATTTAATGATGTTAATCCACTGTAAGGTCTTTGCATTTAACTCCTCCTAGGACTATTCCATGCAGGCTTTCTTCAGTAGCGAGAAACTATTCTGGATGCATATTTTAAAACTGTCTGATTTTTGAAGTGCGATTCTGATATTTTGCATTTCATCGGCTTCCTCTTGCTGAATGCTCACAGACTCCAAACATAATAAAGATTTTCTTAAAATATCCTACCAAGAAAAGCATTTTTAAAATTACTAACATACCAACACACCAAAAAATGCACTTTTCTTGGTTTTATGGGTTTAATTTAGCTATGAGTGAAAAGAAAGATTGGCAGAACTATATCCTCCTCACTAAACTTTTTTTAAAAGTCTCCCTTCCTGGCCTCTTACACCCTTATCTCTAGTATTCCTGACTTTTAGCAGTAGGAGAGTGTGGTGGATAAGAGGTGTCTGACGTGAGAAAGGGTACAAGGTTAGAAGAGGGTAAGCAGATGTAGATGGGATACCTGGAACAGCACAAGTCAGTCTTTTATACCTGGAGCTTAAGAAGATAAATTCAAGCACCATGAACAAAATTGCAATATAATAACTGGAGTTAGGCCTTTTAGAGTTCTTAAAATGTGTATAGACAGGTCACAAAGTAATGGAAATGACTCAGCCACGCAGGAGAATTTGTTTATTTTTGCATGCTGCAGAGATCTTGCAGCAATACTTTTTAAACTGGGAGAGTGCTGTGATGATGATAGGTTGAGGATGCAGAGTATTGAAGTATGATATCACATTTATCAGCAGACCTGCCCAACTTGTATTTCTGTTTGTGCAGATTCTTGCTCTGCACAAGCTCAACTTTGTATAATTTGATGGCAGACCAGTTCAAAGAACCAACTAGGTCAAATATGAATTCCTTTAGGTAAGAAGGAGGCATTTTTTAGACAAACTAACCAGTGAACCAGGATGGTTCAATTTATTGCTGTTGGTGGCCAGAAATAGGGACTGACTATATCAGTAATGCAGCAGGAAAAATGGATGGAAAGCTGCAGCCTGAGCACTCTCAGCACCCTGCCTGGCTGATGTGTAGAGGTTTCAAGCTGTTCTCACTTCATTTGCTTAATGTTTGATGCTCCTTTGGATTTGATATACAGATGAAGTGTGTTTCACCGGTAGATAATTACTTTTAGTTGTTTTTTAAGGGCTATTTAAATTAAATAAAAAAAAAAAAGAAAAGAAAAAGCTACTTAACAGATTGGATGCAGCAAAATACTGCTGGGACAGCACAAAGAGAAAATACAGATGCTTGGTAAAATGTATTTGCAAAACTTTTCAACACATTCAAAGTACTGCTATTTGAAATATTACCAGGATTATTTGCAATTTTTGAGTACTTAATATGCAATGTGTAAAATATGTTATGGGAGGGAATGAAGAAGAGGGAGCTGGACTCTTCTCACTGGTGCCCACTGACAGTACAAGCAGTAGTAGTCACAAACTGAAACACATGAAATTCCATGTGAACAAGGAAAACACCTTTTCACTGTGAAGGTTGTCAGACAAGTTGTTCTGAAAGGTTGTGGGGTCTCCATCTGTGGAAACTCAAAACCCAACTAGACACCCTGGGCTGCCTGCTGTAGCTGACCGTTTTTGAGCAGGGTGGGTTGGACAGAGCCTTGGGTGACATGGTTTAGTGTGAGGTGTCCCTGCCCATGGCAGGGGGTTAGAACTAGGTGATCTTAATGTCCTTTCCAACCCTATTCTATGATTCTGTGATTCTGTGACTGGTTGATCTCAAGACATCCCTTCCAATGTAACCCATTCTGTGAAAATATTAAAAAGTCATGTACTGGTTTTGAGGAAAAGTATTTGTGTGGCTAAAGTGTAAATACAGTGTCATAAATATATAAACAGGGAGCCTAGTCTAAACAGAGAGTCATAGCAATGTATGAGATGTGTTTAGTATTAACAATTTCAGATGAGAGAAATTCATATAGCCTTACAACAGCTATTTGTATATTGCTATTCAATACATAGCAATATATGCTTGACATGGCAATATATTTTGAAAAGGATACACTGAATTTACTTCAATTTGTTATACATATATTAAAAAAATACTTCGTAGTTTTCAAGTGCATAACATACTAAGCAGCTTTTAAACCAACCAAGAAATATTGATGACGATATCATACGCTTAGAGAAGTCATAAAATCAACACATTAAGGAAGATGGATAGTGCCAAATCAGTCTAAAGGGTAGCAAATATTATTTTTTTTTTTACTCAGGAGATTTAGTAAGCCATGCAATAGTTAGGCTAAAGTCACTGCTGCTATAGGTTTGTGCAGCCAGCAAAGCAAAGTTGCTAGGATTTTTTGTGTATTTCTGTAATGCCACAGCTGAGAAGACTTACTTCACTCTCTAATTTATTCTGGGTATTTTCTACAGCTTTGCTTTTGTATAACTGTATTTTACCTTACAAGGATATCTTAAAAAGAAAACATTTAAGGGTATATTCAGAAATTCACTTCTTGGCTTGTACAGTTTTACAAACTGAATATATCTGCAAGAGAAGGTTGCGTGTAACATGTCAAAAAAAAAGATGAGGGCTAGGAGTTCAATTACCCAATTATGAAGAAAAAGAGTGCTTAAACCAGAGCTACAAATCTGGATGTGACCCATGAGGATACTTTCTTCACCCTGTTGCCTTGATCAAGTGAGGTTTTCTTACTGATTCCCTTTAGAGTGAGTTCCAGTCCAGACAGGGTTAGGGTTAGGTTTAAGGTTAAGCTCTGATGGTGTCTGTTGTGCCTTCCCATCTTTTTTAAAGGCTTTATTAAAAGTCCTTCTTACATCAGGATAAAATCACGTCTAGTCAGTTGATAGGGTGCCCAGGATACACCTAAGAGAGCTTTTGATCTGATAGCTACAACCCAATTAAAGTAACCCTGAAAAAGTCCTTGATCAGAGTAAGCATTACTTAGCAACAACTAAAAACATTGGTGTTTTATCAGCACTGTTCTCAGACTAAAGTCGAAAACACAGCACTGTACCAGCTACTAAGAAGGAGAAAAAATAACCTCTACAGCTGAATCCAGGACATCAAGAAACCTTCTAAAAGCCAGTAAGGGTTGGCACCACTGCCTTTTGTGAAAACCAGGAGATGGATACTTGACCAGAGATTTCAGTATTTGAATCTGGACAATAAAGTTGAAAGAACTGTGTTGATTTTTATGACTTGTAGAAGAAAACTAAAATATTCTGTGTTGATATGATGAGAGGCAGGCAGAGTCTCATCAGAGGCTATTTCTCTGAATCTGAATAGTGTTTAATCCAGATATGTCCAGTAGCGTATCAAGCTCTTGCATAAAAATTAAGTGCTAGTGAAAAATGCACATTTTGCTCCTTTTACATTTGGGAGAGAAAATGGCCTCTTTTCCAATTGGTGACAGAGGTTTATGGGTGCAGTACCATTGTCCTTGGGTAATGAGATAGAAGGATTTAGAGATTTCTGTAGTCTGCATGTGTTGTGTTGATTCATTTCACCTGTGTTTGGGGTTTGGCTTCAAATCTGCCAATGCCTTCCTCTTATACAGAAAAAGCTACTGCAATCCAAGGGCATTTGGAATTTTTTCTTCTTTCTGGAAGCTCACAAAAAGCTTAGGTCTCTCAAATTTTCCAGAGAAACAGATTTCATAAAATACAGATTATTGAAAAATTATGAACGATTTCAATGGAAGAGGTGAACAAATAATACATAAGACTTTTTGAAGGTCTGTAAATGGTCTTTTTTTTTCTATTAAGATACAGCAGGAATTATGGTAGCGGCTGCTGGTATTTATCTGGACCCATGATGGTTTGAAGAGTCAAAATGTGGGGGGTTTGAAGTTTTCCCTGTTAACTTCTAGCTTAGCAACTCTGATACAAAGTAAATCACTTCTTTCTGTGTTAGGAAAGCATGGTTATTTTAAAATTGTTTTACATTGTTAAATTGCTATGGACAAGTTAGTTTTGACAGTTTTGAGTTGCAGTGTATGTAGGTATTTCACAAGATTGTATCATGAGAAGTTGATGATCTCTCGAGACTAATAAGGTATGTCAGCTCTTGCAATGTGCCATTAGTCATTCTACAAACGAATTCCTGTTAATCCACAACATTTTAAAAATCTCAACAAAGATTTTCAGACTCTTCCCATCTCTTTTCACTGCAGACTGTTACTGAGCAATACTGTTAGACAGAAAAGCAATATGAACTAAGAATGTGTCAGTAAGTTCAATAGATGTCATTTTTGATCCATAGAAGTCATCATTTTTTTACATGAAATGACCTGATTTCTTATATGCTTCCTTTTTGCTAGATTGCCGTCATCGTTCTTAAACAGAAACAAAAGGAACAGAATCAAAACAGCCATGTTTAAGACTTGTTCTTGCTATATCTGGAAATGTTTGGGTTCATGTGATATTAAAACAGCTTAAGAGATGTTATCATTAGAGAAAGGATTACACAGTAGATAAAGCATTTTTTTTTATTATAAGTGTATGCAAATTATTGCTATATTTACAGCATTGATTTGTACATTCTTTCCCATTTATTACCATAGAACTGAACAACTCCACCAAATCTTTTTTTCCTACGGAATATTTGAAGTTAAAAGAAAATTTTCAAAAATCAAATTCTGCAAAATGGCCTCTACCAAGCTGCAAGAAAGCCTTCAGAGTTTTTGAAGGTAAGTTTTTTAATTTTTCCTTAAACTTCACTCAGTCTTGAGTATAATATTTGAAAATAAGTCTCTAGCTAATACATGCCATAGGAAATCAAAGATGGATGATTATTAAGGTAGAGCTGAGCTAAATTCTCCTGGGTAACTTATACACAGTGCTCTGAATCTGAGGATAAACTGTAAATTCTGAAAAGGCAATTGGTGTGTGTATGTACCTTTTTATTTATTAAATCTTTGATTTTTTGTACAGTATCAGAATAATTGTAGTTTTCTGTTTGGGAAAAATTGTGTGTGCATAGTGGTATAAAGAATATTACTCAATTACTCTGGAAAGAAAAAGTTCTGAGTGGAGTCAGTAGAGACGTAAAAAAAAAAAAAAAAAAATTAGGATAACTTTTCCATGAAAGAAGTCATATAAAAAAGCTGGAATAACATCGCATGCATTATTATGTATTGTTTGCTTCATATATGAAGAGGAGTAAAGGCTGTGGGTGTTTTAGCTTTGTTTTCTGCTTAATTATATGAAGAAATCTTAGTCCTCTTTTGCTACTTTTAACACTTAAACATTTTCATGGTTATTAACTAGTTGTTAACTGAAAAAGATTTAAGTTAGATCACTGAAATATGGGATTCACTGTATACTCCATTTTCCCTGTTTTCAGTCTAACGGTCTTTCTTCACCAGGCCTCATCTATGTTTACTTATAAAGTTACTTTCTGTTGTGCTGAGCCTTCCTAGCAAATACATTTTTCCTGTTAGTTAGAACAATACAGATTGCTCCTAAAAGTAAGTGCAAAGAATAAAACAGGACATCCTTTTTATATTACTTTTGTGAGTCTACCCAGGCCTTTCTAGAGGTAAAATTTCGTAAATTCTAGTCCTCCACTTACAAAATTGTGTCACACAAGGGGATGATTTGATACTGAAAATAACAAGAAATGCTCTTAACTATCAAAAAATAGCAGACTTGAGAAGTTTGAGGACTGACCATCTTTGGTATTACTCAGAGGAGAAGCTGTTGGCAGGAGAACATGAGTATTTCTTTTCTCTAAGGCAGTTAATGTAATGTGGATGTTGATGCTAATGTAATACATTATGTATGTGACATAGTTCATGTATGTTCCATAGTGTCATATCAATTATATCTTTCATAAATATAAAAAGCTACCATGCCAAGCCTTCTTCAAAGCATAAATAATTAAAAATAGAGATCATAGAGGTTTAGTGTTGTGCTGTATGAAAACTGGGCATATCATTCCACCACAGTAATTCTTTGTGTTGGATTTATGTGTCTCCAAAGGATATCCTGTAAGTCCCACACCAAATGAGAGCATGACTACATCTAGTTAATAGGAAACCTGAACCACATAGCTGTCTGAAACATTGTCTTTGCCTTCTTAAATACAAGGGTCACTGCCATATCCCTCTCTTCTGACTTTTTATTTGAATAAAAACTACTGCAGTGTTTATGTCAGTTCAAAACACAAATGTATAATATTTTCTCCTGGGCTGCTTTTTTTGGCTTACAGCTGCACTATGTTTGGCAGCATCTAAAATTCCATATTTGATATGGAATTCCATATTTAATATTCCATATTTGGTTTTCTTAACTGTCTCAGGAGGCTCCCAGGGATACACAGACATAGAAGACTGAGCATACAGGCACCAAAAGACTTCTGACAACATAATAGATGCCTTTCACAAATACAACCCCTAATATCAGTAAGACCAGTAGGGCAAAAGAGGCTACTTAGGTTAATTTTTGTTTAATTACAAAAGTAATAACCAAATAAGATGTTAGAGTTGCAGAATGGGAAGAAGAACATAGTGGCATGCATGAGAAGAGTAACGGGAGTGAAAGTGGCCCTGTTAGAAATGCATATGCTCTTTTGTCTAGTTCATATGCAGCAGATTCAGTGGCCACTGAAAATCTGGCAGCTCTTTTCAAACTTTGTATTGCTCCATTTTTCCATATGACAAAACTTCTTCTGTAATAGTATTTTTATAATCTGTACATAAAAATGGTGGACTTTGAAGAGTAAACCACTCATTAGAGATACTAGGCCTGACAAAATGAGACCTCAGCTGACTGTTGAGAAGCCTAGATTGAGTGTATTTGTCAGTTGTAAAATTTAAAAAGTCTAATTTAGACTTTCTGAACATTGCAGGACCACTAGGTAAAATCAGATGTCTTTTCTTTTTCCTTACATTTTTCATGAACTGATTCTCTGAGCCAGATTTTGTAATCAATATGTGAGTCTTCTTTGATATGAGAATTTGAATGAGGAATGTAAAAGTGTCCAGTAACTAAAAAAAAAACAAAACAAACTATATGAGATAAACTTACTACATTAGTTGCTGGTTTGAGTATTTGTAATCGTACGGTAGAAATAACATCTCAAATAATGGTTTCCTTAAACAAATTTAAAAATAAACAAATAATGTCATTTGAATAGAATAGTTAAATAGCAGATGTACTTTATTAGATTCTATTACCGTATAGTTATAGTTTAATAACGTTGTATAAATAGAGCCTTTTCATGCCATTAAATTAGAGTTACATTCTATGAACACTGTACAGTTACAGAAGGTTCGCAAACTAAGAGTAAATCTCCAAAAATAATATGATACAGGATATGTGGCCTAAAAGAAGTGATAAAGATATTTAAATTGAAAATATGATACGTAATTTGATAGTGACTTTGGTGTCATGAAGTACAAAATTAAAAAGCAGACCAAGACAGTACACTGGGCCTGAGAGAGTTATTTCAAATGCTTTTGCATAGATCTGATGTAGAAATACATTGAAGAGACCAGAGACACAGGATGCAGTATTCAAGATAGTGATGCTAATGTCGTAAAAGGGTGCTGGCTGCCTGCATTTTGAGAAAGCTTGTGAGGTATGCCTGAATATAAGTATGCAGCTAGGTGTTCAGAAAGAGAGAGGGATCATGAAACCTTGGAGTTACAGGCCTTGATATCTAATTCAAGATGTAGGTATTCCTAAGCTAATAGGAAATTCCCTCCAACTGGTTTTATGCTAATGTTTTTATTTAAAATGCAATGACTACATTGAAAGTGGGAAAGCCTATTTAGAAATAATTTGTTTTAAAGGCTTAATCTAGAAAACATTCCCCTAGTGTTGCATACAATGAAGTCTGTACTAGTTCTTTACTGATCTCATCTCTGTAGTGGCTTAATAAAAAGCTGTTGATTTCTGCATCAGTCAAGGATTGCAAGATAGTGTTTTCAACACCTGCTAGTACCAGTGGAAATTCCCACTACCTCAGTAGGTTGCATCTACCATGTCCTTTTATCTAATCATTCTTAATAGAAAGGGGCGCTCCATTTCCTAAATGTTGGGTTGTTTGAAGAAATGTTATAAAAGCTTTTAATAACACTTGTTAATACATTTTTATATCTGTCTTTAAAATTGAGGTACAACACTTTAAAATCTGCTTTATTCAAGATTCTTGTTATCATGATTTCAGTTAGATAGGCAATAAAGGAAAGATGTTAACATCTGTGAAAATTTACAGCTACAGCATTACATCAGCTATGTTTTAAGTTCATAGTTCTCTGTTTAAAAAAATGATTATACTGGATTTCAAGTTTCTGATGATGTGACCTATCAAGAAAAGAAACAAAATAGGTGTTACTGAAAATAGCAGGTGCAGCATTCATTTTAGCTCTAAAGTGTGATGCTGGACTATAAGAAGTCTCTCAGAATAATCCTTGTATCAAGCTATTTTTTCCCCGAGTCCATCCTTCCTTACTGCACTTTTTTCTTTCTGTTAATTTCCTTACTTCCTCATTTCTGTAAGTTGCTTGTTGCTTTGACATACTACTCAAGACTTCAGCTGTGGGACCATGCAATGCTTCTTCACCAGAAGGCTTTCATTTTTTAGCCAGATCCATCAGATTTTACAGTATAGCTTGTGGAATCACAAAAAACTAATCTGCACACATGCATTTCTCACAAGATGCATTTACAGTCTAGAGTCTTCACAGTAAGTGAATTTTCTGCCTCAAGGAGACACACATTACTCAGAAGCGTTGTCTTTGAGCATCTCTTATGCTTATAGTACACTAAAACTGAAAACACAGAATCTAAGTACTGCTGGTTGAGTGTGTCTTAGGTCAACTGCACTGATGGCAACTTTGTCATTTTGCTATTTTGTCAGCACTTGTACCCATTTTCCTTGCCCACCAGTCCTTTCAGCTCCAACAGGTCACTGGTAAAAAACACAAGACTGATTTCTTGATTCAGAGGCCCCTTCTGTCCCCTGGTGCAGCTGTGCTCCAGCTGTCCTTCAGTCCTTCATTTCTGCACCTCACCAAGCAGAAGTGAATCTGAAAGAAAAATGAAATAAAATAGAAGGGGAACTTTAAGGTACAAAGGTCAGCGCCACAGATGTGTCTTAAGCTTCAGCCCTAACAGCACTGCCACTTTTTGTCCCTGCTGTTTTGCCAGCAGTGTTCTACAAATTATTGTGTATCAATAGCCTTGTGTCTTGGGTTCGTCTGTAACAGTTATTTTTCTTCTTCTTAGCAGCTGGTGCAGGACACCTTGTTTATCTTTTAAGCTATTTTGCAGAGGCAGCTTTAGAGACTTCTTCAGACCCACAGTCCCATTGGAAAGGATATTTTATAGCCTTTTCCAAGTCCTGAAGACCACATCCAGGGCTAGGCTGTGTAGGAGAATGATGCAACTCACTCTTACAAATCATGGCTGCTCAGTCATCACTATTGGTTCATCAGTGCATTGAAGGGAACCAAATTCTAGCTAATCTGATTGTGTCATCAGGATTGTTTGTTTCCATCTAACCATGATATTAGAAGACAGTTGTACCAGGAATATTGATAGCTATAATTATGCAAACAAGGATTGTGATAGAATGGCTATGTCAAAAAAGCATACTGTATCATTTCCGCATTTATTTCTCAACATGGCCTTAAATGAATATTGGACTGACATCCTTAGTTCTACTTAGGGAGCCAAGTGTTCATACTGGCTTGAAAAGCAAATTAAGAACATTAGAGACCTCTTACAAAGCCGTGGTCCAACAGCTGTACTGGAGGGACTCAAATGAACTTGAAGGGGAATTAGAGGTATCATCCTTTTCACCTTGCAGCTTACAAATTCCTCAAGACTTTTAAGAAGGTTCTTTTCTGAAGATGCTTGAGAAAACATAGCTGTGTTCATGATAAGAGATAAAGTCCGATCATCCATTAATAGCTAGTTAAAAGATACCAAACAAAGGATGGAAATAAGTGATTCATTTTTCTCACTGGAGAGACATTAGAAGTCTAGTCCTAGATGGATATATGGTACAGTTTGTACTATCCAGCATATTTGTTACTAGAAATGGAGGACATAACATTTGCTTACATTACTGAAATATTTGGGAAAATAAAAATGAAAGCCAGGTTCAAGCAGTAGCAGAAGACTGAGTGATCTTTAGCAATGTTTACATTAGTTTTGTTTCATAGAAAAAGGAGGTAGTAAACTGGATGGGTACAAAGAAGATAAATAAGAACGTAATTTTTAAATTACTTCCAGTTGAATAATATGTAAATAAACTAGAATGCTTCAGCCAAAACAAGAGATGACGAAAGAGGAGTGATAATAGAGGTAATTAAAATCATGAGAGTCATGGCAGAAATGAATGGGCTGTTGTTATTCAATGTCTTATAGTAAAAGAACTAGAGGACAGTAAATAAAATTATCATTAACCCAGAGCATGGCTTCAAATAGTGGCAGTTTCTTGGGAGAAAGTGGAGTAAAGAGTATTAAAATCAATAATACCACACCTGCCTGTGAAGATTCTTGAGCTGCAAGTCCCTGGGAACTGAGAGAGAATACCAGGGAGGTATTGCAATATGCTTGGTCTGTTCTTATGTTCTTTCCTCATCACTCACCAATTTGTCAGTTTGACCTTGTCAGGAAAAGAATGAGAGTGTAAGTAAACCTTTAGCCTACCCTTACTATGCCTATTGTTATGAGATATCCTACAATTTTATGGCAATGGTGTCTTCTATTACAGTTTTAACTTAGGCGGTGTAAAAGGTATGCATTTATCAAGTAAGGTTATATAAATATTTATTATTTACCCTCTAAAGACAACTGAGAATAATACATAGTCGTAGTTATACCACTGTGGGTAAACTGAATTGCTAGATTTTTGAAGTGGTAGTCTTTCATCACAGCATCCGTTTAGAGCATAAAATATCTCTTTATCATTATTTTTCATGTTTTGTGTAAGATTCTGCTGAGACTATTTCAGGTTACGACAGGTGTCTTTGAGCAAGTGGAAGCAAAGATGCCTTCTGTCTTCATCACTGGCAGGAGTTAGCAAGTATCTTTCTATACACTTCTAGCGGAAGTGAGGAATAATCCTTGCCAGCTCTGAAAATAGAATGGCAAAAAGATTGTGGCCACTGAGCACTGGTAAGTAAAATTGGTTGTATTCCTAATTAGCTGTGAACTAATTATGTTCAGTAAGGATATTAGCAGACGTGCTTCCCTAGCATACTCCTCCACTCCACTTAGCACTGAAATGCACTGCGTAGGAGAGCAGCTTGTACTGAAGTAGCCCTAAAGAGTCAGTTTTACTGGTGTGAACACGTCGTTACTTGGAAGTTCAGTTTGCGTGGTGTTTAGTCCTTTGATTTGATGCCTCATAGAAATCCCATTTGCTATAAGAATAACAAATAATTCTTGGCTAAGAATGAATTGTAAAGATATCATTTGGCTTCATCACTATAGATGAGTTAATAGAGAAGTAAGTAGGACAAATGTGTATATTGTTTCAGAGGCCTACCATGCCTATGATTTCTGTTTCATACATCTCTACCTGCAGCACAGGGACCCACACCATTCCAAAATTTGGATATGAACACAAGTTCAGTTTGATCCTAAAGCATTTATTGGGTAGAAAACTCCTAAGATAATCAAGAAGCATATGGTAGTTGCATAGCATAATTATAAAAAGTGAGGCAACATTTTGGGGGCAATGTAGAGTTTTGGAAACCCCTAAAAGTGGAAAAAAAACCTGGAATTTTAATTTGATGGACAAAAGATGAAGCATGAAAGTACTCAAGATGACATGTGAGAATAGTAAGCAAGAAAAGGTAATAGTATTTTTATTAGATCAGAGCCATATTAAGTATACCTGCTCAAAGAAACAAGAGATGAGCAAAGAGCAAAGTCTAGAGACCTTTGGTGACTATCTTAGGTGAGTAGGTAAAGGTGGATGTTTGAAATGGCGTCACAAAAAGTTAGAGTTAACCACCATAACACATTTGATGAAGGATTAAAGGAAGGATTTTTTAACAGTTCATAAACTTACTTTTTAAAATTTAAATAACTTCTTTCTTAATAGCCTTTGAAGTAACTTTACTTTGGGAAAATTTATCTTTAATTTTCAGTTGAACATATATGAAGGCTTTTCAGACAGCTTTTTCTGTAAAACCTTGGTCAGCACCCCAAACACTGCACCAGCAAATTTTCAGTTCAGAAAAAAGGTGCCAGCTTGCTCAAGACATAGTCTTGCACTTCGTATTTTTTTGTTCCTGGGAGGAATTAATATTTCTTTTGTTTGCTCAGATGAGAAGTAGGGTTGGCATTCACTAAAGCTGAATGTGAATTTGTTCGAGGACAATGGCATGACTCCAAGATAGGTCATTCACCAGTTTCTCTGGGGGAATTAAGGGAGGCATGTTGCCAGACAGCTCAACTTGCAAATAAACCAAATGCTTTGTGTATTCGTATATGAAAAAGGTACACACAGCCTTCTCTTACAGAGTGGTGTGGTGGGGCCCTGAAATGTCCATCCTGTCTGTTGCCCCTAACCTTTTCTGTCAGACAGACCCTGATTTAATACAAGTAGAGACAATTCATAAATTTATTTTTAAGAAAGTATTTACATTACTGTTATCTTACAGTTTTCCACTAAAACTGGCTTAAAAGATTAAAGCTTTAAACACTGAAGAACTTACAGACAGCAGTGTATAGCATAACTCTGCAAAGTTTTATTAAATAACCTTTAGTGTTAATATTATTTTTTAGCAAAATATAGCAAACTTGCAAGCCAAGAAATACATTATCTAGAGCAAATTGAACAGTATGCCAAGTAGCATTCACATTAGAGACATCAGTACGAGATCCTTTTTAATTCTATTTCGTACTTATTCGGTCATTTTGAGCTATTGTATTAAGCCTACCTATAATATCAGTAGATTTTGCCTCTCCTTACTTTATACAGTAGCAGTCCAAATAAATGAAGCCTGAAGAGATTAAGTGTTTAGGGAGGAGTTATAGGGAAGACTGAAACTAGAGGGCAGTGATGCCATTACAGCAATGATGCAAAAAGTTAGATGCTCTTATGAGGATAACTTAGCAAGAGTTGGTGACAGCTTAAATGTAGTATTTGATCATCTGGAAAGATAAAATATGTAAAGAAAACATAAACTTGCAACATGATTTTTAGAAATGTTCAGTGATTAAAAGTAACAACAGAAGAGGTTGTTGATGGTGAATAGAGACCATTAGATTTACTGAAGAGACAGAAGAAGAGACATGGAAAATAGATAAAAATTAGTAAGAAAATTCACAGAGTGAAAATATTCTTAATACTTTTTAAAATTTGTTTTTCCTGTAAACTATTGATGCCCGTACCATGGAAATCAGATTCTTTAGGTTGATGCTTGAGATTCTCTCATTCTTGTTGTCTGCACTATCATAGCAAGGAGTGAAGTTGTCCAAAGGTTAAATTCACTGTTACGATAGAGTTTATCTACTCTTTATGTGAACAAAAGTGATTACAGATCCCCATCTTAAGAAAAATATATGAAAATTGCTGTAACTATAATATGTATGTCATCAATATACAAATTAACTTACCTTTAAAATTAAAGAAAGCTACTTACAGTCTAGAACGTATGAAAACTGTACATTTAGATCCATTACATGATCTTACATGGAGACCATGAAGCTTCATTTCCTGTTGCAAATAGAACAAGGGGTGATGGTTTTAAACTAAAAGAGGGGAGATTCAAGCTGGATGTGAGAAAGAATTTTTTACAATGAGCATGGTAAAACACTGGAACAGGTTGCCCAGAGAGGTGGTGGATGCACCATCCCTGGAGACATTCAAGGCCAGGCTGGATGTGGATCTGGGCAACTTGATCTAGTTGAAGATGTCCCTGGTAATTGCAGGGGGAGGGGGGGGGGGGTTTGGACTAACTGATGTTTGAGGGTCCCTTCCAACCCAAACTACTCTATGATTCTATGATACCAGCAGCAAAACTCTATGGATCACAGTCACAACAGGTATGGTGAAAGAGAGGTCAGTTAAAGAAGCCAATGTTTTATTTATTCACAGAGCTAGTTTGCACCCTGAAAAACAAAGACACACATTTCAATTGCTGTATGTTATTTTTGTTTCATCTGTATATTTTTTTATTTCATTACTCTTCATTGAATTTTGAAGTAAAGTGGTTTTAAAGTAAGAAAGAGAGTAGGTTTTGCTATAACTCATTTTTTACAGCTGTAATATGGTGTCCTGCCTGTTTTGTACTTCGTGTGTTATGGTTTAGTGGAGAAAAGAAAAAACAGACAAATAATTCACTTGGGTTACTTAAAAAAATAAATAAATCTGCTTGCAGACTGGCTTCATGGCTTCCACAGATGAAAGACATTTACATTGTGAAATGTGAGATTGTTTATTCCTGGTTTACTATGTATCCCAGCACGTAAACTAGCCAATTAGCTTGTATTTGTGACTATTGATAATTATAGAATAATCATCACAGATGTTTGGACAGAGTATGTTTTCTAAACTCATTTAGCCTTCCCACAGTCCTCTTGCTTCTTGATTCTTCCAGGGAAATAAACATCCCAAGACAGAAAACACAAGTTTTTCTAGTTTTGTTTTGAATTTATGATAGGGAGTGGGCACAAGTGATCATTGAATATTGCTCATAAAATTGGTAATAAATTTCATATTTAATAAATGAAAATGTTAGTTATACAAAATGCTCAATGTAAAATGCATATGCTGGTGTTAGTATTTTGTCATTCATTTTTAAAGCTTTTTGTTGTTTTCTTTTCAAATAATGTGAGTCGTTGATAGTTTATAGAATCATAGAATCATAGGATGGTTTGAGTTGGAAGCAAACTTAAAGATCACTAGTTCCAAACCCCTCTGCTATGGGCAGGGACACCTTCCATTAGACCAGGTTGCGCAAAGCCCCGTCCGAGCTGGCCTTGAACCCTTCTAGGAATGGCGCAGCCACAGCTTCTCTGAGCAGCCTGTTCCAGTGTCTCACCACCCTTCCAGCAAAGAATTTCTTCCAAATGAGTAATCTCTTTCAGTGTAAAACCATTCCCCCTTGTCCTATCTCTACAAGCCCTTTCCAGAATTCTTGTAGGCTCACTTAAGGTACTGGAAGCTGTCTAAGGTCTCCCCTGAGCCTTCTGTTCTCCAGACTGAACAAGTCCAACTCTCTCAGCCTGTATTCGTAGGAGAGGTGCTCCAGCCCTCGGAGCATCTTCTTGGCATCCTCTGCACTTGTGCAAGGAGCTCCATGTACTTCTGTGTTGGGGCCACAGAGCTGGACACAGTGATCCAGGTGGGGTCTCATGAGAGCAGGGCAGAGGGGCAGGATCACCTCCTTCAACCTGCTGGTCAGACTTCCTTTGATGAAGCCCACAGTACAGTTGGTTTCTGGGTTGCAAGTGAACAGCGATGGTTCACGCTGAGCTTCTTGTAACTCAGTATCTCCAAGTCCTTCCTCTGAGGACTGCCTTAAATACAGTCTCTGCCCAGCCTGTAGTTGTACTTGTGATTGTCCTGACACAGGTGTAGGACCTTGCACTTCACTTCGTTTAACTTTGTGAGGTTTGCACAGGCCCACCTCTCAAGCATGTCAGGGTCCCTCTGAATGACATCCCTTCTCTCCAACATATCAACTGAATCACACAGCTTGGTGTCATCAGCAAACTTGCTGAGGGCGCAGTCATTCCCACTGTCCATGTTGCTGACAAGATGTTGAGCAAGAGCAGTCCCACCACCGCCCCCTGAGGAGCATCAGTCATCACCAATATCCATTTGAATGTCAAGCCATTCACTTAAATATCAAGCTGTTCACTTGAATGAAGAACTCTCTGAGTGCAACCATCAAGCCAATTCCTTATCTGCCAAGTGTTCCCTCCATCAAATCAATGTCTCTCCAGTTTAGAGACACGGATGTCATGTGAGACAAATACCTTGCACAAGCCCAAATATGGTATCAGTCGCTCTTCCCTTATCCACCAATGTCATGACCCCTTCAAAGAAAGCCACCAAATTTGTTAGGCACAATTTGCCCTTAGTGTTGTCTGTCACCAGCCACCTCCTTATTGCCTCTGTGCCTTCACATAAGTTTCCAGGAGGACCTGACCTGTGATCTTGCAGATACTGAGGTGAGACTGCCTGGCCTGTAGTTCCCCAGCCTTCCTTTTTTTCCCTTTTAAAAAAGAGGGTTATGTTTCCCCTTTTCCAGTCAGTGGGGACTTCACCAGACTGCCATGACTTCTCAAATATGATAGATAATGACATCCACCAGTTCCCTCAGGAGTGATGGATGCATCTGTTCAGCCCCCATGGGCTTGTGCACCTTCAGGTTCCTTAGATGGTCTCAAATCTAACCTGCTATAAGAGGTGGTTCTTCATTCTCCCAGTCCCTGTCCTTGTCTTCTGTGACTTGGGCAGTATGGCTAGAGCTCCTGCTGATGAAGACATGCAAAAAACTTCAATTATAAATAATCTGTACAGAAATCCAATGAGCCGTACTTGAAAAATATCACATCTTCATTTCCTGCCCAGAGTAAAATTGTCAAATCTTCTTGTCAAGTGTAAATATTGTAATTGTGATTGAAAGAAATTTGGTTTATTTCACAAAGAAAATAGTGAATATAAAAATGGTTTTAGATAAGATTATGTCCAGTTTAAGTACATTTTACATCTAGCTGTTCTACAGCCCAACTGCTAGTATGAAAGTAGGACATGGATTCTGGGGTGGAAAAGGAATGGAGAGAGATTTAGGCCACCATATAAGTTTAGTCAAGTATGGATGTAGTGTGCCGGCAGCCAGCGGGAGCCCACGGTGAAATCAGAAGGGCAAGAGCAGAGAAATATTCAAAGAGCAGGATAAGTGAGAGGAAAGTAGAAAGGAGTAGGATAGCAAGGAAGTTTTGGTAAGATGATTGGACTTCACAGTGAGAAAAGCCTTGAAAGGTGATGTTAGAAGCTTTAGCATAGGAAATCTGGAGGTTCTGGTGTGCATTCTGGGGCAAAAGGAGTTTGGAATTTGAGGGCTTTCTCTAGGAAAAAAATGAGATTTTGACTTCTGAAACAGTAAGGGTGTAGAGCTGATGTAGGTGTAGAGCTGATGTATCTGAGGCAGGAGGGCAGAGAGGTTCAAGCTTTTCATGTGGGAGCAGGAGAAATGCTAAAACTCTAGACCTGAGAAGGATGGTGATTGGCTTCAGTGGCCTTGTTTTGGGGAAGGAACTGGATGCTCTGCAGACTTAGGTTTGGTGGAGGGCTTGAGGCTGAGTTAGAGCTTTGGACATGAAATCAGGAGTCAACGGGACATGCTTGCAGGCATTCACACAGGCTAAGTGCCATCATCCCATAAACATCTCTAGCAATACATGCTTTTGTCTTTTTTTGGAAATACAGATCTCACAGCTAATTTTAACTAGGAAATCTTGTAATTTAGCTATTAGCATAACCAGAACGTGATGCCGCATGATGAGCATATGGGAGAAGGCTGGTGTTTAAGCAAGAAGTTTTGGGGTGATACCTTATTTGTGAAAGCATTATAAAAACAATGTATCCTTGAAAAAAGTACATCATGCTGTGAAAATTTGACCCATTTCTCCATACCATCATCAGGTCTGCGGATGACAGCAAAGTGGAGGACTAGTTGGTAGACTTAGTGGCAGGGCTACTAGTCAGAGATCAAGACAGGTTGGAGAAATGTGCTAAAACAGTAAAGAAGGTGTTTCAATACATAAAAGTCCCTTTCAGCAGCATGCATAAACAGACCAAGGTAAAGGATGGAAAATGATATAAAAGACTATCTAGCAAATGACATTGAATTGTTGTTGGAATCCCACAAGAGTCTGCGTAGGTCAGAACATTCATATGTGTTTTGAAAAAGTGATACATACACAGCTTGATGAAGTTTATTGGCGATACTGAATTATTCAGTTCACTGATTATAGTAAATATGAACTTGCCAGCTGACAGTTCTTTTGATCAGCAGCCTCAAGGAGATAAGAGAATCCACTTTCATCAGGCCTGCAAAGGACAATAAATTGAATGACAGGTTGATAAACTTAGCAGCAGTTGTCACTTATAGAAACTTAGGCAGGCCAGAGAAATGTGCTGAAAGGAACCTTGTGAAATTCAACAAGGGCAGTGCCAAGTCCTACACCTGGGAAGGAAGAGGCCCTGGCAATGAGACAGCCTGGGCACTGACAGCCTGGGGAGCAGCTCTGTGGAAAGGACCTGAACATCCTGATGGAGAGCAAGCTGCACGTGAAGTGGCAGCGTGTCCTGGCAGCAAAGGCAGCCAACAGCATCCTGGACTTTATGAACAGGAGCATGACGTATGAATAGCAGTAGATGAGGAAAATTTTCATCCACTGCTACTCAGCAGACAACTAAAATACTGCAATTTTGCCCTTTCCCCCTCCTCCCCTCCACCCTAATACAGGAAAGGTGTCAGTAAATTGGGTAAATTGAAGCAGGTTTAAATTGAGTAAATTTATGAAGGTTTAGTAAATGGACATCAGGATGCTCAGGGTCTTGGAGCACCTAACCTATGAGGAGAGGCAGAGGGAACTGGCTTGTTCAGTCGGGAGAAGGGTAGGCTTTGGGGAGGATCTCCAGGCAGCCTTACCACATGTATAAGGAGACCGCCAAAAGGAGAGACCAGCTATTCACAATGGTGTGTGGCAGGAGGATGAGAGATAATGGATATGAGAGGTTCAGGCTCAAAGTAAGAAAAACGCTCTCACTGTGAGGGCAGTCAAGTGGTGGAGCAGATGCCCACAGAGGCTATGCAATCTTCACAATACATAATATTGACTATGACGAGCTGTAAATGTAGCTACTGCCACTTAGGAAAAGAGGTCTGGGTAATGCTGTGATTAGTTTTCTGAAAGCATTCAATGCACAGCCAAAAGGTAAGCAGGAATTATTAGGATCATAGCAAAATGGAAAACATTATGTCATTGTCTAGATTTGTGGTGATACCACATCTCCAATTTTGAATATAATTTTCATTACATCATCTCAGAGAAGGATAAAGCAGGGTAAAGGATAATGTGGAAAAGATGATCTGAAGTATGGAAGCTTTTTCGTACAAAGGAAATTTACAAGTTTTTTCTTTGAAAAGGATATTGCAGAAAACAGCTGAAAGAGGTCTGTAAAATTATGAATGGCATAAAGATGTTTTATGAAAGATTGTTGGCTATCTCTCAGAGGCATTCTTGCATTAGCAGTTATATCAGCCATTGTAGATAGGGCAAAGGAATTGGTGCTGAGGGCCAGATGCCCACATTTGGATTTTAGAGAACAAGGGCAAGTGAACTTCAAGTCCCAAGGGCTGAATGCCCATTAGTGGTTGAAGTGTATTACTGGAATGTATAAGAGCTCTTGGAGCTTATCTTCTGGTTTAGTTTCCCCTGAAAGAAAATAATTTTTTTTGTTCTAAGACTTCTCCACCAAAGGACACAAAGCTCAGCCAGTGGAGGCAATGAGATCTGGTTCAGAAGCGTGCAGAGTCACATGTATGGAAAGAAAATCTTATCAATGCCTTTTTAAGACACTGTTCTGAGCAGAGATTCCAAATCACTAGTATCCTAAGTTGATGGTTGCTGCAAGCGCACATATGGGAAGGCGTCAGCCTGTCCTTGCCTTTTTTCTTGTCTTTCAGTAGCTCTCTCTGTTACAGCTCGTAATCAGAAAGAAGAGACTGTGTCAAAATGACCTTGGTACATCTTAATTACCTAAGAACACTTGTTTTAGCATAATTTAATTTTACATGAGCACTTACAATGTAAATGGTTGTTATAGCTTGCATATTATTCATTTGGGCACATTTTTACAGTAAAATTTTCCATCTCTGATATTCCTTAGCAAAATAGCAAAATGAGGTCAGTCCATTTACAATATTGGGAGAATATCTTTGATTGTTTGTACTTTTATTTTGAGTATTGCTAGTACCTCAGCAGGAGGTTGCTGAAACTTTGGCAGGGACGCATATAACAGATGTGCCTGTTGATGCTTTGGTGAAAATCCTTTTTGATTTGCATGCTTTGGTGGGTATAAAAGTGTGACTTGAACACAACATTGCTTTTGTTATCTAGTAACAAGTTTCCACTAACAGCCTGCCAGACTGCTGGCACTGTGCATGCATATTCATGTGATTGGAGTGGAAGTTCTTGCTCAGAATATAGCGACATAGCCATGCACAAAAAAGTTTAGTAAAATTTGTTTTAACAAATACATGCCCATGTAGAAAGCATTTAGGGACTGTGTTCATCAAATGTGATAGGGTTTCTTTTTAAAAAAGGAGTAAATATATTAGAAGTAATTTGAAGCTCCCTCAGCTCTTCTGTTTCATAGTGCAAACCACTATTCCATGTTTTGAGGAACTCTACAACTCTTAGTTGTTATCCACAGATGGCTAGAATCACATGTAAAGACATGGCTTATTTCCACTCTAGCTGGAGAGAGAGAGACATTTGGAGGTATTTTTCATGTCAGAATTTATTAAAGATGGTAGTCGCAGTATGGACCATAGAGTCTGCAGTAATATTTATGTATGATCATACAGGGTTTCTAAATCTGATACTTGGTTTCAGTACTGTACAAAAGTTTGGTAATATACTTCAGTTCTTCTTTTTGTTAGCCTCTGTTGAGTCCTGGAATTCAGTTCACATAATAATTCTACTGTTGACATTTTCAGCTGAAGCTTAATCAATTTACAGATGGTAAAAAAGACACTATTTCAGCCACAGAATATAAATATATATGTAGTAGCTTTACTCACACTCAGGGAAGCCACAGGGATTACATATGGTATAGTAAGCAGTTGCTGACTGTATAAATACCTTTAATACAGCACCAACAATATTTCTGTGGCTTTCTGTATGAAGAGCAATTAGAGAATAGCTGGTTTCCTAAACTGAAAATGCTCTTCTTCAGTGTATAATAATTACATTACAGAGTCTAATCTGTCATAAACTCAGTGCAGGTTTGCTTAAGGTGAGTTGCAGATATACAAATCAGGGGTAATACTTGCCCAAATCCTCTAGAAGGCGACGACTAACAAGTTAAAACTAATGTAGCTACATGTTTCCATAATTCTCTGATTATCCCTTTTGATCCAAAAGCAGCCTCTAGCATTTTGTTTTATATCTACATTAAGTATAGAAATAAATAAAAAGAAAGCACAGATAGCAATATTGACGCAGACCCCCCAGAGAGTATAATATACACTAATATTCATTCATGTGTAAAAGGCACAGTTAATGACACGCATTAGTATCATTCATATCATAAAACGTAATGCCACTTGCAAATTAAATTTAAAAAATAGAACGTAATAAATAAATCTAGGTTTCTAATTCATAATAATGCTTTAAAAGTGTTAGAAAAGAAATTAAGAAAAATAACAGGTTTGAAATTGATGTAAGTTTTGAAATTAGCATTTTTGAAGTAAATTCAGTCTTGGCAGGGTTAACTTTTTTTTTTTATCAGTCTCATTGCTTTTATACAGAATTTTATCTTCCAGTTTGTTTTTTGTCAGGTTTCCAAAGACGTTCAGATACTGTAACAAGGAGGCATTTCCCACATGCTGCTCACAGAATGGACTACATGGACTTCGAGGATGATAGCCGTGTATGGCGGTTTGATATGGACATGGTGATAATCTACATTTATTCAGTCAACTGGGTAATAGGATTTATTGTTTTCTGTTTTCTTTGTTATTTCTTTTTCCCTTTTAGTCTGTAATAATCACAGCTATGGAAAAAAGCAGTCATGTGAACCACAATAATGTGAATAGAAAAAACTTGAAGAAGGCAAATGCTTGATACTGCATTTTTGTCATTCAGAACTGTAATAGACTGCATCAAGTATTCTGTGAGGCTATTTGATACTTGTGCTATGTGTGACAAAGTACTTGAGTTTGGTTGCAAGTATAATGTGAATTCTAGATAGTACTTAATTTAGTGGGAGTTTTGCCTCAATTTTGGTGGAAACAGGGTTTACCCCTAATGTATAAAAGAATTACTCTGTAGAAATATGGAATACTGTTCTTAGGGGGATTCTGTCTACTGCAAAAGAATATGATCCATAGAGTCATTTTGGGGTTTGACTTTATGTTGACACACTTTGCTCGCTCATCGATGCTTCAATTCCTCATACATCAAAGCAATAAATATGCTTCCCATTTATAGTCAGATCTTTAGGGAGCAGGGAATTATAAGCAGTGCTGGACCATGCATTAACAGACATTTATGACAGCTATTTCAATAGCCCAGATCCTGACGATTGATAGACCTGTCAGCACTCTACTGTGGAAATATGCTGTACTCAGTGCCTGCAATTTTGAGCCTATTAACCAAAAAAGAAGTGATTCTGCACATTGTACTGACAGTTTATATTTCAGCAAATGGCAATCAGAAGGAATCAAACAACCCCAAGTCCTACACATTAAAGGGACCATTTTTGTGCAGGTTTCCAGAGTAGCACTGCACCTTTTCTTACCCATCCAGATGAATGTGTGTGGATCCAGCAAGACAGCTAATGGAGGACAAGCAGCAGGCCTCCTGGCTATGATGATGTGAGGCACTAACCCAGTAAATATTGGAGAAAGGAGCGTTCTCCAGTGTAAGAGATCAGTACCATTATTGAATTGCTGTAACTATTTGGGGATACTCTCAAGTGTGGGCTCACCAGGACTATGCATCTCCAGGGAGATCACATAAGAGGACACAGTATTTATTTGCACCTTTCATGTGAAACAATTCTAAAGCACTTTATAGTTACTCTATATAGAGATTGCTGAGATACAGTAACAAACTGCAGCCAGATCAGCAATCATTCTATACTTGCTGCTTTACACAGTATTTCAAATGAAAGTGAAAGAGCATCTATTAAATGATAAAAAGGACATTAGAAACTATTGTGGGAATAAGGTGCTAAAACATAGTACTAGAGGCTTACTTTTCAGGAAGGTACAAGGCTATTTTTATTTCTAAGGGCATGACCCTACAAAGTACAATGTGGTTTCATCTTGAAAAGCATGTGAGTATATGTATGTATCTGGTATGAGGATTTGTGTGGGAGACCTGTGGTTTTTCAGTAGGTGGTGTACTCCCCTGTTCTAGCAGAGAACAAGGAGAAATGTGTTGTGGAAGGTGCCATCTGCCAAATGTGATGGAATGAATTTGGGGATTTTATTAAGCATGTACTTATGCTTCTTTACTGGAGCAAGGCCAATATGGTCAATCTCTTATAGGCTATAAAGGGATTAGGACCAGCAACTTTTCACTTAACCTGAAAAACAGCAGTAAATCAGCTACTAATATTTAGTTTTACTACAGGCTGCATAAAATAATCTCTTTGAGAATATATGTATCAAATTAAAAATTACAAGTCTAACTATGCTAATTAGACTAAATAATTCTTGGCATCTTTTTAAATATGTGTGAATTTACAGATATATAACAATTGAAATTCACCATCACCACATAGTCATGTTTGTGACAGTAATGCATTTTCTGTAATTACAGTATTATCTAGTTACTTTGTCTCTATCTAAAGATGATTGTCTCTATTACTGGTGGCATTAGGCATAACATTTTAAAAGCTTTAAGATTGCATTAGAGCATTCGGTGATTTTCCCTCTATGTTGATACAAACAAGTCTTTTAAAAGCTAGGGGTTTTAGGTCATAGGCTAATGTTTGCTTCATGCATATGTGTAGGTTTGTATGCTGAAATATTATCAATAATTTTAAACACCTTTCTTATATATGCCAGGACTGGGATTTTAACTGCAGTTTTCATTTGTCTCTCTAATTTTATGAATTTACTGCTCCTGTCTCAGCAAAGAGAAGGACTGATTCACCTGTTAAGTTGAAATTGCTTCTACCTTTGATATCAGAAAATGCTAAAATAAAAATAAAAACGTCATGAAAAATTAATTTAGCTGACATAGTCTGAAATTCCAGTAACAATGTAATTTAAAATTATTTAACCAGGATGTCTGATAAAACAGTATCCTTCAGTAAAATATTCTAAAATATATTGAGACATAAGAAACATAATATAGGTACTAACTAATTAGATAAGAGTTACTCAAATAATTTTTAACAGCACATTACTATGGTTTTATTTTGAAAAAGGCAACAAAGGAGAGTAAAAAGTCCAATGTAATATTGGCCCCTTTTGTACAGGAAGAATTGATGACACAGTGGCTACATTTTCCTAAATTTAATAGGTGTGACAATTTTGTATGGCATTTCTAACTCTGTAACTCTGCTTTCTTCAAAGCCTAAACAATAAACTGTTACTTGGACTATATTGTTTTATTTTATATTGATTTTCCAAGAGATAATTAATTTTAAAAGATTACAAATGTACATAATGAAGACTTGCAACTCTGGGAGACAACCTCCATGGGAAAAAAAAAGCATAGAGTGGGTTGTACTTTTTTTTTCTTTATTGCTTTTTTGAGATACATACTTTTGTAAAAATACAGTAACAATTTGAAGGCTTAGATCTGTTTTTTCTTGAAGTCTGCCTGTAATATACTGTCAGTATCTGTGGGAACAAGAGCAGATCTTTTGTAAGCAATTTTCTGGTTAAATTGATCCTGCTCTGATCTGCTTGTCTTTCTTATCTACAATACTATTAAAATGTTTGCAATAAAATTTGAGTTGTTTGTAGTATTTTGCAGTCATTTCACTAGATTTTGTGTGGTGGAATTAAGCTTTAATATTTTTTTCAATCAGTGCCTTGTTTGTTACCCTGTGTGTTCTTTACCTGCTTGGGGTGCAGCTACGGTTTGCTGAATTTTTTACTACTGTGATTAACTCTTTTCATACTAGCGGCCTTTCATTTGTTTCAGTACTTCCCAGGAAACAGTCAGCTTCTGTCAGAAATCATCTAAAGTCTGGGTTTTGTAGAGGTAAACGTTTGAATTCAAATTTCCAAAAACACTTCCTAATTTTGGGTGCCTCTATTTGCATTCCCAGCATGAAGCCTTCCTTCTAGAGGGGCCTGATGCAGAACTGAAAATCAACTTTCTCCAAAATAGTTCTTTAGGACTTCTTATGTTGGGAACCAAAGGATGATAGAAGTTAAATACACCTGCTTATGATGGACTTCAGCAGTGATCCAAATCTGAGCAGAATCTATAAGAACCATAATTGTAAGGTTCTAGATTAACCCTAAAATGTAATATTTAATTTAGGATATTTAGCTTTTTGCTTGATTATATTTTTACACAGTGATTTCTTATTTTTAAAAAATACAGTGTTCCTAAAAAAAAGGCTGAAGTATGCATATTTCATATTTTGGTTCTCTAAAATCTATAGGACAGACTTCATCTGTGATATGCACTGGAGAAAATGTGCTGAATAAACTGAAAAATCTAATCTGAGGAATGTTTTTGGGCAGGTCAGCAGATTGACACTGTAGAACAAAAATCTCAGGGATCACTTCTCAAGGAAAAGCTGTCAGCGGGCCAGAGTTAAGTACAAAACATGTGGCTTTATCTTGCCGTTTGAATGCTACACAGGACACTTTCTACTTACTTGGATACACAGCCTCCACTGGCACTTCAGCATCAGCTTTTATCCTCTACACCCAGGTGGCCCATACAAGTCATTGGAAGTTATCCAGAGGATCTGATGGCAGACATTGATTTTCCTTTTTTTCTTTATTAAAACATTCCTGAATATTGACAGTTTTATCCAGTTTTTTTGATTGAATTGTGACTGCTGAACTCTACCCAAGGGAGACAAGATGATGTGCTATTATTTTTCATTACTTTTTGCCCTTTGGGACTGATCTTCCATTTCAGTCAGTTGATGCACTGAGACATGTATGACATACTACCCTGAAACTCTGAACAGGATTTTTTCAAAATTCAAATATATCTGTAAGCACTTCCTTTAATATTGTAGCAGCAGTCAGTATCCTGTGTGCACTTAACTAAGTAGGTTTTGAGTTGGAAAGATATTCTAGACTCAGTACTACAGCATATCCTAACCCAATACTCCTCAGGCATTCGTCAGCAATGTTGCCTTACATCAACAACATTATTAATGTCTGTTCTACTATATAAGATTTGGAAAGACTCCTTCAGCTTCATGTCCTCAACATCTCAGTACTAATTAACAAGTGAAATAAAACTGTTCCCATGATTTCTAGTTTCATGTTATACAAGTGATACGTATCACGATGATACTGTATTGGTGATGGCTTGTTTGAAGTTAGTTTCATTTTAGGATGAAAAAGCTGCATTAACTATATTTGGGATTTTTACTAGATATAATTGATAATAATGTATTCCATTTTCCATCAAACATTTTCAACATTCAGTTGAAATATTTCTACATTTCCAGAAATGCATTAAAATGTAATCAGGCAATCACTTAAAATATACTCCACATGTAATCTTTTATCCTCAAACAAGACGATGAAACAGAAAAAATAAATGCAACCAATAAAAAGATTATGGTAAGTCATTTGATACTGATACAGCATTAAAAATTCATTATTTAAAATAATTTTTACTGTCATTAAAAAAAGTATTAAAATGCTAATTATGTAATGTACTCCAGTGTTTCTGAGATGGTCAATGAAATTCACACTGAGTAGAAGGGAAGTCTTATGTAGCCTTTCTGTATTATCTGTATAAAATGGAAAATGCTAGCTATTTACATAAAAATCTAGATTACCATCCTGTTCAATGAAAAGTGAAAAATGATACTTTAAGGAATCCTATGTAATCCAAATCTCCCTAACATAATCTGCGGTTTGGGGGTATTAACTCTTCTTATAATTAGGTTGCTACCCAAGGAATATTGTTTAGACTTGCAATCAAAGTGTGAAAATAACTGAAATGCACAAAACTCTGTCCTAAATCCATGCAGATTATAAATCCTTGGGGAGGTACATAAATCCAGAACTCATTGCCAGTCATAGCATGGCATCTGATAGTGCCTGAAAGATAACACGTTCCAATTAGAAACATATGAGGAAAGAATGTGTTTGCCTTGCAGATGGCTCTAGCTAGCTAATGTATGCATTTCAGCTGTCAGAAGTTAAACTAGTTCTAAAATAATTTGAATTAGACTTCAGGGAAGGAAGAATATGCTAATTTTCTTTTATATCTTTCCAAGCAGAGAATGTTTGCAAAAAGTTAATGTACAGGCAATTTATAGACCTGTCTTGTTCTATCTTAAAGAACCGGACCCCTCTTTTTATCTTTTTAAGGAATTCTGAATTAAATGAACATAGGAGTTAATAATTAGCTATATGGTTGTGGATTTTTCCAATGTATATAGTGCAGTTTTACTTGAACAGCAATTACATGACCTACAAAATTATCTGATAGTTTTGTATTATACTCACCTAGGAATTAAGGCTCCGAAACTCATTTTTATTTGTCATCTGGATTGTCACTTGAATTCTAAACTACAAAAAAAGACATGATGGAATTAAATTACCATGCTACGCTGGTAGTTTTCTTTAATTCTGCTTAAGATGGGAATATAGTGTAATGATAATAATAGCATAAAGTCAAGATACCCCTTCTTTGCCTATCTATTATTCCTAAAATGCCTTATTTCAGTGTGATTTACAGGTCAAATTCTCATCATTTTTGATTTCTAAAGCCTAGTTCTTCAGAACTTCCATTTTCCATGCAGATTCTAGTAGCAGCAATGCTCAATGTGAAAAGCACTTAGAGCTTTTTAAGTGAAAGGCACTTTTACAGGAACAAGATGACATCTAAATGCAAGTACTACAGGTTATCCAACAGGTTAGTGCATGTTTTGGCAACAGTAACTATATTATCATTATTACCATAATTTAAATCAAATGACAGCCAAATTGCACATGCATGTCTTGCATAGATGCTAACAATTCTTCACTGATTTAAAGAAAAAAAAAAATGAAGCTGGTTTAGCATGTACTGCTTCACAGGAAGTTTAATATTAGACGTTTTTCAGCATTTGTGTGTGACACACTGATCAAAAGGAGATTTCTGGAACTAGTCTCCAAGTACTGCTTACCTAAGTACCATGAGCAGGAAAAGGGGAAAATGTCTAAACCTTTAAGTAGTGCAGATAGCAAATTGGTTCAGGCAACAAAATATAAAACACAATGTAATTTATTAACATTTATCTGAGTCTTTTTACTTACAGGAAAGATGAGTTTATTTAACATCTAAGCTTTTTAACAAATATAGTTAAACCAATCCAGTAGTTATTGCACAAACCTGAGTCAAGATCATCAGTGATCAGCAATGTGATCACAGCAGTCATTCAACATTTTTTGTACAAAAGGATGCTGCTAAAGACTGTTGAACTCTCTCTCTGAAAAACACTATAAGCATATTTCAGCATTATTTTGTAAAAACAGCACAAATGTAATAGATGACTGAAAAAAAAAAAATGTATCGAAATGACTGACATTTTAGCCAGTAATAATGAAGGACTTGGAGGAGAAAATGTCAAGTTGTAGAAAAGAGAGTCTTCCAAACAGGTAAGGTTGAAGTTCTGAGGCAGCAATGAAAGTTGTCCACCAGCCTCTTGTTTATAACCTGGCGTTACAGACAAATCCATTCTCTCACTAGGCCTTTTTCTGTACCCACTGCAACAGCCATGCTACACCTGAAATTGCCGTGCTCTGCTCCCCTTGTAGTGCAGGAATCCTCACACAGACTAGAGCCAGCACGGTTGGCTGCATGCACTACCACTTGGCATGAGAAGTCATACAGATGGCAGGAAGCATGGTCAGATGACACTGCGAACTGCCCATACACTGCTGGAACAGGCTCTTGGTGACTGTTAAAAACATGGAAAATGAGTGACTGCACCTCTCCAAATATTTCTTCTGGATTCCTAGGAAGGAACTGTAATGTAGAATGAATTAGGCCTATATTCTCCAAAGGCCCTGAACACCTAAGACCCCTTAGAACAACAGTATCTGTTACGTATAATGATACATGTGCTTATCACTGATCATGGTAGTTTTTTTCTACAGATCAGTTACCAGAGTGCTTCCAGGAAAAGGGTTTAAACATATGATCCTAGAACCAAAATTCCCCTTGTTGATAGCAACTGCCCTAAGGACTGGGTGATAACATAGGCATGTGAGAGGGCAACACTTTACTGTCAAGTGAAATAAGGCTACTATATTACAGTTGGACTTAATGATCTTAAACATCTTATCCAACCTAAATGAGTCTATGATTGTATCTGAAGTTGCACACATTATTAAGTGCAGAAGATGGAGTTTCTAAGTTTCTGTTTCACAGAAACTGAATCTTCAAGTTGCATGCTTTAGCTGGGGGTACATGGGTGAAGGGGAAAAGGGGCAAATGCTGGTCTTGGATACACCTTTTATGTTTTAGTTTTTCTCCCAGTCACTATATGACATTCTGAATCCCATTACCTTGCACTTAGCCTTTTCTAGATAGAGGGAATTCTATTCAGTTTCAAATTTCAGTTCCCTTGGTAAGTGTCTAACTTGAAAATTTGTTAGAGTAAATCCAGAGGAGGCTACAAAGGTGCTCAGAGGGCTGGAGATCCTCTCTTAGGAGCACAGGCTAAGAAAGCTGGACTTGTTCAGCCTGAAGAGAAGGCTCCTGGGAGCCTTAGAGCAGCTTCCAGTGCCTAAAGGGGGTCTACAAGAAATCTAGAGAGGGACCTCTTGAAAGGATATGTAGGGACAGGACAAGGGGCAATGACTTTAAACTGGGAGAGGGTAGGTTTAGTTTATATATTAGGAAGAAATTCACTAATGTGACGGTGGTGAGGCACTGGCACAAGTTGCCCAGGGGAGCTGTGACTGCCCCATCCCTGGCAGTGTTCAAGGCCAGGTTTTCCCTGGCTTCAAGCAATCTGGTCTAGTGGAAGGTGTCCCTGTCCATGGTGGGGAGGTTGCAACTAGGTGATGCTTGAGGTCCCTTCCAACCAAAATGTTCTATGATTCTATGATCTATGATGTATTGGAATAAATGTTTTCCCTTTCTATGTTAATTTATACTGTTTATCTAAGCATACACCTGCAGTCATTACTGTGACTTAAGTATTATTATGAGCGTGCTAGTTATTTTTTATTGGAAACCAGCAGATTTCTCATTTACTTTTATATTGGTAAATATATTGCTAATTTAATATTATAAAAAAATGTATACATACTACTACTTTCAAGTAGTGCAATCAATAATACCTATGGAAGAATAGGAAAAATTGATTAATAAAGCCATTAGCAGAAGTCAGTTACTAAATAACTGAACATTTGTTTCTCAAGTTTTTAAAAACCTTTTACAAAAACAAGTATGTTTCTGTTGTCAGATAATGGATGAGTACAAAATATATACACATCTCAAATAAATGTTTATAATAATGAAACTTTTCAACTTTACTGTAAAGAAAATGCAAAATAACACTTAACATAATTATGCTGAATGTTCATTAAGAACTTGCTGTTTGACCTTACCAGTTTATAAGAGATGCAGTTTTTAGGTACTGTGTTAGGCTTGATGCTGTTTATCACATTCAGTCAGAGACAGAGCTGCTGCAGTCCTTGATGAGAGCCATGGGAACATGTGCAGAACCTCCTCTCTCACCATTCTGAGTTGTCATGAGTGTTCATTTTCTGGGAAATGTGACAAATCTTTCCTTCTATGCCAGACACTGCATTTACTGATGGTTTTTTACTGTGCTTTCTTCAAACGCTTGTGGCAAATTTAAAAAAAAAAATGTAATATATGTATTTAAAAAAATAGAATAAAAATAAGTGTATTAACTACTGAGCATTTAAACAAATGTTATCTGATTATATGGTAACTCTGATATATTTAATAAACCCTTTAAACCCCACTTTTTATTATAAACTCTAAGTTTGGTAAATATCCAAATTTCATTATGACTAAGACCACAGTTGTGGAATTACTCTTTGTTCAAATTTTTGAACTACTCATTACCACATCACTTCTCTAGTCTCATGCAGATGAGTTGAGGCTAAGCTAAGCTTCAATTTAACTATTACTGCTTTTTGCTGGAGATTTCATACATGCCAGGTACACACAGTACTGTTTTAAGTCTTTGCCCTCAAAGTCACAGTTTTATTATTATTTTCTATGATAGGAAAAAGATGATGTGGTTAAATATGACAAATAAGGAGGGAGCCAATATGGGATTAAGAGGTAGAATAACCTGGCTTGACCTGTATGCATGTATCATGAAGCCCATTAGAGAACCCCAGCTCACTGTTCTCATGAGCCATTTAAAGTAATGTGGCAGCTATATCAGCTTTTGAGAGGCAGTGAATAGGATGACTCTTTGCTGCACCAAAAATTCCTGCTGGAGTAGGATCAATAAGGAAAGGAAAGGAATATATTAATTAGACCACTTTTATTACCCATCAGGAGATACTTGTGCTAGGAGTAGGTCCAACAGAAAAAAAAAAGGTTATATTTTTGTCATTGGCTTTTCAGAGAAAAAAAAATGAGAATAAAGCAATTCACACAGCTATATGGACATTTAGAAGGGGAAGAGGAACTTCTGTTTCTCGCTGAACTTTGAGACAGTATGATATACTTTCATCAGAAATTATATCATCGCTGCGTTATCTTGAACCCTCCATTGTGGAATGCTGATAATGTTTCTAGGTTTTGTTCTGTGGCTTTGACCTGATTTCCTTCATACTTTCTCAAAACAAAGCCATCTACTCCCAACAGAATTTTTTAACCTTTACAAATGTGGTATTATAAATCACTTAGGGTTTAGCTAATGTTAGTGCTTTGAGAAAGACCTTTTTTGTGCTTTCCAGCACCATTCATAGGATCATATAACCCTTTGTCTGGCTTATGTAATTTAGATCAATGCAAATGGTTTCAGCTACTTTTGCTTTTCATGCCATTCTTAGAACCAAAAGTATGTAACAGGTACTTATCCCAGAATGTCAGGTAGACTTCTCTGTACTATTCTGGAAGAGATTAAAATGTTATTTCTTATTGCATCTACTACTAAGTGACATCTCTGCCTCTCTGTACATTTTAAAAACCATAGACCATATTCTTAACTTCCTGTCTATGAAGAAATAAATATTCTAAATTAAAGCCAGCATTGCAAGTTCACAAGGTGAAACATATGATACAAAAGAAATGCAGCTTTATATTCATAGGTTTTACGTGTAGAAAAAATAGAGCAAGATGCAAGGTAAGCCACTGTTAGACATGCCATAAACTGTTCATTTAAGTGGCAAAGAATAGTGCCTCACTTCTTGAGCATCTTATATGTCTTTGACTACAAGAGCACTGCTTTCTGGACTATTAAAAGGATTTTACTGTCTTGAACTGCCTGTAAGTTCCACTTTTTTAGCATTTCCTTCTGTGTTTCAGACTTTTGTCAGAGGCATAGTTTATTGGTATGAAAATAAAAGAGTATGTTTCAGCCTGTAAGGGTCACGAATAGATGGCAAAAGTCTCTTACAAAGACCTTTAAGTTAGTATTTCAGTGATCTAAAGAATTACTTGGCTCACCATCCATCTATTCTCATAAGTAAATAGTGTTTAGAAGGAAACAACTTTATTCAAACATCACTGAGAAGAAGTTTTCAAACATCATGGCTCTGAAGAAAAAAAATCTTAGGAGGGATTTTTTCAGACCTGCCAAGTAAATCAGGATTTAAAATCACCGAATCATAGAATCATAGGCTGGTTTGGGTTGGAAAGGACTTCTAGGTCATCTAGTTCCAACCCCACTGCTATAGGCAGGGATGCCTCACACTAGACCTTGTCATCCAGAGCTCTGTCCAACCTAGCGTTGAACACCACCAGGGATGGAGTATTCACCGCTTCCCCAGACAACCCATTCCAGTGCCTCACCACCCTTGCAGTAAAGAACTTCCTCCTTATATCTAATCTAAAATTCCCGTGTTTAAATTTTAGCCCATTACCACTTGTCCTATCCACATATCCCACTTTAGTCTCAGATATACCAAAGCTGAAGGGGATCTTCGGATAACCATATGGTGTCAGCTGCCTTTAAAGCATTTTGGTTGGTTGTTTTGGTACAGAAGTTATTTTAAATCACACTTTTGTAACTGTGGAAAAGCCATTAGAAGAAAACATCTGCCTGGAGGAAATAGAGTTATACAATCTTTACTCTCTCCAGATGTTTAAGAATGTTTATGAGATGTTTATGAGAGGCTCAGAAAGCAAAAGAGATAGATGGTGACAATGCCTGAGTGTATCAGTAGACCTACATACTCCAAAAATAATTTTGTCACAGACTCTACGTCAGGGTAAAGAGAGGACTGTATCAGAAAGGCTTTTGTCCCTTGAAAGCATTACATGCTAAGTCTAAAGCCTCTGTGTGCTAGATCCACTTCTCTACAACAGACTAGAATTTCAGAACTGGGTTTGACCTCTTTAGAGTCTTATCTACCTCCTTTATTTTCATGTCCCTCTCTTCATGCCTGCAGGATTGATTGCCCCAAAATGATCAACTGTGAATAGTCTCCGAAGCAGCTGAGGAAATATTACCATATTTATCAAGTAGCAGTTCTGTGGCCTTCTAGGGTTGAGTACTAGGCAGTAGTCACAGGTCTTTCCTGTCTTTTCCCAGCTGCGCTCAGGTAAAGTTTCCACAGACTGATGTCCTAATGTTTTGTATTTCATGTATCATATAACTTTATTTGCATTATTCAAATTCCCAGTAAGCTGGATGACTACAATATGACCATAAAAACAAGTCTCTGAGAGAAATAAAAATATTATTGTATATGACAGTTCTGTAAATATGCACATGTAAATGCCTATTTCAAAATTACTTTGAATTGTAAGGTTGCAAAAGCATTAGTAATAAAACTATCCAATTTTTTGTTTAGTATGAATTTTTTATTCATTGGAAAAGTGAGTTGAAATTGCTTGGAGCTACCTTCTTAAACAACTTCCAGATTGAACATGTACATTTTGCATGCAAATAAGACTGAGAGACTGGCTACAAATAGCTATGCTTAATCTGAATATGCAAAAATAGTATTTGCATGTGTGAACTTTACTAGGAAACGAGTAAGAGAGTTTAAAAAACAGGCTTGATATCTGTGTTTTCTAATCTGCAGAATGACAGGCATATTTCTCAAACACATAGGAATATCAGGAAAGAAACAAGTCTGGAAGCTGATGGAGGAAAAAGGGAAAAGAATCAAATTATAATCCAGTAGACTTCCATAATTTAGCAATCAATCAGATTGTACTTTATAGAAATAAAGCTTCAGAAGCCCAAATAATAACGCTATACACATCACAATTTACATTAACCAAGTATTTCTTAATGCCAAATTGGTAGACCTTGCTTTCCTTCAGATAGAATCCTTGATTTTTTTGCTGAGTCTCCTACAGTTCTGTGCCCTGGTTCTGCATCTGGATGAAGGCAGAATTCTATTCCTTCAACCTGAGGGAATCTGGAAGTTAAGAAGACAAATACTGGATAGAAAAAGGGAATAAATCAAGTTTATGAACCATTCAGAACAATAGAGTAAGAGCCAAACTTAGGGTAAAAAAAAAAATACAGCTCTTACAATAATGAACAGTAAGATCATATATGCACCCAATATCCTACTATTAAGTGTATTTGAGGCAGCAGCTGTTAGTTTCCTCACCAGGAGTCCAGAACTGAACATCTATGTAAAGACACCACCAAATAAAAGGTATCTAAGATTTTATCCCAGTTTTTATATTTTCATAGTATAGTACTAATACTATTTTTTTTTTTTTTTTTTTTGGTAGAGAAGTAATCATCATACTTCATACAGGCATGACACAAGGTTTGTTATACCTTTATCAGCATTAAGTCAAAATGTTTAAGTGTCTAAGACAGCTAATATATTTCGGCACATGTAGAACAGACCGGATGATCACTCTACAGACTTTCCATCAAGAGCTGGGTACCTGTGAAACTCCTTCTATAAGGCTTCCAGGAGTTGTCTCCCTGGAATTTTGACTAGTAGCAGGGGATCTCCAACAGGGAGGACAGCAAAAAATCATCCATAGTAAAGTCCTCTGCTGGGTATACTGAGTCTAAAAAAAGGGTATATACAAAATCATAATGAAATAATGAAATTTCCTGTAGTATTTTTCTTCATAAATGTTTGGCTAAATAATACATTTTCTTGTTGAAAGATTTGAGGTTGGATGGTGTTTGAGGTTATGATAAGTAAGAAAGAATATGTGTTAAAAAGGTATTCAAATAACAATGATGTAGGAATCAGTATCGCAAAGATGTGTACATATACTTTATGTGCAGTAAACTGTCTTAGAAAATTAAGCAAACGTTGATTCAATGACTTCTGTATTTAGAGGTCTATTGTTTGGGGGTTTTAAATATTGCATGCATGGGTAGATGGAGAAGCCAAATCTCAATTGTAATCCCTTCCATAATAAAATAATGATAGAGCCAACTTAAAACCAAAGCCATCTGGGCACCAGGTATAACAGTAGTCTAATAAAAAACAACAACAAAACAAACAACAGAATAGAGTAATTATTAGCTAGGAAGAACAGCAAAATGGAGATTGTAACACCACCAAAATTTATTATATATGCAGATTTGTAGAAGCTTTCAGTTTTTAAATAGTTCAGTAGCATTTTCATTTAAAGCTTTTGGGCAAAACCAATTCCAGATCTAGTAAGATATAGGCTTTGTATATGGGAAAAAAAAACACAATACCGTATCTTTTAAGAGAAAAGGGGGGGGGGGGAAGGAAAAGAAAACCAAACCCCCAAACCTCAACAGAATGTGTACAGAATAATAGATCTTTAAGTAATGGGAATCACCAACACTATCTGACTGATAAATACCAATTTCAAAATTATTTCTTATAAGATTATGTGTTCCTATATGAACCAGTATACATGTTTGTTGTAGTTAATAAACGTAACCTGAAGCTGTTAGCTTAAGTGATCAGCTCATGTGTTAACTGATTATTTTCAGATGTTTATTAATGTATGAAGCATTAAGATTTGCAGGTTTTTTTGCAAATTTTAAATTCTTAATTTCTTTGGAGGTTTCTTTTTCTCTAATGTAACTTTCTTTGAATGCCTTCTTTTGTGTTACAAATCCCTGATTTCTGGATTTGCTCTTACTCAGATATTTTTGAATGGCTACTCCAAACTAAATAACTAAGACACATTTCCAAGGTTAAATAATATAAACTTACTCAAAACATTTGGTGACCAGATACATTTTAAATGATGACCTAAAGTAGCTAGTGCTACATCAGCAGGAGCAGCTTCTAGTACTGCATTGACTATAGGATTCCCTAGACTGCTTTCTGCTGCTTATACAATATTTATATAAGCACCTAGTTCTGTATCAGATGGACAAAGAACTACTTTTGAAAAATGCTGAATAATAAGGCTTCCAATATACTTATCTACAACAAATATTCCTGAATTCTAGAAATCTGTTTCAAAAACCAGATTTGTTTTATAATTTTCAGTATAAGAAAACCATGAAAAATGTGTATTATCCCTTCAGTCCCATGAACCTGAATAAGCATAAAATATCATCTTCCACTCTGCATCCATGCTCACAAGAAGCTTAGTCATAGCAGCAGCAACAAAGCTGCAAAATACATCTTTGGAGCTTATCTAAGCAGGTGGAATTCTAGTCCAGCATTTTTTCTTACAGTATCTGATATAAATGATTTTCAGATAATTGTAGTGCACAGCAGAAGTGATCATAGACCTACAGTAAGATGATAAACCCAAAATGTTTCTGCAAAAGCAGTAAATAAAATTGCATCCAGTGCAGGACTTAAGAAGAAAGCTTGACTAGACTGCAAGGGATAACTCTGCAGGTGACTGAATTAGGGATTTTATTCTCATGTAGGGAAATAGTTCTTAAATGCAGTGGATATCTGGGATTTTGCTCATTAGATTTGAAAATTCAATATCAATGGTGGGGTTTTTTTGTTTGGGTTTTCTTTTTCACATTGCCTTTGCAAAGTGGAAGGTAAAAGGACTCAACTGATTGTACTAAATCCCATAGGAAGACTGAGAAGAAATTTGCCAGAATTTGAGAATACATGATAACAGCCAATAACCATGTACATCAAATTAACAGGTTGTAGCTTGTTGCTTAAATCCATTCTTGGAACCATTATCATCCACGTGCACTTCCAAAGCAATTTTCTTAACTATTCTCCCAGTTAAAAGTTCAAAACGAATTCACCTGCTGTCAGCAACAGAAATGCTTCTATAGTTTTAAGATAGTTAATATCACAGGTTGCAGTCAGTTTACAGTCAACCTAATATGAACAATCTCCAAGTTTCATATGGAGATGTTCATATGAACACCTCCGTATGAAGATGTGCTTGTTTTTAGCATCTCTAGTGAATACCAACAGTGTAATTAAAATTGTCTTGTGATCTCTAGAGTCCCCTCAGGAACGGAGAATATAGCAGATGCCATCATACTGCAGTATAGCAAAGCTGCTTTATAGGAGTGTACCTGTGGTTGACTGTATTAGTGCTGTGTACTATAAAAAAATAGCTTATTTAAAATTTAATATTTTGTCAGAAGTATTTTATTCACAGTAGGAATGTACTCAACAGCAATAATCACATAAGAGATTTAAGTGTAAACCTCTAGGGATTGAACTGCTACAGTAGTATTACTAATAAATATCTATAATAAAGGAAATTCTTATGAATGGTGCTCTTTCACTTAGAAAGTCCCAGCATCTATAAAACAGAATGTTACTGAATGCTGCAGTCTTTTACTCTGCCATTGTTTCTAACTGTTGAATGAGTAACTATTGCAAGGGTAGATTAATTAATGTTAATCCATATGCCATTCATATAATTCATATACTGTCACCAAATAATTCTGCCAAGAATTCAGAAAGTAAACACAGAGGGATGTTAAGGGCACTTGTTCTGCTATGAGCTTTCCTATTCAGTAATATTTTAGGATCAAACCTGATAATAAGATTTCTAAATGCCATTTTCATTTGATAAAGTGTTGTCTTTTAGTAGTGATCAAATTTAGTTGTGGTGAACTAGAGTAACATTCCATTAAAAATTAAACTGAGGCAATTAAAAAAAAATAGGCTACATTCCTCTGTGGTCTAAGTTTACCGAATCAGGAAGGAATATGGATCTAATTTCAAGATAGAAGGGCAAACTAATCCACAAATTCATGTTAAAAATAAATCTAGACTGTATTTATAAAGGCAGAAAAATTCAATGACCACAATGGGATGTACACAAAGTACACAATATACACAAAGTATATTTAATTGTATCTAGAATAATACAGAGTAAAGGACATAGAGCACTTTTAGCTTCCAACCCCCTAAATTCACACTCCAATATGGAATCAGAATGCAGCCATAGTAAAGCTCAAAATCCAGAAATAAGGAGATGCCTTCTGGCCTGGTATTACTGATATGGCCATTGAAAAGAGTTGTTGTTTTTAAATAAATTTGAACCTGATTCTTCTTAGGTGTTTATTTCTTAAATAAATCATTAAGAAAATCACAACTACCTGAAGGTTCTGAGTATACACAGTGATCACTGATTTTATGCATAAATCTTTTCTCTGGATTTCCCAAAATGTCAGTTCTTTAAAAATTATACTGAAAAGATGAACCAAAGTGGGGTTTTTTCTTTTTTCTTTTTTTTTCTTTTCTTCTCTTTTTTTTTTCTTTTCTTTTCTTTTTTCTTTTCTTTTCTTTTCTTTTCTTTTCTTTTCTTTTTTCTTTTCTCTTTTCTTTTCTTTTCTCTTTTTTCTTTTTTCTTTTTCCTTTTCTTCTTTCTTTTCTTTACTTTTCTTCTTTTTTCTTTTCTTTTTTCTTTTCTTTTCTCTTTTCTTTTCTCTTTTCTCTTCTTTTCTTTTCTTTTTTTTTTCTTTTTTCTTTTCTTTCTTTTCTTTTCTTTTTGATATAGCCTGTATTGTTTTTTATAGTAACAAAGGTATTGAGCCTGTTAACCCAGTTTTTACACAATTCCATGTTCCATTTCACTGTATTTTTAAATGTGCCTTCACCTAGGAGTTCCAAAGTAAATCTGTCATATACATTGTGGAGGGAACCTGGAAAGCTGTATTTGTTACATATATTCTTCCAGAATATCCAAGGCCAAAATCAAATTCATGGTTTCCTAAAATTAAGTTCAGAAAGTAATTTTTTAAAGTTAATAAAAATAACTGTAAATTTTAGCCAAGTGCCTTTTTTATTGTTTTATTTTGGTTTTGGGTTTGGTTTGGTTTGGGTTTTTTTTACCATGAGCTAGAGATTGAGGAAATGTACACTTCACCTTGTTCTTTAAATAAGCTCAGTAGGGGGATTTAGTCCATCTATCTTTTATGTCAAGAAAAGGTGGATCCATTTAATTTATTTTTACACCTATTCTAGATGCACAATTGTAAAGGACACTTTTGTGCATCTATGATTTTCAATCCACAAGTTACCTAAGTCAAAACAATCATAAATCATCCTTATAGGAGCATTTTTTAATGAAGGCTCAAGGAAAAAATTTTACATTTAATGCCCAGCCAAATAGTTGGAGTAAAAAGAATCTCAATGTATGATATTATTTTCTGAATTGAACATAAAATAATATGGAGGAAAGAAAAAATCTTTATCAGTAGCCTCATAAAGCAGTATTCTCAAATCTGTGTATGTTACAGAATCCTACATAAAGGCAGCGGTAAGTGGGCTTTTGGTTCAAACCCTGCACCTACAACTGGTGTAGTCCCTGAAAAGGTCCATCTTCAACGAATTACCACAGAGATGCTAAATTAGCTGCTTTTGCAGAGGATTTAATTGCTAAGGGCAAAATCCCACACACTTACTAAGTTTGAAAAAATACTAGCATGAGCAGAAGGAGTATTTAATATGAAAGCGACTGTTAACGTGCACACAGGCAGATTTTTACCGATAAAACCACTTTTCTTTGACAAATATGATCTTCTCATGTTTCATGCTGCATACATTCTTGCTCTGGCGTATATGTAAAACAAGAGCTGAAAAACAAATTTGATTAAAAGGAATTAAATTTACCTCCTAAAAATTAACTAGCCTCTGAGATTTGCAAAAGAGTAACCAAAATAATAGGAACTCAAAAAAGACTAGGTGACCTCATCCTTCCGTCCAACGAAATCCGTGGCTGAAAGGACAAATATGTTTGGAAGCACAAATCAAAACAAAAAAGAAAAAATCCCATTATAAAAAAGGATCATCTACTTGATGTATTTTTGCTTTCCCTTTCTGGCTCATAAGAAGTCTCGTACTGGCTTAGCAACCCTAAGGGACCTTTGCCTTACTTATGTGGGTAGCTGCTGAACAAACTAGCTTGTGTTTCATTATTTTCTGGGTTACCACACTGTTGTTTTCAGTAGCCAGTTTTGTTGTCTACTCATTCCAAAGCTATTTATCACAATCTCATTTAGGAGTCTGAACACTTGCTGCCCACATCAGAACCAAAGTCTGTTTCAACTCAGAGTCAATTACTCTATTTATTAAAAAGTATTTCCTTACGAAAGCACACTGTATATGGTCTGCCTGTCAATTTTGAAGTAGATTGTAGGCCAAACCAAAAAACTTACATAGACTTAAATGGTCGTGGATTTACTGTTCCCCTGAAGTGATAGTCCCGTAGTTGCTCCACATAGCACAGATCAGAGATGAGCTGTTTTCTTTCTTAGAGAAGTTACTGTTGACTGATGATTTTATGTTATAGCCCCATACTTCTGTGATTAGATTTTCCTTTTCTTTCTGCAGTCCTAGAGGCAAACTTTGACTCTTCATTCATTCCTGAGAAGGATATGCCTCTTGTAGAAAAGTAGTGTTGGGGAAGAGCTTGCAAAATTGCATGCCCTACACCCTGCATATGCTATGAAGCTGAGCTCTGCAGAGCATGGACATACTGTGGTACACCTCCGTAACAGGAACTGGCAGAGCCACAAAGACATTGCCACTGTATAAATCATGTGCTTGTCCTACTGTGACAAGGGCTATGCTAAGGCTTGCAGAGCACTACTTCAGCCACTAGATCAAACAATGCCTTTCTGTCCATCACATCAAGAATTTAGTCTGTGTTGACAATGCAAAGACCACAAGCTGCATTAAAGGTAAGAACAGAAGGTGCTGCTTGAGACAGCTTATAATGAAAAAGCTGCAGATGACCACCCACAACCAGGAATAATCAAACAAATCACAAGTATTATTAAATTTAACTTAGATTTATTTACCAAACACAACTAATGGGCAGCATGTGTAAAATAGGACCTGTGTTTTCCTTTTGTTGCTACAAGCTGGTGGATTTCAGCAGCGTCTACTAAAAGGTGGATCCAACGAATCAAAGTTTTTATATCAGCAAGATACAAGTATCTTGTAGAAAATATATAAATATCTACAGAAAATGAACAAACAAAACCCAGGTCAATTTGACATAGTCTTCTTGCTGTTCATGCATAAGCGTAACTTCATTTTCATTGCTGAATTACACCAAATTTCACTTGGCATTTCCTCAAAACAACTGAAATAAAACAGATGTACAATGCTTAGAACACTCCATTCTTTTTCAAATGTCAAAAGAAAGTGTCCTGTAAATAGAAAGGGAGGGAAAATAGAGGAAGGCTAAAAGCAAAATGTGAACTTGCTCTTTTTCTGTGTCACGCTGACTTGTGTTTTCTCAGTCTGACGTCAACACCTAAATAACTGCTCTTATCACTTTCCATTTCACTTTATTTTGTCATTCATAAGCATTCCCTGTTGCTGTTCAGCTTTTTCCACTCTGTTTATTCATGTTAGTATGTTTCTCTTTTTCTCCTCCTTTGTTTCTTCCCCACTTCTTCATTAGCCTTATCTGTGAAAGCTATATAAATTTCTGGAATATTTAATAGCACTGATGCTGGTGACATTAAATCACTTCACTAGTGCTCTACTGGGAAAAGCATTTCCAGTAACTTAATGTTAAGAAGTGTTGCTTCCAGCAGTACTGAATTTGAAGAGTCAAAATGATGCTGAAGTAGTGGCAAATAACACTGTGGAAGAAAGTATTTCTCTCATAATTCCAGAACAAACTTCCATGAAATAACAAAACCTTTCCTAACACTTGGGAAGACTGTGAAAGCAGAATTTTATACCTCCTGTAGGAATATTTACAAGTTAATATTTCTTATGAAACTGACATGATGTTTTCATAATTCCAAAAAGTCACAGAAGAATAGAGTTGAAAATGTCCTTGAGGAGTCTATAATTCAATTTCCCTCCCAAGGGGTGATTAAAAACACATGCATAATTTCTGGCAGAAGAGTGTTTTTTCTTAAAAACTTTCAGCTAAATTCTCCTGTAGAAATTTTTTTAATGCAGCTGTTCACTATTCTTAACATTAAAACAAGTTCTGTTTCTAACCTGGATACTCTCACTGAAATTTATTATCTATTTCTATGATGGAAAAAACATGCTGTAGCACCTTTTGGTGTTGAGAATGGTTGTCTTCCCTCAGTCATGTAGTTCCAGCACTTTCAATCTCTACAGACTGCATGTTTTCTAGCCCACCTTATCACTTTTCTTGTCCCTCCCTCTTCTCTCCAAGTGGCTCACATCTTGCTTGAAGTGCAAGGCACCAGACTGGATAGATCTGCACCAACTGGTAAAGCCAAGACCAAGTAAATATTAAGTGGAACTACTATCTCATCTATCTTGCTGGCTGTAACACTAATTCTACCTCCTGGTATGATACAGGTTTTTCCCACTGATAGTTCCATCTTCACGTCAACAACAAAAGCTACTAGTTCCCATTCTGCAGGTTTTTGCCTACCGCAATCTTGTATTTGTGTGGTGGATAACTTCTACCAAAGTGCAGTATCTTACATATTCTTTCACTCGATTTCACAACATTTTAGAAGATGGTATCTTCTCAGCTGGCTAAGTTCCTTTTGCATTCATGTCATCTAACTTAATAATCATATTCCAGTGCTGTCATCCCTCAGATAAGGTGGGCTCTCAAGCATCTGCTGAACCCCATTCATGTTAACCCCATGTTAAGAGTAACCCACTGGTTACACCTTGAGCTATTCTTTAAACTATTTGTCCTCCCTTAGAATTGACATTCCCCAGAGTGAAGGGGAAGAAATAGTATATAAGCAGACATTAACCATAACCTGCATATATATATTCTATATATATGTAGCCTATATTCAATATGATTTCTCCAGTCCTCTATGGTTACTCACGGTAAACAAACACAGAACTAGGGATCTGGCCCTGTAGGTCTACCATGTAGTGCAATCTGTGTGAACATGAATGTTTCTGTCGTTTTTAAAACTCATTTATATATGTCTTTCTCACATAATGAGCTTTAACCTATGCAGGGTAAGTTTTGAATTTTGCTCATATTTGGAGATCTGACACATTAACTTCAAGACTATAGTTCCACTTGTCATTTAGAAGAGCAGAACACAAAACTCTTCTTTGGTCACACAGTAAAAACCAGATGGGACTGTGGACAACAGAGAAATGAATGAGAAACAAAATGGGAAAAATGAGGACAAAATACAGAGTAGAAGGATAATTTGAGACTAGAAGAACAAACAGAAGGTGAGAACAGGCCAATTAAAAAAAAAAATGTACAGCATAAACTGTGAAGAAATTAAAGCAAAGAAATAATTAGACAAAGTTAAAAGGAACAGGTTAAAAAAGGCATGAAAACTGAAAACAAGCACTTATTTCTTTGCATGTATAGAATAATGCAGTCCTATATATTTAGCGTGTATAGGATAATTCAGTCCTATATATTTAGCAGAGTAGTCATACATTCTCAAATCCTTAGCTCTTTACTGGCAGCACAGCAGCCTCATGCAGGATTTTAAAACATATTTCAAGACAAAGATGTGCTGTATCTTTCCTAATCTTTGCAGGTCCTCCCACATGCTGTGTCCTTTTCTGAATCTAAGATTCGTTAAAAGTGAAGTTGACTTGCTTTTCTTGCCTTTGAAATAACTGTCAGAAACATTGATCCTGGTGATTATGGCTCTTTAAATCCTCCATCTTCAGAATTGATGATCTTGTTTAATCATTTTCTGACTCTTAGAAAGCTGTTTATTTCACCATCATACAAAGCCCAGGTAAGAATTATTAGAGAGCATTATTCTTCTTTCTGTCATCTGCCAAGCAGAAATGAGGAGGAAGAATTAGAGGAGACAGAGTTTGCCAGCCAGAGCCTTCATCCTGATGTTTCAGGTTCCAGGCAATGCAGCTGCCATCACAAGTGGAAGGACACATCCCTTATTATTCTACCATTCTCAGATACAGGGTCGTGGGGAAGAATATAATATTTCATTTGCTTTCTTATGGATAATCTTATGTTTTGGGGTTTTTTTTTGATTCATTTTTATATTCTTAAATTCCCTAGTTTATTCAGTTCTAGTTTTCCTTAAAACTCTCCACGCTTTCAGTAAATATCCTTGAAATAACACCAGGGAGCACCATCATTTGTAATCATTTTCTAGTTGTTTCTTTTTTTAAAGGATAGTGTAGAATTTAAAGGTCAGGAAAGCAAAAAGGAAGGTCCTCGTTATTGTCCTTGTATGTCAGACATGCACAGCCAGATTCTCAGAAGTGCACAGCATTCATCAAGAACAATTGCAGTGTTTGTTTTGTTTTCAGTTGAAAACTATACCCATGGCATGTAAAAAAAAAAAAAAAAAAAAAAGTGATTTTTTTTTTCTGATCAAGCTTATCAAATTGCTTGATAAGCATGGTGGAAGCAGGTTGATAACTGACTAAGGACAAGTACAACCAGAGGCATTTGGCAGTATATGTTTCTATTAAGAATGGCTTGATTTCAGTGTGGTTACTCAGAGCAGCAAGGCTAAAAAGCTTGTAGGGCAAAATAAAAGCTCAAGTTTCCCCACTGAAATCAGTGGATCATTTGATTCAACCCACATTGCATTTTCATGTAAAATGAACTGCACTGCGCCTCCATATATTGAAAGTCATTGTTTGTGGTGTCCTGTAAGGACACTTACATGGAAACCACATAATTTTCCTTGTTATTTAAGCTTTCAGTTAAAGAAACTATGAAAATGCAGTTATTAATACAATCTTTCAAATGTGAAAACATAACAGTCCAAGTGATAGCTCATAAGAGGATGTGATCCATTTATGTTCATTTAAATAAAACATTAATTCCATAGTGAAGTAATGACAATTTCAAAAATCAATGTTGTACCTCTTCTGACCATTTAACAGAAATGTGCAACAACAGAATAACTGAAACTGAAGTCAAAGTTTGCTCTGTAGGGCTACAATATTTTCATTGTAGCCTTTCAAACATGTAGCTACTGAATGGTTATCAGGACAGGCAGGAGAGTGGAGATATGAAGTAGCCAGTAAAGGCTTTTTCACAAAGTCCAGCGAGAAGAGGTTTCAGAGTACTGCTGCCTCCAACGAAATTACTGATTTTGAGTTGTGTTCTCATCATCTGACAACACAAACAGAATTATATGAAACTGACTAGGCCTGTGTGTCCAGTCTGATTTAGTTCCCAGATTTTCACTAGGTCGTTTGTTCTGGAAGTTGTATTTGGATTATTTCTTGGAACAGTATAATTTTTGTGCTGTATTTACATTAGAAACAGTAGTGAAGTTTTCCATCTTTGACGTGCTTTTGAAATCTGAAAATATTTGTCCTTTAAATGTTATCAGACCTTTGCTTTTTAGATCTCTAAGGAGAACAGCCAAAATATTACAAAAATAATCTTCCTTTTAAAAATGTGTGCAGGTAGCCTACTAGCAAGATTTCTCTCATTGGTATAGATTATGCTGCTTGCTATTCCATTTCTGAGCACCTGAACCATGTGACTAGGAGAAATCATGGACAAAGTGGAAAACCATCTCTCATACTGACTAAACCAGAAACTTTCTATAGGACTTTTATTTCTAGTAATCCCCTGGGTCTACAGAAAAAAAAAGCATGTACATAATAATGACTACAGAATTTAACATCTATTCCACTTCTATAAACCATATAACTTCTTAAAACATTCCTGAAGATGTAGTGGAGGACCTCTGTATTAGTGCAGGCATTTTTCCTGTAGGAGTAAAGGGGATGAAGATATTTGGGTTCAGTATTTATGTGTTATTCCCAGATTCTCAAAAGACTATACTTGTTTGGGGTTTTTTTTAATTAAATATATGTGTTCTGAATACACAGGTAACTGCAATTTATACATTTAACATAAAACCACAAACCACACATACATCTTTCAAAACCACACATACATCTACCACACATGCATCTATCAAACAGCCTCCAAACCACTGTATGCCAAACATTGCATTTGCTAAGTAGCAAAACACTGATACATCTACAGACATTAATTTCTTAAGCATCCATTTGGCTAAAGCTATATTCTCTCACTCCTCTGTCTTACAGCTCCTCATAAACCCATAGTGTTTTCTTTTCCATAGCTGTTCCTATTCTACTTTAATAATAACAATGTTTTACTTTTAAAAGTTTAAATTTCACCATTCCACAAATAATGTACAGATTTATTATATGTAAGACTTTATCCTATTATTTTACTATCCAGTCATTTATGAAATTTGTCATGAGACTTTGAATTCATAATGAATTTAAGTAATATCATAAAATTAGCTTTTAATTGTTAGTTGTTGTAAGTGGTTCTTAATTATTTGCAGGTTCTGTGTTTTTTGACCTTAAAGGTAATTTTTCTTGTCACTTTTTTACAGATACTTACAGGAAGATTTATGAGTGGTCTTTTTCATCTTCCATTCATTCTGTGGCTTTGTTTTCATGCCAGGTTTTCTGTCATAAAAAGGTAACATTAAGAAAAATGTATATTTATTTATTGCAATCAATCTCTGTTCTATTGGCTACACTACAGATAAAGGTAAATTACTGCATTGACACTTTCATAATGAGAAACTGATGTTAGCCTTGTGCTTTTCAAGTTTCTGCATTTTGAAGATTTGTCAAGATGTTTGGTTTTTTAAAGTAGGCATTTGTTTTTTTCTCCTAATAGAAGAGTGCTGATGACACTAGCATTATTTTAGTAACTATATTATGTTTAAAAAAATACTTATACAGGTGAAAGCAAAAAAAACATCTGGCTGCACGGGCCATTTTCTTAGACTTCCTTGTCATTGAATCCTGTATTGTGTCAGGCAAATCTGGCTAAATTTGAAACAGCTGACTAACTACCTGAATGCTTCCATCGGTATCTCAACATGAATTCATGTTGAATTACATATGTAAATACATATTGTAAAGGAAATAGAGAAGGTGGGAACATATCCTGGATTATCTGATTTAGAATTTCTTTCATTCTCTGATTTAAGGAATGCAACAGTTCATAAGTGCCAAAAATCTCACCGCAATGATCTCTAGCATCCTCAGGGCATGACTTCCATGTCAGAGTCTTGCAACACTTACAAAGAAGGCAAGTAAAGCAGACTAAGCTGTTTTGACATTCTTGCTAGCCTAAGCATATTGTTTCATGCATACATAACCAGGAGCAACATGCTTGTACTGGGCTGGCAGCTACAGACGAGCTCACTAATGAGTGCACGCTTTTTTAAACTTTCAGTGATTGCAAGCAAAATAAACCTCTTCCTCAGCATCTCCACTGCTAATGCACTTCATGGATATTAGTTTCCTAAGTAAACTTGGAAATTGTTGAGAATGACACAACGGAACTTAAAAAAAGTTCCTGCTTTCTTTAAAATCTCATCTCTTATATCAGTAGTCTTTGTTGAACTGCAGCTAAATTTCACAGAACAGAGATGTCTGTCTTTGCTTTGAGTAGTATCTAGATAAACTGGTTTTACACACTTTAAAAAAATAAAAACTACAAAAGAAAAACTTCATTACTATATTTAGGGTCAGAACTGCTGTATTTACTTCTATGCAAACTAGGTGTAATATTTTTGTCTTGGTACTTGGCCTGTAGGACATGAGTAACAAGAAAGAAATAGCAATTGAAGCTCTGATTCTCAAATGCATTATTGCATTGTTATTTATGACAGTTAAACAGTTCTACTCCAGAGGAAGCTTGCTACAAAATTTGAGCACTTCACCTCCGACACTGATCCAACCCTGCATTTCCAGGGAATAAATCTGTGCTCTGTTTAAAAAGTACAGTATTTACTTAAAAAGATGGTTGGCTCACTTTCTTTAATAATATTAAAAAAAAAAAAAAAAAGAAATGTGAAAAAGTCTCTGTTGTTATTCTTAAGGCTCTCATTTTCAATCCAGCTTTAACACTTACGTTTTATTTTTTTCTGTCCCATGGAGATTATGCAGAATTACTTTATTTATTACCTGTTTTTTTTGGTTTTCTCTCTGTATCTCTTTCTACAGAAATGGCCTTTTTTGCCTTCTCCATTCCTTCGCCTCCTTTTTTTTCACTTTTCTTTTTTTTTTTTCCTCCAAAGACATCTCCTCACATTTCCCAGCCAATCAGTGTATCAGTGTCTCTTTCATAACTTATCTAGTCCATTACATTCTACTCACCCTTGGGAAATGTTATCAGAAGCCAACAATCAGAGAAATAAATAGATTAGACAAAGATTGCAACAAAATGAAACAAGAGAGACTCCCAAGTAAAAAGTTAATCTGAGTTCCGATTTTAGAACTACAATACAGGGTAGGTATAGCAAAACCTACATATTTACTTTTATTTCATTATGAGCTGTAAAATTGCTGTATAACAAGAATTTGACTGTGTAACAGACACAGTACTCTCTGAACCTGTTTCAAGGTCACCTAGCTGTAGTCCTAAGAGGTTGCTTTGGGAGCGAGCAACAAGTCCCTGCTTGTGGCTATCAGTTAAACATCAGGAGACTCCTGCTTCTCCAACATAACCCTGGGGTGCCATCAAATTCATCACGTTCCATGATGATTTCAGAGGTCAGCTTGACGAATGATGGAAATATGCAGTCTTATGAACTGTAGAAAGAATCATGAGATCCACTTCCAAATGTGAACGTACTGAAGATACAATCAGAAGTTAACATGCTCTAGGTCACTGGGCCTTCAAAAGTGTCCCAGATGTTGGCTGAAGGGCAAAATTCAGCTGTGACTCAGCTTTATATAGGACAGATATATCGCCAAGAACTAAACTGTAACCATTCTAAAAGTCAGTGAGACTGGCATAGACTTGAAGGGACCAGAACTGCAGCCAAGGAAGGTAATGTACAATTAATCATGCTGCACTCTTTGAAGATCTATTGTTATTGGTTTTGGTTTTAGAATTAGTATTAATTATTGCTATTACAGTAACTCTTAATAAGACTAGAAATAGACTGAAATAAGACTAGATCATATGAATAAAATTATACGTGAGCAACAATTAAAACACTAGCAATAATGTAGCATAGTACTATGTTTTAATTTCCCTTTACAAATATATGTATTTCGTTCTATATAGATGTGAGGAGATGTATTTGATTTGCTTTTTGCCAGTATTAAATACATTTTCCTTGTCATTAAGTAATGGTTTCTCTGGATATGGAAGCAATATGATGTCCTGGCTAAGAGCTTGTGTTCATGCAGCACCAAATTCAAGCATTTATTTCCTATCTTTAATAGAATTAAGTTTAGTACGGATTTAAAAAAAAAAGGTAAGAAAAATAAGTGGCGTCCTTGCAATAGCACTTGCAAAATCCAAGTTCGTGCTGTCTGGATGCTGAAGATCTAGTAGTGTGTTTACAATTGTAACTTTGTAATTACAAGGTCATTCTAGTTTTACCTAAAGCAATGACAGCGCTTGCAAAACACTGCAAATCTAACGCTAGCACATCCAGTAGCTTTCCCTTTTGGGAAAGTTGCTGGAAATGTCTAAACAAAGTTTCCAAGCAGACTAGCACCGATTTCCACACTCAGGTACCACCAGGGTGTCTGTCAGTAACGATTAGGACTGCTTGGAAAGAGGCCCTCGACCAGCCAGTGTGCCATCAATGACATACTCAAACTCTTCGGCAAGACTGGGGTTCTGCGTGTGATGCATTTGGTGTTCCTTTGCTTGCAAGAACATTACTGAAACATAAAAATCTTTTATTTAACGTCCTTAAGAAATAAAATTACACCAGAAGTCAATTAAACAGCCACAGCTACGTGGCTACAGAAGAACGGGACCGGCGCGGCAGTGGCAGCTGGCCCAGGCTGTCTCAGTGCCCAGGGTAGCCTGGGGAAGTGGGTTCAGAGGAAGCGGGCACAGCCCCAAGGCCGTCTGCTTCGGAGGGACTGCGGCGAGCATCAGCTCGGTGAACTCCAACCGTGCTGGCATGCTGGAGCACAAGAGGAAACTATTTCTCCAACCGATTACTAATTCACCTCTTCAACACTGAACGAATACGATCTACAGTGCTGCCGCATCACACACTCCGAACATCTTCCTTAGAGTCCAAAATAAGGGGGTTTGGTGACAGAAAACAAAACTTCCGCGTCTGCCGGACGGGCGATGCGCTCATGGCTGGAGGAGTGGGGTATCTCTAAGGCTGCGGCCACTGCGGAGGCTCCGCTGGCTTCTCCCTGGGGCACGCAACGGGAGGCGCTCCTCCCCGGCGCTGACCCGCCTCCCGCGAAGGCCGGGCTCGGGGGCGCCGGACGGGCGGGCTGGGCTGGCGGCCAGCGCTGGGGGCGGCTGCGGCTCCTGCTCCCGCCCCGTGGGGGCGGTGCGCTGTTGACGGCGTCACCCGCCGGGCCCCACCGGCCCCTCCGAGCGGCGTCTCCCGACGGGCGCCCCGGAAAAGCGAGACGCGCCGCTGGGGGGAGCGCGTAGGGGCGCGGCGGGGCGGGGCGGGCTCCGCCGCCCGGAGCATCAGGCAGGGCTTGGCGGTGGCTGGATGGAAGCCCGTGCCCGCGGGGCACGGCCGCGCTCGTCACCCGCCCGCTGGCTGCTGGAGGGAGGACGGCAGAGCATGCCACCGGCGGGGCGGTTCCGCAGGGACTGACATGCTGCTGGAGGAGGGAGGGCGCCAGCCCCTCCGCCTTTCCCCGCGGTAGCGGAGGCGATGCTGCAGGGCGCTTCCCGGACTCTCCCGCAGGCGCCAGGCTATCGCCCGCAGTACCCGCGCTCGCTGCCGTGAGCGGCCCGGTCCCGGACGGGCCGAGGCGACGGGCGGCGCGGACCCGCGCCCTTCTCGGAGCGGCGGCGGCGGCTGGGGGTGGAGGCGCTTCCCGCGCCCGCGGGGCCCCGCACGGCGGGCGGCTCCGCACGGCCCATGCGTGTGCATGATCTCTGCACCGAGCGGGCGCAGAAAGCGCCCCCGCTCCGCCGCCTCCATCTTCCAGGGCAGCAGGACCTCACCGCACAGCCGCGACAGTGAACGGCGGGGCAGCGGCTCCGACGGCGCCTACCAGACCCAGAGAGCCCTGGATGACTGCAAGATGGTGGGTACCGCGAGTGGGCTTGCCTTGGCTTTTCGTCTGTTCCGAGTGTCCTCGTTGCGGGCGGCGGTGCCGCTCCTCGCGCCGGCTTGCCTATTCCTATCACGTGCAGATGCACTATTTTTAAAACTGCGGTCCCCACCGGGGTGCTGCCCCGTAGCCCGACTCGTCCCGGTTCCAAAGCGGGAGAGGAGAGAGATACCTGTGGGGAGCCGGCGGGGGGACTGCGGGACGGGCAGGGCAGAGACCTCGCCCCAGCACACGCCGCCTTCGCGGCGCTGCCAAAGCTGGAGTCACTTTTTGCAAGGTCTGGCTAAATCTGTCCCCAGACTTGAACTCACCGAGCCCTAAATACTAGGTGAGGAGCTGGTTCCACTGCGTGACTGCGCGCTCTGCATGCCGTCTTGTGCGGCAAGCACGCTCTCGACCTAAAATCCTTCTCAAACGGGACTCGGAATTTGAGGCTCTGAAATTCTGTTGCTGACATATGTGGTACCCGTTAACAGTCTCCCCAGAGTAGCTGGTTACAACTGTAAAACCCCGGGTCAAGTACCTGTATTCATGCTGGTTTTGTGCTGTCACATTATGGTGTGACATTTTTCCCCATTCACGTTCAAAATTGTTTGGATCCTGACAGTGCAATTTATACCCCCTATCTGGGTCCACGAGCTACAGTTAGATGGACATTGGGCCCAAAATTGCTCCTCTAACCAATGACAGAAATGGAAAACAAAATAAAGTTGCTGCTACTTTACTTGAAAGATCTGGATATTGCTGAATCTCTGTCCAGTAGCATTGGAAATGTACCTGCTACTTCTGTTCTGCTGGATTCTGGCAGTTTTTTCCTCTAATACTGCAAAATGTGCTGGCAGATATCCGCTCTGGTACTTCAAAATTGGAAGCAACTTGCAGTGCACCGAGAAACAAAAGCTGCCACAGTAGCTCTATAAATACACCCAACAAGTGGATCCTACTGGGTCCTGTATTTTTTTTTTTTCTCACCCCTGGCAGCATAATGTGGTTTGTTAAACAGAGATGATAGCTTGGTAGAATTCGCTGACTAGAAATAAAATATCATTTGCAGATGGGTTGTCAAGATGCAGTAAGATTCAGGAGTTAAAACCAATGTTGTATTTTCTTGTCCTGTGACTGGATACTGCAGCACCAGTGTGGTTTTGTTTTCCCAGGCAATGCTGAGGTGGCTGAATGTGTCTGTTTAGACAGGGGATGTCAGAAGAACTGGCAAAATGTGTCTGTGGAAACAGTTACCAGTTCCAGGATTCTCTTGATGCAGAATAATTATGCTGTGACACAATGTAGTACTTTTTTTTCTCTATATACTTTCATGCATTCTCTTAAACTACAGAACGAGAGAGTGTTGAAGCCAGGTTTAGCAAATACGGTGCCTAGGGCTTTGGGTTGTTTTGTGCGCTTTTAATTTAGCTTGGGGTTTGCAGGTGTGAGGGTGAAGATGTATTGGAACGCACTGGGATTGTTTTGCTGCTCCAGAAGCAGAGAAACCTATTTGATACTCTTACAATGAAATTTAAGAAAGCACGGCCAAAAATCAGGTCCCGGTACTAGTTCTCAGTAATACAGGTAATTACAGTTGCATGCATGAAGAGCCAGAATGTAATACTGCAGGAGAAGTGACTCGCTCATTTTCTGGCTATGAAAATTTGGGAGCTTGACTTTAAAATCTGATCAAACCCAGGTTTTTAGTATACTTGTATGTTGGGATATATTGAACTCCTGATTGTAATGATGGCTGGAGAATTACAAGCAGTTCTCTTGTCTGTTTTTATGTAGTTTGGAAATTGAGGTCAAATTAGCAAAACACAGATAAATAAATATTCTGTTTCATTGCTCCCTGCCTTCCACCCCCGCCACCATGTGGAGCAAATGGTCTGATGTGCCTTCTTTCAGAAGACAGCAAATGCTTCATCTCCTTAAAATATAGTCCCACGTACATGATCAGTAGAACTAAACAATAATGATCTTTCTATCACAGTAAAAATCTACCCAATAACATGTAAAAGTTATCCAATAGCATCCGTGTGTTTCTGCGGGGTATTAGATTTCTGTAAAGGTTGAAGTGTTTATTTACTTCTTTGATTGTTTTACACACGCATGCATTTGAAAAAAGTGCTTTCTGGAATCCGAACTGGAAAGTGACAATCTGGTGCATTTTTTCAGCCAATAACTGCCGATTAGTTTTAAGTCTGAAATCTGGTTTGGGGGCCAGTGACAGAACAGAAATTGTTACAAAATAAATTAGCAAAATTGCCAATGTAAAAACAAATGCCACATTCCAATCTGTAAATGTGCTGTTAATCAGGAAGCAGGAGGAGCAAAGGCAATAATTTCTGGAGATATTTTTGTCTTTTATGATAGCAAAAAATAACCTCATGCTACTAGTAAAACAGCTGTTTTTTTATCTCCTTGATATTTAAAACTAATAAATCAAACACTTTCAGAGATCAAAATCAGAAACACTATTTTCCTGCAAATGAACATTTATGGTTCACAGAAGAGGCAGCCGTCAGGGAGGCCCTAGTCATTACTAAATCTTGGGATCTTGATCCTGTACGCCATGCTATTGGAAGCAGCAGGGACAAGTCCTAGGTGGGCATGTTTTTTTAAAAGTGATTGTTTTCATCAGTGTAGTTAAATGTCTCATGTAAGTAAATCCTCTTTGTTTTTCAGCTTGTCCAGGAGTTCAATACCCAGGTGGCTCTATACCGGGAGCTGGTCATATCTATTGGGGATGTCTCAGCCACCTGTCCGTCTCTGCATGCAGAAATGCACAAAACTCGAACCCAAGGATGCGAGATGGCCTATCAGGCTCATCAAAAACTATCAGCAATTTCTGGGTAGGATTCTACTTACTTTTAATTAAAGCTGTACTCATGCACACATCTTTGCACACAGCATTGTGGAAAATTTCAGCAAAAGCATTGACTTGTGTTTCTGGTTTAGGCATAGAGGTGCATGACCACAAATTCTACAGAATGGTCATATTCTTATGGTAGTGCAATTTTGGGTCATATCCTGGTCCCCTTACTAACATGATATCCTACTGATACCACTGGATGCTTTTATGTAAGACGAACAGGATTTTACTCTGTATCACTAGACGACTTTAAAAGATCAAGGGGAAAGCCTTACTTTTCAACAGTGAAATAGCAATAACATTCTGCCCACTCCTTTACTTGGTATACCTGATTGAACAGTAAGAGACAGCTAGCTCAGCTCAACTAGAGACTTTACAAAACTAGATGAAAAAATAATTAGGCAAAAATTACATAAGGGAGGGGAGTACAAATACTATTGTGAAAATTTGTGTTTATATTCTGCGTGTTTCTGAATCCTTATTTCTATTGAAGTAAGAAGTGAAGCCTTCCCAGCATATAATGTTTTCATTTATTCTTTGATATTAACATTATATACATTTCTTTCCATGGTGACAGAATGTATTATCACATACTTAAGACTATGCCTCAGTACAAGATAAACTGGCATAAATAGCTATGTCTTTTAAAATAGGTATTCATGCTACTCACACCAAGTCTAATTATTTGTGTGTTATTCACACCATGGTGACTAGGGCATTTATTTGCATTAACACATGTACTCCTGAGTCGTGCTTCCCTGACTACACTTTGTCAGAACTTTCTGCACTTGCCTTATTCACGGTGGTCCTTTGTGCACCACGGGAGAAAAAAAACTTTCTCTTTTTGCAGCTCTGCTTAATTTCCATTGAAGTTCTTTCATGACTTTAATGTATATGAGAAATCTGTCATAGGTTTAGTGTTAGAGGGAAGACCACACTAACAAACATAACAGAAGGAAACAGTGGTTGGTCATTTTAGTACAACTGTCAGCATTTTCAGATGTTGTTTTGTGCAAAGACTTGTAAGTTGATATTGTGACCTCTGATGTGTTCCTCAAACAAAATTTGTGCTTTCAAGTTCCTGAGGTGAGAATTAAATAAACACACAAGCAGCCAAGAGACACAGGTCCTTTCAGTCAGTGCACTGAAAACATGGAAGCAATCAAAATAATATATTTGATTAGCAGAACCTCACTTGGATTATTTCCCCCCCCCCCCCCCCCAAAAAAAAAACACCAAAACAAAACAGGGATACATGCTCATTTAGAAGTATGGAGGCTTTTTTAAGTAATCATTTCACAGCTGGGAGTCTGTCACATACACAAAGATGTCCTGAAGGTTGTGCAGTCACTGTGAGATTGACATTTAGCTAATCTAAAACTGTTTTAAATAACTGTGATAATAATATGATATCCATAACAACTGGTAGGTGTTAGAAACCCTCTGGAAATTACTTACTTGGTTTAACAGGCATTTTACAAGATGTGCTTTGCATCCCCACGTTCCCCCACCTGAGGAAAGCTATATGAGCCAATTAACTTGTTTGTTGTATCTGTGAGGAAAGGTGGGACATGAAGGTGCAGCAAGGATTCAGTGTAGAAAAGAAACAGGAGAGGAGTAATAAAGTTTTCTCATAAGTTCAGTCATTAATTCATCAGGAAGAGTGATGTAGTGCTTACGGCATAGGATCTTGAATGGGAACCTAATTTGTTAGGAAAAAGACTCAGTAAGAAAAATGCTTTGGGACAGGAATTTACTAGGGACAGGAATGTATTAAATCATACTCAGTATTAAATAGTCAGGAGGGTAGTGCATTGCTCAGAAGCTACTGTTAGTCAGCAGACTGGACAAAGGCTCATTTAGTTTGCTGCTTTAGTTCAAAATGCACTGTGAAAGCTTCTGGGTAACACACCCAGTTCTGTCTTCCAAAGCTTGTTAAAGAAAGCCTATTGCTTTCCTACCCAGAGAGAATAACAACAATTAGTGGATTATGTTACTAGTCTATAAAATTTGCTTTCATATCAGCATTCTATTGGTTAAGGTCATCAGTAATGTTCAGTTGGTCTCTAAGTGACCTGAGCTGTTGCAGGGCACAGTTTCTTTGAAGAAGTTGGCATCACTGTCCAGTACAACATTAAGTTCATTAATCTTACTTGGACTGGTGTCTTTCTTGGAAAATCAGCAGAGAGCTTCATTTTACGCCTCCTGCTTGAATACATCAGGATTGGAGACTCTTAAATGCTCTCCTCATTCAGTCAACTAGAAGAGGCAACTATTCCTATTCCTAACTCACCTGTTCCACAAGACTAGGGAAAGTAGCAAAGAGGAAATGTGCAAAGACTTGGAAGGAAGAAAACAAGAACACATCCTATGAGTGCTGAGAAAGGCAGCTCTAGAAGAAAATTTGGAAATTACGGGAAGAGAAAGAAATGCTGAGGTGGAGATAATGCATTAGAAACTGAACAGTATAGAAGTCATGAGGAGAAGAAAATTTTGACTATGGACATATTAGTGATGGAATATGAAATGGACATCATAGTAGGACAGTGGTGTAATATGATAAGAAGACCTATATAATAAGGTCTAGCTGTAGAAAAAGTATACACAACAAAGGAGATTCAGCTAGAGAAAAGGAGGAAGTAAAAGCCAGACTTATATTCTAAAAACTGAGAGAAAGAAAAACAAAGGACATGATGACAAAGATAAGGAAGTAGCAAGGAAACATCTTATGAAGCCTGCACTGGATTAGACTGTATCACCCCAGCTAGCTCAAATCTGACAGCTGCTGGTAGCAGAGAACTCATAAAAAAGCATATAAAAACCAGGCTGTGCATAGAGCGATACCTCCCATAGTATGCTTGCCACTACCCAGCAATCAGTAGTTATGGGATTTCCTGCAAAGGATGCATCTGAACAATTTGTATTTGACAAATATGAGTTCTTAGAAAAGATTTTAGGAGTTGTCTAAATACAAAGGTCTTCTACTTAGGAAATGTTGAGGATGAATAATGAGATCTTTACATTGTGGTGTGTTTAAAAATATTACAACAGAAAAAAAGATTATATGAGAAAGAAAATGTCAAATTCAATCTCCAACTTCATAGGGCCTCCTAGCTATTACATCCTTGTCTTCACTTGTTCTTTTCTGATTTTTGTTGTAGAAGCAAGTGAAATTTTTCAAAAAGCAGATGCATGCCTGACTTTATCAGCAATATCGTGCCTTTCAGGAAATGATGAATACAAAGAAAAAGAGTTCAAATTCAAATATCCTAATTCTAGTTGGTGATCTTCTAGGAATGCGAGTTGAAGTATACTCTGTAAGTGTTGGTTTTCTCAGAACTTCAGGCCAATTCCTGCTCACCACACTCATACTAACAATTCTTAGTGATTTTTAATGAACTGTCTTCTGAAGAAAGTGAGTATGGTTTGGTCTTTTTATTATATTTTCTGCGTATCAATTTATCAGAAATGCAATATCTCAAATTAATTACATTGTGCACCCTTGCGGTATCAGATGACACGGTCAAATCTGAAGAAAGTAAAGCCGCAAGAAAATGAGACAGCATTACTTTTTCCAAAGTAATAGTACTTGTAACAGTATGAAGGGGGGAGGTGGGTAGAATGCAAATCTCTGTTTTCAAAGGGAGTCTGCTTTATGGGGTGATAAACAGCAATGATATTTTAGAAGTCATCAAACTGCAAGCCAGTTTTATAGGTGAAGTACACCAAGTCTGGGATGTAAATGGAAAGGTGACTCAGAACTGTATTTTAAGATACAGGTCTGCACAACTGTCTACACACTTTTGTAAATGTCCCTTTCATATTCTCAAGCACTTGATACACTTACATAATGCAAGTATTTCTGTGTGTACTTGGCACGCTGAAACCAGAACTGACAGTATTATCTCCGTGACAGTCTGCTATTTATGTTGACAGTAGGGTTTTTGGTTGGTTTAATTTTTCTTTTTGAGTAAAGTGAAACTGTGCGGAGTTTAGGGGTGCATGGCAATGTAGATCTGTGCAAACACAGCTTTGAAAGTGGCTCTCCTCTGTTGTTCAGATTGCAAAGTCCTGATCTAAGGAGGAATAAAACCCTATATCAGTACAGGTGTGGAGCCAACCACCTGGAAAGCAGCTTTGCAGAAAAGGAGCTGGGGGATTCTGGTGGACACAAGTTGAACATGAGCAAGCACTGTGCCCTTGTGGCAAAGAGGTTGAAGAGCCTCCTATGCTCCATTAAGGAGTGTTGCCAGCAGGGAACTGATCTTTACCTTCTACTAAAGGCTGTTGAGGCCATTTCTGGAGTACTGTATCCAGTTCTGGGCTCCATAGTAGAAAAGGGAAAGCAACATACTGCACCAGGTCTAGTCAATGGCCAAGAAGATGATTAAGAGTATGCAACATCTGACATACGAGGAAAGGCTGACAGACCTGGTATTGGTTAGCCTGGAGGACTGGAAAGGGATTTTGTCAATGTGTATAAAAAATAACTCATGTGATATAGAAGACAGCCAGACTCTTCTCAGTAGGACAGCAAGTGCAGGTTGAAATACAAAAAATTTGATTTAGAGGTTTTTAAACCCCTTTTTTTCTGTAAGCTCTGTAGAATATTGGAACAGGTGCCCTGAGAAGTTTTGGAGTCTCCATCCTTGGAGATACTCAGAAGTCAGCTGGATATGTTGCTTAGTAGCTGCTATAGCTGACACTCCTTTGAGCAGAAGCAGTGGATTATTTCGAGATGTCCACTCTGGCCTGTGACAAGAGACACTGTAAATCTTATTGGAAAAATTCCAAGCTGAAGTTTCCTTCTTTGACATTGAAGTTTCCTTCTTTGATATTGAGGTTCTATAAAACAGTTGTCAATGTAACTTGCCCCTGAATTCAAGAAAAGTTAAGGAAGTAGACCTAAAAATCACATTCTGATTGCACTCCTGTGTTTACTGCAGTGCACAAAAATGTTAGCATATTTCAGAGAATCATGGAATCATAGAATGGTTTGTGTTGGAAAGGACTTTAAGATCATCTAGTTCCACGCACCAGGCAGGGATGCCTCACACTAGACCATGTTGACCAAAGCTCTGTCCAACCTGGCCTTGAACGCTACCAGGTTCAAATGCTCCAGGGGTGGAGCATTTATCCCTTCTTTGGGCAACCTGTTTCAGTGCCTTGCCACCCTCATAGTAAAGAACTTCCTTATATCTAACCTTTACTTCCTCTGTGTAAGTTAAAACCCACCTTACAAGCATGTCAGGGTCCCTCTGGATGGCATTCCTTCCCTCCAGCGTATCAACCGAACCACACAGCTTGGTGTCATTGGTAAACTTGCTGAGAGTGCACTCAATCCCACTGTCCGTGTCAGCGACAATGATGCTGAATAGGATTGGTCCCAACACTGACCAAATAATGTCACCACTCATTACTGGTCTTCAGCTGGACATTGAGCCAGTGGCCACAACTCTGCATGCAGCCACCCAGCCAGTTCTTTATCCACCGAGTGGTCCACCTATCAAATTGATGTCTCTCCAATTTAGAGACAAGGATGTTGTGTGGGACAGTGTCAAACACTTTGCACAAGTCCAGGTAGATGGCATCAACTGCTCTACCCCTGTCCATGAGTTCCGTAGCCCCATCATAGAAGGCCACCAAATTGGTCAGGCAGGATTTCCCCCTTAGTGAAACCATGTTGGCTGTCACCAACCGCCTTGTTTTTCATGTGCCTTGTTGCTTTAAGTATGTAGTTTTAGGTAATTCCTACTTTTGTTTTCCTTTGAAATCTACAGTAGATTTCTGATTTTTTCAATGAGCGATAGAGAGTAATTTTTCAGCCCCAATTAATATTATATCAGTTCCTATGGTGGTATGAAAACATTCTGTGGTTAACCAAATTTTTATTAAACTGCCCACCTTTTCCCCAAGTTATGGCACTTTGAAATTAATAGTCTTATTTCCACAGCCCACAAGGAAACAAAAAAGACTGCTGCAAAATATTTTATAAATTAAGAGAAAAGGAGACTTAAGGCTTATAACTTAGTGAAAGCTACATTATGAAAGACATAAAAGAAACCATTCTAATTTAACATCTTCAGATGTTAAATAAAGCACTGCTGGCAGGCAGTATAGCTGAACAGAAACAAAACACTTAGCTCAACAGGGCTAACTGAAGTTATGTCAAGAGACAGAGCAACAAACTAGAGTGTCATCCAAGCTAGGTACCAGTCAAGCAGCATGTATGGAGATCTCCACCTTCCATAGATGTCATTAAAATCCCTGCTATTGTATCACTTGAAGTGTATGTGTGAGAGGTGGGACGAGTGATATTCATGTTGATCCCTGGAGTTCTGAATTACAGGAATGGCATCTGTATCCTACCTTAGCATTATTTCAACAGCCAGATGAAAGTTAAGAATAAGGTAAGTGGTTCATAGAGGTTGCACCATGATAACCTGAGCATGGCCTGGTGAGAGTGTAATTAAATATTAAAAATAATGTGGTAATATGTAAGAAAACAAAGCGAGCAGTCTATATTCATTGCAAGAATCAATACTGTTACACATGTTAATGCCCCCTGAATTCATATGGTGGTTTTGTTTGTTTTTTTTCTGAAATACTGCAAATATTTGAAAGAGTAAGATCTTAAAAATCTAATCTTAAAAATCCTATAAAGAAAATACAGTGACTCAAATCCCATTTTTGACTAATGGGAGTTGGTCTACATGGAAATGTTTGGGGAATTAAGCTCATACATGGATATTTTGTGAACATACTTTGTTTATGGACAAACCAGCACACAATAGCACAGTAAGTATAACATAGCTTGCTGCTTTCTCAAGAGGGTAAGATACACATACATTATTTTCATTAGATTCCTTTGTAAATTTCTCTCTGATTATACCACTCATGTGCATCAAAAATGAATGGTGGAAAGGGACATGGAAAAGCTAAAACCATTTTATGTGGCGCTGAGTTATGGTGGATTCTGTTGTTGGGAATAAATACGTTTATTTAAGCTACAAGTCAAAAAAGAAATCATTTAAGTTGGCTATCTCAAGTTCTAATAGGCAAATTCAGAAAGCAAATAATGGAGGAGGAAACAAGGTTACTTACCTAAGCTAGAGTTCTCAAAATAGCTAACCTCCAAAGACTCATTTTTCCTTTGTACCTTTGTCTTTGGAACTGTGCTGTAATAGGTAGTTGGAATTTGAAAATACAAGGTACTAATATCTCCCTTTCTAGAACGGTCTTTTATAACTGGAGGTCATATTTAATAAAGGGCAAACATGCCTAAAAGTGAATTTAGCATTTACTTCTCTGTGTCCAAAACAGCAATGCTGAAAACCTGGAAGTTCTACATCTGCAGTGACACGGTATAGCTTAGCTTTGACAAAGCTGAAAAGCTTAGAGCCTTGCTTAACAGTAAACCTAATCAGCTGGCAGAAGTGGGGCATTCTTGCTTGTCCAAGTTGTGATGACCTTCATCCCAGAAGTGCTGTCAGAGCATCCTCAGAGCCTGACACACACTGGCAATTTGGACTCTTCACAAAACACAGTGACACCTGCTACTTTCTTTTAAACCAAAGTTGAAAGTGGGTCAACTTAATTTCTAGACCACTTGCACCCACTTCCTAGAAGAATGTTCTGACTACAGTCAGGAAAATGTGGGAGCTAAAAGTAGAACTGGCAGCATCTTTGTCAGTCACTTATTTGACCCTTTCATCCATCTCACACTCAACTGCACATTCACAGAACTTGCCAGTGCAGCACTGCCACTGTTCAGACACTCAAAGACATGCTGGGTAAGCCAGGCAGGTAAGCCTGCTGCTGATGTGAAGGGTCCTCTAACAGAAGAGAAGCTGTGTCTCAGCCCAGCAGCCTGGGACTCTGCCCCATGCTCACATGCTCAAGGATCACCACAAATAGCAACGTTCTCCCCAGGAGATAGAGAGCAGCATAGCTCATCCACTGTGACATGAAGCTGTAACTGCAGGAAGAAGGAGGTTCACTGCCATCATCTCTACCCAGTGCAGAGAGTATCATGCACAAGGGAGCAAAACGGTGCACAAGTCTGCACGGTACTTGGGTTTCAAGCAGTGCTGGTGCCGGTGAAGAAGACTGTTAAAGAGCTTCCTTGGTGTTAAGGTGAACTTGTGTTCTAGTCCTTTCTTCCAGGGTATTTTCTGTGCTTAAGCAGATAAATCACATAAAGATGTAAAAGAGATTCAGAACTCACATAAATGATGAGTATTCTTCAGCATTCTCCATCTTCAATTTGGTGAACTGTAAATTCAACTGCACGGTACCTTGGTCTAGGGTTGAAGTAGGCTGAAGATTTAGGGTGATTTGGCTTCTGTTTTGACATGTCTTCTGCATTCAGCTCTCCATTCTGGGTCCCAAGCTCCAGCCTGGAAGAGGAAACCAAATAGTAAGGTGTTGCAGTATTTGAAGTCCTTCACTGGAATACTCTTCTCTGCTATGCATGTGCAGCATTTCACCAAAGTTAGATTCCAGGGGAGTTGTTTTTCTAAATCTAAGTCAGGAATAACGAAGTATTCTAGCCATTGGTAAGCCTATTTATCTGTAGCAATGCTTGAAATAACCAGTGTTTCACACCACTATTTTAAGGTATAGAAACCTTTTACATCAGAAATTGAAGAAAAACAAGATACATAGCCTGAGAAATTTGGAGCCTGAATTACAGTGGCAGGGTCCCTTTAGAAATGCTGCAGAATCAGAGCTGACCTTGTTCAGACCATTTGTGCAAGTTCAGGTCATTTGTGCAAGTATTCTGTAACTTAGTGCCTTTCTCTTGCCCCGGTTTGCCTTTCCTTCAGAATGTGTTATCACATTTGACATAAAAAACTTTCCATGCTTCTTCTGTGAAAGCAATTTTCTCAGAGACTAATCAGCCAGAGAATCCAGCTGTTAGGTACATCTATAGGAGCAAGAACTGTGGGATACCTGTGCTTATTATCTCTGAAAAATACTATACTATTTAATGCTTTTCCTGCATCATATTTCAGTCTTTCAAGGGAAGGCATAATATTCAGATATTCTATTTTATTATTGCTATAGTGTTTACTAAATTAAGGATGTGGAGATTACATTTTTTTCCTAATTTTTTTTTTTTTTTAATTTATTTTAAATGTCAATTTGGTAGAATTTTAGGCCCTGACATATAATAGCACATAATGACTCCTGCATGTGTCTTGGCATGTCACAAGTGGAATCAGTTAATAAGCTCTTCTTGAGCAAAAATCTGAGTGAAACTAACTTATATCTGTAAATATCTATGCTTTAAAATGGGATTTAAAACTAAATTTTAAGAGGTATTTAAAGACTTTAAAGTGTATCTAATTATAAGTCTGTCATGTCATGCTAATGACCCTATGCTCACAAGAATTGGGGGTATCAGAGAAGCCTGCATGGTTCAAAATTAATGTTAGACCAATCGAAATTTTTTATCTTTTTCTCATTTCAGTTTTTCTGAGGTAAAATTTCTTTCTCGGCAAAGTTTTGGAAAAAAACATATTTGCTAGGAAAAAAGTATATTGATGCTTCATACTTAGGTTCACAGGTGTGATTAAAAGTTGCAGTTGGCTGATCTGTAACCAAAATAGTCAAGAAGAGCACCTTTATGTCCCCTTGAGGCCCACTGCTTTAAGATCTGTCTCACTGGCATATTTCATTAATTTTCTTCTCTAGATTTATGCTGAAACGCAGCTGATGCCAAAGCTGAGAATTTAGTCATGAGTTTTAAATGTTTCTTTCCTGATCATTTTCTTAAATACTGTCTGATTAAGAAATCCCACATAGCTGCAATTTTTAGTGTTAGACACTCTGTTTATCTTGGTTCTGTACAGCTTTGATCATACTGTTTCCAGAAAATTACTTCTGAATCTCACTGAATCTTCTAAATCCAGACTAGCTTAGCAATATGTTCATATATCTCAAAGGAAGTGAGAACATGAAATAATTAAGTTGTGCAGTAGAAAAAACTTCCAACATGGGCTCTTAGAGTTCCACATACACTGTTTTATTTAATAAGTATTCTGATTTATTAAATCCTTTCTGAATTTTGGACTTAAATTTTCCTGTTAACAGAAATATTTTTACTAATTTTCAGTCATTCTCAATATTCTGAAACACTTTAACTAGAAAAAAGAAAAAACAAACCCACCCAATTTTGATTCTGTGCCCCTCACTGGAATCAGCCAGTGCAGTTGCTAAGGTAATTGTGCAGGACCACGCAATAAAATGACCCATAGTCTGTCATGCCCCTTCAAGTGCTAGATTTCTGCAGTTATCTAAGAAAGGATTCATTTATTGTGAGCTTCAGTGCATGGTGCTCTAGTAAGATGTTGAGTACCAAACAATAAAGGATAACTGCTCTAAACAACATCATCAGAAACTTACAAGATCAGTCTCTAAGAGTTATACAGGAAAATTCCAAGCACATACAAATTTATTATAAGGTGTATAAAATCTGTTCTAATTTTTCTAGTTGTTTTGTAGTTTTATTTCATAGCAGTTAAATATTTGAAACTGTTTTCTGGCTTTAAAGTCCCGTATGAACAAAGCATTAAATTAAGAATTATTTAATCAGGAATCCTTCCAGTGCTATCAATTAAATGATATTTAAATTCATGTTCATATATAAAAGTATACTGAAGTGCTGGCTATTGTTTAATATTATATCCTCTTTGCTGGATACATTTGCAGATGTACATTTAGCTTTACTACATCATTTTAACTATAAGAGAAATAATGCACTTAGTTTTTGTATATGAACAGTTATTCTTTGCTTTATTTTCATTTATTTTAATTTCATTTATTTTCACTTCTTTTCTCTCTTATGTTCCATTTTTTACCTTGCTATTCTTATATTTTATATGAATATTTTCTGCATGAATGTTTCCTGCCAGGAGATCTGACGTAAGAATTCAAATACTGTCATAATGTATTAAATTACGTGCTCGAAGTTGTTGAAGAAACTGCTTTCCCATTGCAGAAGAAAGCAAGTTTGCATTTATTGAGAAGAAAAAAAAGAAAAGTTGACACTTCATATATCTGTTTGTCATGGCAAGACAGGTCATTACAAATGTACTGTTGGTAACCTTATCAGAATGGCAAATAGTTAAGCGGCAAAATTATTTCCATAAGTTCTGGGGCTGTGATTTTGGTGAAGCAGAGCTATCTACCCATATGCATTTACACCCCAAAAAATTTACCCATCCTCAGGTACAGGGATTGGTACTACGGGGATAGTATGACAACTGCAACCCTAGCCCTTTTACAGAGGCTGAGCAAAGGCAGGCCTTGTGCTGAGAAAGCAGTCCCATCATGCAGGTTGAAGATCACCAGATGTGACTTCCGCAAGTAGAAATTAGTAGTATGCATGTGCAGCTGCTAATACAGAATACTGGATGCCCAATGAAGACTTTCTGGAGGCATCCTTGCTTCCTAAACAGAAATAAGCATTTCAGGAAAGGGAAAAAAACACCACCAGTTCACAAATTCAAGGGGAGAGTAGAGTAGGATTAAAAACCTGAAATGGAGAAATTGCAAAGTTCTTCATGCTGAAATACTTCTTCCTGAGCACATTTTGCCAACAGATGGTTTTTAAAATTTCTTTCTTTCTCTACGTGGGAATTTAAATTCTGTATCTTTTTTTTTTTCACTCCTCTTTTTTGACACATGCAAGTTTTCTCACAGTCTCTCAGCTGTGATTTTTAACTACTCACACAGATTTGATCTGTGAAATATCTGGTGGGACTGTGCGACGTACTTCTACTGACACCATATCACAATTTCTTTTTCACTTGGAAAACTTCTATACGGAGGTGTTTGGGTATTTGTTTTTAAAAAGGTAGACAGATACTCTGTGTCATAAGAATGACCTATTCAGAGCCCTCGTAGAAGCATTTGATACATCCAGAATCCCGAATTCTACCTTACTCTGAGCAACCTAGTAATGATCTTCTTGGTGCACTGTTTTCCTTCCAGTTTAGAAGTGTAGCAGTGACATTGTTAGACTAACAGGAAAAAAAAATGAAAAAATACAGATCTTTTCAGTAATTGTTAGGGTGATATAGCTCTTACCCAAACCCTGGCGAAGCTTTGGTCCTTAGACCAAAGTGTTTTGTCATACTTTTGAGGAAATGCAAATACACTGCTCCTTACCACTTCTCATTATATCATCTCGTCACATTTGCTCTGTTTTTCTCATTTAGAAATATGGAAAACCAGAACACTAAGTCACAAACAGGTAGCAGGCATCCAGGTCACATAAATGCTTTATAGAATGCCCTTTGGGGGGGGGGGGGGGGATTATACCAAAATTTATACTCAAAGTAGATATTAGAGACATTAAAAAGAGATGTGTCATAAATCAAAGCAATCATCTGGTTTAGTGTCCTGTGGATGGTCAACAGCAGGGGCATTGCTTGCCTGTAGGAGAGTTCCTTCTAAATCCAGTATGTTAGTAGTTTGTTGTGACCTAGATCCTACAGCACCAAATACCTGAAGTATTTAAATCATTTTCAAGCATTTCTGGGAAGTCTGTCCTGTTAGTCCACACAAATCACAACAAATATCATAGATCATCCCACCATGAGATACTTGGTTTTAGTAATTTTCAGACATTCTCTTTCCAGCTGTTAACCACAGGAATGGCACAAAGGTGTAGGTATGAATTCTTACCATTTAAGTTTTGTGGACTTTGAAAGATAGTTTATAAATAATTCATTAGTGAGTAGTATCTGATTAAGGGACATTTTAAATAACTTAGAACCTTAACTAAAATCAAAAGGGGAATCTGTAGGCAGCATGAGTTTCAGCTGTTAAAGGTCAAGTTGTAAGAGGTAATATGGAGGAATGCAGGACTTGAGCCTGGTGGCTTGGCACATACCTGTTTACTGGTTTATCAGAGGAATTCATTTGAGAAGAACTTGCAGATGCTTACAAGGCAGGTTGCTGCATAGGCATTTCTTTGGGAAACTTAAAAATTTTTGCATATAAAGCTAATCTAACTGCCTCCTTGGTTAGCATGGATCTTTTGGGGAAGGTCTGTGTCATGTTTTGGGTTTATCTCTTAGTTGGTATCATAAATCTGGGGCAGTGAGACTGCAAGGTGTTTTGACCAGCTGGGACTAGAGCTAACCGAGGCTGACTTGACGCTACCTCTTTTCAACAGGGAGTCTGATAATGTGAGAATGAGACTGATAATGAAAGGCTCTGTTCAGCTCATCTTTGACTACTGGAGGAGTCTTATGGATTTCCTCAAAGTAAAAGCAAGAGACAGCCGACTGAAGAGAATAACAATGGAAAGGGTGCTTAGAATTGTTTTCTGCAAAAAATACAGAAATGCCCTGCATTCTTTTTTTTTTTTTAATCTTATAATAACTCAAAAGCATAATTAAAGACACATGCAATTCCACTTGGAATTCTGAGTGCTTAGTATCCCATTGGAGATTTTAAGCTTAACTAGTGTGGTGATTTAGCCTTGTCCACCCAACTGGTTTAGCCTTGTCCACCCAAACACCCACCCGACTGCTTGCTCATTCAGTCCTCAGCAGGACATAGGGAGAAAGCAGGCAGAACAGGAAGGAGAAAACCGGGTGGGGGCAAAGACAGGAACATTGTTTGCCAACTGTTGTTCCCGGCAAGGCAGGCTTGACCTGGGGAAGATTAACCTAATTTATTGCCAATGAAAATAAAAATAATTACTGATTTGGGTAAATGGGAATCAAAAAGACAAATATTAAAACAACACATTTTCTGCCCCTTTCCCATGCTGTTTCACTCTGGACTTGTCTACCTGCCCCCTGCCCTGAGCAGTGCAGGAGCAATAGGGAATGGGGGAGTTACAGTCAGTCCATAATAGTTCTGCTTCGCTGTCCTTCCTCCTCACCCTTTTCCTCTTCTCTAGCGTGGGCTCCTCCACTGCCTGTAGTCCTGTTGGGAAAATCTGCTCCAGCACAGGCTCTCCACAGGTGACAGTTACTTCGGGAATATCCATCTGCTTGGGTGTGTACTTCTCTGCAGGCTGCAGGGAAGATCTGCTGTGCTGTGGAGAGCCTCCTCCTCCATTCTCTGAGCATGATGTTCCCTCGTTTCTCACTCTTTTCATTCCCTTTTCCTCTCTCCTTGTGGTGCTTCCTGCCCTTTGTAAAAACAAGTTTTCAATGAGGTGCCGCATACTTGGCTGGTGGGCTCAACTGCATCCTGCTGCGGGAGCCAGCGCAAGCTGTCTGGAACTCATGCTCAGCACTGGGCAGCCCCTCACATCCTCATGCAGAGGCCACCCTGTGATCACCACCCCTAGCAAAATCTGGCCACCCTCACCCAGTACATGTAGCCTTACCTGAAGTGGTGCGAGTTTGAAGAAAGTTTATTCTAGTAGTGCTGCTTTACTCAAATTTACATCGTTTTGCCTAATGGTTGTAATCAGACATATCCTCTAGTGAAACAGTTTGGATAGTCCTCTGGTAATTCTTGCCCATGCTTGAGTTAATTCAGCCATTAAAATTCACTTTCTAGAGCAAGTCTAGAAAATTCCAGTCTGTAAATCTGAAAGCTGGAAAAAATGGTTTTCTGAATATCATATCATAGAATAGTTAGGATTGGAAAGGACATTTAGATCATCCAGTTCCAGCTTCCCCTGTTTCAGTTTGAAACTCATAGCAGCTTTCCAATATTTGAAGCGGGCCTACAAGGGTGCCAGAGAGGGACTCTTCATCAGGACTATAGCAACAGGACAAGGGGTAATGGGCTTAAACTCAAACACAGGAAGTTCATTTAGATACAAGGAAGAAGTTCTTTACTATGAGGGTGATGAGGCACCAGAATGGGTTGCCCAGAGAAGTGGTAAATGATCCATCCTTGGCAGTGTTCAAGGCCAGGTTGGACAGAGCCTTGGGTGACATGGTTTAGTGTGAGGGGTCTTTGCCCATGGTAGAGACTTAGAACTAAATGATCTGTCCAACCCTAACCATTTCATGATTCTGTGATTCTATATAGTGAGTTTCCAAGAGAATTTTAGAACTACAACATAAAAAAATAGAACACGTCAATAATATAAGTGATGCTTTTTTCTTTCTTTTTTTTTTTTTTATTTTGGGAGTATTTCTGAGAGAGAAATGGAGCAACAGCATATTCAAAATGACTGTATCTTGCAGACCATACATGCCTTTGGTTTATCAGATAAGTTCGATGGAATTAGGTGAGGTTTTCTTGAATGGATTAGAAAAGTATATTTCCCACTATAAAAGTTGCAGCTAAATTGTTCTAGCATGGGGACATCTAAACTGCCATCAACTTGGTGGTTAGAAATGTCTACAATGAGTCACTACATTGTGTTTTTAGTCCACTTGTGTTATCATATACCAAATGGACTCCATCAGCCTTACCAGAGTAACTGGAGATTTTAACTAAACAAAATGTGATCACCTGTTTTCTGTTATTAGGAGCACTGTTGCAACTGCTTCAAAACAACAATAAAACCTGCAGATTGGAGAAACACAAATAAGGATTTTGTTTCCCAAGATCTGTTTAGACGAAAACATTGTCATTGGATGACTTTTCTACTTATATTCAAAATGAATCAGAAAATCTTTTATTACCTTTAAAGATGAATGGTTAAGTGATAAAGAAATAAGTTGTGTTTTTAAAGTACAAAATCAGAGGCAGGTTTAGTAGGCTGTTGTGCTTGAGCCATAATTGGAGAGGTCTCTTGCCCTCAGTATCTAAGGGGAGTAAGAGTATCACATCCACTGTATTTGTCACAGTTTTCATTCCAGCAGAAGCAACATAATGTTTGAGGTAGATCTTGTTTACAGATCATATTTGTAGCTGCTATATATTTCTAAACTCCAGTGTGTCTGATATTAAGAGACAATCTACAGGGTAATGTTTACAGACAGTGGTTTTTCACAGCTTTTCAAGTTGATCTACCTTTCTTTTCATGGGAATATATGGGGTGTCAGGCAGAATTTGATTACTTCATTTTCACATCTGATTTTGCAAAGATTATTTTCCTTTTTCTTTTGAAGACAGTCTTCATTATATGTCTAAAAAATATCTAGTTTTTCCATCAGCTTGTTAGAATACAGAACTATTGATACCATTCATAAAAATGATACTTTTCCTTAGAGTTAAGCATAGAATTTGTCAAAACAATACTTTCACAAAAAAGCGTATCAAACTGTTCATAAAACTTAGCTACTCTTTTAACCAGAGATAATATATCAGTATGTATTTTTAAATGTTGCTGATAGTAAAGTACTGCTCAAAATTTTTGAGTTAAATTCAGAATTAGCCCATAAAATTCACTTTCAGTAGTCTTAAATTTCATTTATTTCAATGGAACTATGAATGCTGAGCAGCTGTGAGAATTCAGGAAAACCTAAAGGTATTTTTCAGTTGTAACCAACAAAAAAATAATCTGACCACTATTTTGAAAAAAAAAAAAAGAAAGGAATTTCTTTATCTTTTCATACTAAGGAGTTGCATTTTAGTCATGTTTATTCTTGTATTTTAAAATTATTACCCAGAGTTGCATTCACCGTTCTTGGGTGTATCAGGAGCTACATAGTTGGTATAAGAGCTCCCTCTGTAGGTTCTAAGTATCAGCTTAGGGAAATACAAGGAAAAGTAAATTCCACCTCCTGTCAGTGCTCCATTAGCATACATAGTTGAGCAATATGACCTGATTTTTAAGAAGCATGATTTTATGGTAAGAAAAACATCGGTTTTAGCAGTAGTTAAATTATGAAAATGTAATGTTATTTATTGAAGTTGTATTTACAATATTTATATTTTTAATTTTAATAGCAGCCTGAGAAACTGCGGAACTTAAACTACTTTTATATAAAGGAATAAACCAGCTTTTTCTTTCTTATAAGTACCTTTAATACATATATATGTCAGAGCTCTCAAACTGTGGAAGTATGGCTCACACAGTAGTATGAGTTTCTCATGAACTGAGTAGTATTCGTATCTTTGAATAACGACTTTTACCCTTTATGGCATGCTGGTGGTACAGTTCCTATGTGGCAACTACAGAAATTCCTACTAAAAAAAGGGACAGGATATTTAAAAATATTAATGTACGGCTATCAGCATAATATAGCAGAGAGATAAAGGGAAATTCTGAGCCAAATGACTAGATATCAGCAGGTGTTTCTGGGTCAGATAAATAATCCTACAGGCCTCATTATGGGAAATGTCGTTGTTGTTATTAATAAGCTAACCATCTGGCAGTTCATACAGTTTTTATTACTAAAAGGAAAACTAAAAGGTCTCATATAAAGAAACCCTTTCTCTGAGTTCTCTTTAAAGAGCAAAGCCTACTGTTTTCTAGTGAAGACCAGACAGGAGTAAAGTCTGACAGATATTAAACAATATGCCAGCTTGTATGGACCTATAAACTTTACCTTACATGCAAAACATTGGCATTAAACACATGCACACTGATCTCACCCTTTCCCCTTCCTCATGTACAGGAACATGTGTGTCTTGCCACTTCACTGGAAAGTCAAGAGTCTTTCTCAGAGCCACAGAATTCCATAAATTCTGTCCTTCATCCTTTCCTCTATGGGTCATTCATTGCATTAATTTTGTGAAGGCAGCAGTTCTGCCCTGTCAGATGAAGTATCCCCAAGTCACAAACTGTGTATAGAAATCCCATAAAGTTTATCAGTATGTCTTTATCTTACCTAAGTGGATAGAGAGAAGCAAGAAAATTTCTTTTCCACAATGGATGCATGAAGTGAGCACAATTCTTATTCACAGCTTTGTGGCAGCTGTGCTTAGAAGTCAGTGATGAGGAACTGGTGTTTGGCTCATGGGCAGGTGCTCAGTGCTGAGCTAGCTTTTGTATGTTCAGCTCCACATGAGCTATTGAACAGCTCCATTGAGAACAGAGTTTAGCATAGTACTCTTATGAGACTGTGTTGTGTGAGATTTTTTCTTGAATATGTAAGTGGTCTTCATACAGAAAGCAGCTGGACTAACTGAAACAGAGGTAGCTGACTTTGGGGGTTACTAATACAAGTTTGCATGAACTTTTCTTTGTAAATATGAATTTTTTTATATAGCTATTTGATAATAAACACATCATAATCATCACACTGAAAATTACATTCGTGCTAGTCCCCTGTTCAGCATTTCTTATGACATGACACTGAACATACAGAAAATTACTGAAGGAAGTGAAACTGATGACACATTAAAGGGAAATTTCAAGCCCACTACACAGAATGTACTTCAGGAATTGTAAACAAAATCTTTGTGTGCACTGGCATCAGAGCATGGGGCTTTCAGAGGTGAAAATGAAGCCTATATACATGCATAGGAGAGAATTGTTTGGTTGCAAGCTAATGGAATTCTTGTGGTCATTATTGCAATTAAATGCTTATTAAACAGTTCGAGAAAATCCATGAGGGTAGTGGCCTGGAAATAATTCTTTCTGTATAAACTTCAGATAATGAAAAATATTTTTCTTGGATGTCACTGCTGTTGCTTTGGATTTGCAAATGAGAGAAGAATTTTGCCCACAGTCTCATTACAGATGCTCCATATTCTGGAAATAAACAAGAATGGGTCAGAATATGCATATATTATCATAGATGTTTCTAGTTCTTATTCTCATGCTCTTCATAAACATAGACTCATAGAATCATAGAATCGTTAGGGTTGGAAAGGACCTTAAGATCCTCTAGTTCCAACCCCCCTGCTGTGGGCAGGGACACCTTACGCTAAATCATATCACCCAACATAGTTTACAAGAATACATTAGATAAACACAGAAAAAAAAGTCAATGAAAATATTTATTGCTGTGCTTTCTGATTACTCTTCCAACTCACTTGTGAATAGGAAGCCACTGATAAATTTAAATTGGCCTATAAGCCAATCATCTTGTATATAATTGCTGCTTTCTTAATTTGCACAATCAAAAATTCTGTCAGTAAGACCAAAAACCTTTTCACCGTTCACAAAACAAGCTTTTCACCATTTTTGCTTCTTAGAAATTTAATAGCTGTATGAGTAAAATGACATTTTCTTACACCAGAGTGCAGACCCTTACTCATTTTGCCAATGACAGCTAGAAAGGAATAAAGATTCAACATTGTAAATAAAATTCCTGTAATGGCCATGATTTCTAAAATATCTAAGGATTTCTAACACTTCAAACAATGCAGATAAAAATAGGACAACCATAATCTGCTACAAGGAAATTATCTTCTCATGATGTAAGTTAACATACTCCTCTTAGTGATAGACTCATATTTAAAGAATCTTAGCTTTCAGAAGAGCTAGAAAGATCCAGCTTTACTTGCATAAGTGAGTGGAGTGAATCTGTATCTCTCTATCAGAAAAAGCTCTCATGACTGAGCAGAAAAAGGTCATTGTTACCATTTGTAGTGGCTTTATTTTTTGCAGGTTCCACTTGGCATCTGAATATTTATGGAGCAGTGCACTGCAGGTGGAATAGGCAAGTCAATGACATTAATCTAATTAAAAAAAACTTGTGTAATTGTCTTCAGGACAGAGGAAACCCTGCTCAGAATGAAAATATAGGTGTCTATGAAACTGAAGCACACACTGAATGTGCTTGTGTCTATGTTGGTAGGGCTCCAGGACTTACGTATTACATGAAATAAGCCGTTAAGTTTGAACAGCTAAATTTTGGACCTGAAGGCTAAATATGGAAATTTAAGTGGAATTATATACTCCTAAATTGTTTTTGTAATCTCTCTTTTGGTAAGGATAGCTTAAAGGAAATTATTGTATATATGCTCATGTGAAAAGACCTGCAACAGTAAGTAATGCAGATGATGTGGAAAAAAGGATGTATCTACTGCAGGAATTCCATGGTGCTGAACTTGGGAATTCAATGCACATGTAAGAGTATGTGACACAAAGGGGTATGAAAATATCTCATCTGTAAGCTAAAAAGGTCAGATAAATCAGGATAGTAAAAGCTTCCAAGAGTATTACATATTATGTAAATACATACCACATGGTTCTTAAATTTAGCTATCAGGGAAAGTTCAGAAATTTAAAATACTGGTCCAGAGAAAGAAAAAGTGGTATGCTGTACTTTTGCTGTATTTGGCTAGTTGCTGATTCATACTGTATTTGATTAGGTGAATTCTGTAAGGTTACATTTATTCCTGGAACTGCCTCCTATATCAAACATCAGAAAACTATTCTGCTTTAGGATTCATCCAGTTTTGTAGCAACCGTTTTACCAAAATGTTGAGATCATTAAGAATAGTATATGCAAACTGAAGGACTAGATGCTGATCTTGAAAATGCGAGTATGATTTAGAAATAAGTCTACTTTTGAAGAACTGCTTCTGATTTATAATAAAACAAATTAAATTGATATCTGGATTACATGTGTTTTATCTTATTTAATTAATAAAAATATGATTACATTAAAAACCCTTCCATCTGCCAATTTGAAAAGAAATGCTGTTAAATTGATGGTTACTCCTTATTTAGAGACAGCAGTCCATTTCTAATCACCTAAGTGATCACAGATCTGACAGCTGCAATTCATATAACAGGTAGATAGGTTAAAAATTAAAGAAATGGCAAACACAACTGCAAAGAATGTTGAGATTTAACTCTTTTTAAACCAGGACTACATTTTTGTATTAATGCAAGAGAAGAGGTACTACATACGTAATTCAAGGTAAAAAAAAGTATAAAATATTGTAAGAACTTCAAAGTGTTTGAGGAGTCTGCAATGAAGTACAGTTTTAAAAAAATCAAATTCATTTTATCCCAAAATGATTTTGTGTTCATGTATATGTGTTGTAATGCTATATTGTTTTCTAAGCATAATTTTCAGTATTTCAGAGCTAGCATTCTTTATTTTGTTATACTACTGCTTATGCAGTCACTAAAAATACTTTTGTTTGTATATGTTGGAAAGAATGTGGGATTTGAACACAGATCCATTTCTAGGAGATACATGTTTTCATATGCAGTTAAGGACTTGACTCTGGACAAAAGAGCTGGATATAACTTTTTGAATGGACCCTGGATCTGGGTATAAATAATGCCCTCTTACCCTCAAAAAGAAATAACCTATATTATTAGTTTAGATAAACATTGTTTGCTATAGCTTTCAAAACCTTTGGCCTAAATTGGCATTAAGAAATTTGACTCTAGCAGTAGAATCTGTTGCTGCTACAAAGAACTTATCAGCAAATAATTTATTTATAATAATTATTAAGATATAATTATTACTTGTGATAATTTATCAGCAAATCATGTATTTGCTTTGGTTTTCTTAAGGAAATTCAAAAGTCTACTTTTCTCCCATACACAGCAGGGTCTTTTGAAGCATCAATTTAACCACAGGAAACTCAATCACTGTAAAGAATGTTAGCAATCTTTTTATCATAAAAGCTTCACTTACATTATTCATAGTCTAGAAATCTGAAAGCATGCTGAAAATGTATTTCATTTTTTTTATTTCTTAGTAATAGTAATCAGAAATGGCATTATGTTCAGGTTATTTAGAAAAGCAGGTTCCTCTAGCTGTTATAAAATGCAGTTTTGAGGGTTAGCTTACCATTTAACATCACTATGTAACAAACAAATAGCAGGAATGTCTGAACATGAAATGGGTGAAATCCTGACTCTTCAATCTTGCCACTTACTGCACCTTAGAAGGAGCATTGAAAACCTGATTTTTGGGTATGACTGGATAAATCACTTTGTTAGCTTAAATCACTTACAGAAACAGTTACATTTATTTAAAAGTATGTTTGTCCCCATGCTGTATTCTTAGACTACAAAAGTGAGGTTTAATGTCTGATTTTACAGCCAGGAATGCAAATTGGCTCCTGGATCTGTATAAATTATTTTCTTAGTGTCCTAAACAATTAATTGAAGGTGCAGGATTACCTTGGATTTCAGTTTCTGTTTTCGAGATAGTTACTACTTTTCTGAAAAAAAATTCTCCTCCTCGTGCAATATTTAAACACGGGGGGAGCATGAAGAAATTCAGGCAGAAACTGTAGAACTGAAAGACTACAGCTGACTTTTTCCTGATGAGCGTTTTTAAAGTAGGGTTAATTATGCCTAATCCAGGATTTGTAACTGAACAGTGACTGTGAAAGTGGCTGTGCAAGGGTAACTGAAACTGGATGGCAAAAGAACATTTCAATCTACCAGAATATACTTATCTAAAGCTTTTAAAGAGGAAAAAAGATCCCAGTCATTTATTTACCCCTTTTCCAATAACAAGCAGAGGAGTAAATAAGGACATGCAATTTTACCAAAGACAGCCCGAGTGTAGCTGTTGTAAGCCTGGAGCTTAGCAGAGCTGAAGTATTTTTGTAAATAAAGCTTGATATAAGGGCTGGTTTTTTTATCATATACATGTAGCTTAATAGTTTATGAAGCAGATTATAATGTGGTTGCTTGCAACAGCAGGGAAGTGGATTTGATGACCCTCATGTCCTTCCAGTCCCATTCTTAACAAATTCTTTTCTCTTTACTGCAGCCCGGAAGATGGTGAAATTCATCCTGAAATCTGTAGACTATACATCCAGTTACAGTGTTGCTTAGAAATGTACACAACAGAAATGCTGAAGTCCGTATGTCTGCTAGGATCACTGCAGTTTCATCGGAAAGGTATGAAATCGCTCAAATACATAGATTTAAAGAAAAAAACAGAACACGGTCTTTGGGGGTATGGTTGGGTATTCCTGATAGACAAAGCACTGTGCTGGTTTTGGCTGGCATAGGTTTCCTCACAGTAGCCAGTATGGTCTGGTTCAGATTTGTGCATCAAGACTTTTTCTGCGTCTCACCTCACACTATCAGCAAGTAGGCTGATGGTGCGCAAGAAGTTGGGAAGCAGCACAGCCAGGACAGCCAACCCCAGCTGAGCACAGAGATAGTCCATACCATCATGCTCAGCATGTAAAACTGGCAGGGAGAAGAAGGAAGTGGGGACCTTCCCTGACAATGGTGTTTGTTTTCCCGAGTAACCATTACACATAATGAAGCCCTGCTCTCCTGAGGACGGCTGAACACCTGCCTGCCCACAGGCAGTGGTGAATGAACTGTGCTAGCATGCACAGCTTTGCTTTCCCTTCTCAACTGTCTTTAACTCAGCCCATGAGTTTTCTCACTTTTACTCTTCCAATTCTCTCTCCCATCCCACCAGGGAGGAGTGAGTGGCTGTGTGGGGCTTACTTGCTGGCTGGGGTTAAGCCATGACAAGCCCCAAACTGTAAAATGAACTATACCACTGAAACTCTTCAGCTACTAAAAAAACAGCTGTATTTCTGCTTCATTATCATTATTCTTACAGAAGGGTGTCATATCAGGCATTTATCACTAATGTCCTTGAAGTTTAGAAGAATGAAATAATTTTTTAAAGAGTGATCTCAAAAGTTTTAGCTGTCATTGGTCAGATCAGTGGGCAAACTATCTTAGTCATTTTGTAAGAGGTATTTGTCTGGTGCAGTATTTGAGGGCATGTGGTTGGTGGAGCAATATGGCATGGTTTTAATACTAAACTGATCCCTTACTGTCCCTGTTGTTACTTCTGCAGAGATGCGAGCTTGTAGCAAAGGACAGATATATATGGTCAGAAAGTGGCCCACCTTAGTAAAACTAGATGCAAGACTGAGAACTGAAAACTATCTCAAAGAGTACTTTTACACGCAAAGGATATGTTCTTGCTTCAGCGAAGCTGCTTCTTTCTAATGATTTCATATTTGGTTAGCCACATACTAAAAGGAAGATGTAGAAATGCATATAATTTACTGAACTGGTTACTCAGTAACCTCATTGCTCGTTGATGGAATACATTCATTGGGAGAATATATCTGCCGATTGTAACTGTTCTTTCCCCAGACAATATCTCAGCAGAATTTATTAGGTGAAGACAAGACGAAGTTCTGTAATGAGCTGTAATGGAGGTTTTGTAATGAACCTTACATTTCCTGTCACCCTGAAAGATCTCATAATGTATTCTTAAAATCTAACTATAGGGTACAGCTAAATCAAATTATTTTTTATTATTAAATTAAGAATTAGAGGTTTATAACTGCTCATTTGAGCTTTTCAGTGATTTTCTCAAGTCAAAAAGAAATCTATAAAACAGAAAGAGACAGAATTAACAGAGCTATCATACAACAGTTGCCAGTAGCTGCTAAAATGAATCATCATTTTTTATGACAGATTGTACTGCATTTCCTAGCATTGGCTACAGTTGTCAAACCATCTTCTGTAATTGCAAAAAGAAAGTAGCTTGAGGTGACAGTTGAGTAACCCTGATATATCTGTGTCTCTCCCTTTTGCCTTTGGATGGAATCTACATTAATAACTTAATATCAAGCCATTAGATGTCTAAATTGGATAAGATTAATTACAGCATTATAGTATGGGCCAGCTTAGTTCCTATTTGGCTGTACTTCTGTTAAGCATTATTTTCTCGTCTCACCATAGAGAAAGTTATGGTAGCCATTCTGCCATTGCTAAATATAGTAATTTTTGTTCTGTATCCATGTAGAGATAATCATAGTAGCTTGACTCTAAGTTTCTGTGACATTCTTTGAGAAAAATTCATAGTAGGCAAAACCTGTACAATTGCAGGGATTCACGTAATTTGAATTTTGGAACTTAGCCAATAGAACATTGATCTTGTATAGTAAATAATGGGTGTTTACAGCACCTAGAGGTATTTTAAAGCTATCATGCCACAAGGGAAATTCCAGTTATATGGGGTTTTTCACAGTGAAAGTAGTCATATACTGTAACAGGCACCCAAAGAGGATGTGAAATCTCCATCCTTGGAGATACTGATAACTCAAATAGCCGTGAATAATGTGATGCAAGTTGACCCTGCTTTCAGTAGGGTATTAGATTAGATGGCTTTGCAACCTATTTATTGTATCTTCTGCCAAAACATGCTATTTTCCAAGGAGCAGAATGAGCCCATAACCTTTCTTTAATTTCTTATGGAGAATGGTATTGCAGTGTAGGCAAGGTACCATAAATTTATCTTGGGCAATGAAGGAGCTGGTAACTTCACCATCATAAAATCATTGTGCTGTTTCTAATATATAGCTTTTTTTACTTTTTCACCTGTTTAGTTCTTCACCATCTGAGTGACCATATTAAAAAAAGATTAATAATTTTCCTTGTGTATAAATTGTACTACCCTTAGAAAAAAATCTTTGCTTAATTCATAAATATGCATATCTGATGTCATTATTGTGTCTTGAAGCTCATTTTTGAAGGTAATATTTTCCATTTGGATGTAATTTTTTCATTTTCTAATACCGTTAACTGTTGAATAAGTAGTTTGTAAGGTTTTTAACTCTCCCATGAGACTTCACCAATTTGTGTTCTTCCTCAAGCAGCAGATACTCAAGTAGGATGACATGCAGGCTTTTCTCAGCAAACTTCAGTTAATATATATTAATGTGGGTACTAGTATCTTGACCAGATGTTATCAAACAAACTATAGAACTGATAAAGCTAAGGCAGCGGGCTGATGCTGATGCTCTTTTCCCAAGAGAAACTCAGTGCTCCCTACTGGGAAACAGATGCTTTTTAACAAAACACCAACTACAATTTGAAGGGCTGAGCCCTGCGTATCTTCACTATCTTTCACAGTACTGGTCTTCTCATCTCTTTCTTTCTGTTCTTTCTGTTGTACAGAACAGACAGTCCTATATATAATGTATAGTATATATATCAAGCTTCCTGTACAGAAATTTCTTGCATATTTGCAGTGCTTTTAACTTACTGCTGTCATACACACTCTGCTAGAAAATTCATATAGTCTGTTATTCCTTTGAGATGTGATAGTCACAGTGGGGCCAAAAGTCATAAATATTTCCAGCTGTGTTATGCAGTAAGTAAAGTGAGGTAAGTGCTCTCTATAATTCTTTTCTAAGATATATACACCCAAAAAGCCAAGTGTTGAAAATACATTATGACTGCAAAGTTCCAACATTCAGAAAGTCTGCAAAGGATGCAATGAAACATGCCTGAGTAGCCTTAATTGAAGCTTTTTGTAGCTGCTATGTGTTTGGTTAGCTGATCATATACTTTATGATTCCTCTTTTCCACAATCCCCATATTAGATTACTTAAACTTATATTAGTATTAGATTAGCCCTTTTCCAAATTAATACTGAAGTTGTCAAGGTCCCACACTGGGACAACCCAGAATTACTTCAGATCTCCTAAGTGCACTTCAGCATATGTTGCTGTATTCAGCCACCAATATTTTCAGGTCAGATGTTTGTACTGATACCTTATAAAGAACTTAATTGCATGTTTAGATGTAAACATAACAGATAAAAGAGCTTTGTGGATTCATGTATGCACAATAATAATATATTAATTTCATTGTGAGGAACTGTAAAATGTTTTTGTTATAATTGAATCATTATAGCATGTCACTGTGAAATGCACATTATTGAAGTTTAATGTCTATATATATTTACATAGAAGCCATTAATTTCTTAGGATAAGCTACAGGTATAATTGACTTGTTTTGTTATATAATTATATATTACAAAGTATTTTGTAAAACCCTAAATAGCAGATTACAATCATTCTATTAGTTAGCTATGCAGCATGTTAGCAAGCACTTTAATAACAAATTGAGTAAGCCCATACAAATTGAGTAAGCCCATACAACAGATCAAAGGCAAGAGGGAATAGTTAAAATGAACTGGAGGTGTTCTCCAGAGTTCAAAACATGCTGTAAAAATAGTTAAAGCTGCCTTGTCAAAGAAATATAAGGTCTGAAACTGGTAGCTATTTGTGCTGAGTTTGAGGCAAGTAATTCCTGCATTCTTGGTACATAAAATCACAGATTTGATATGAAATCACAGATAATTGTGTATCGTATACCACTCTAGAAGTTAATAGTGTTGCTTTTCCAGTATGCATCTTGTAATAACAACATGTTATTTCCTTAAAATAGTGCTTAAAAGCCTGTGATAACTTGTGTTACAGATTACAAAAATAAACCCTCAATTCAGTGATGGGATTTTTGTTTGGAGGATAAAGGAATGATTGTTTAATGGAATTACTACTTTCTCAGCAATCTATTTAAAAACTGGTAGTAGATATGTATAATTACTTACACCTACAACTTACACAAGAAGGATAAGACATGAGAGAGAAGCACACAAATGTGGAGAAACAATCAGTTAAAAAATCCAGAGATTTGCCCCTTCTCGCGTGGACACTGTGAAGAGACCAAAATGAACAGACCAAAACAGGCATGGAAGGAGGACAATGCAACTTCTACCACAGATTTGTTCCTACTGTGTTTTGCTTCATAATAACAAAGGACAGTGTCTTGAGTTCTGCAGGTCCCGTGTGTGTCAGGAATGAAGTTCCTCAGGCTGCTAGCCATATTTACCATTTTTCTTGTTTACTTCCTATATCATCCTTTCCTATTCCACTTTTTACATTCTCCTTTCATTTACTTTAGTTGTGATCCGTAACTTGTGCATTTATCCTTAATACCAGGGTAGAAGCCTAATGCAAATGCCACCTTCTTTTTGAGAGAGAGGTTCTGTCAGCTTTGTTAAATTGTGTTGTTCCCTTCAAAAATCTTTCCAGTTCATTTGCAGTGAAATCTAACTAGCTCTGAGGTGCCTATAATAGGTGCTTTATTCATTACATAAGTTTCTCTCCAAAGCAGGGGATGACTGAGTATATGCACAGCGTAGCATGACTAGCAGTACGGAGCAGAGCAAGTGAAGCACATAAAGCACAGTGATCGTAGATGTTGTATGTAACCTTACTGAACCAATCATTTTCTACCCTCTTATTTAGCATCAATAAAGCTCAAGTTTGATGTGCACAATTATTTAATTCGATAAATTTAATTTTGTACCAAATGCAAGTTAAAAAAGAAAAAAAAAAAGCTGAATTAGAGGCTAAAAGATAAAGAGTACTCATGCTTTATCTTAAAATTTCACAGTAAAAAGACTCTGCCTCGTCAACTGGCAAGAACAGCAAGTGTGTGGACACCTCTAACAACACTGTGGGCACAATCAAAGTCCAACTGAAGTTAATAGAAGTCTACTCACTAAATTGAAAGTAAAATTTAGGGTTCATATCCCTATTTTAAGAATGTGTAACAGAAAAGCTATCCTTACCACCACTAGGAAGATAAGAAGATTTGACGAGCTTTTGTTTCTCTACAGGCTGTGCCATGTACTAGAAACGTTAAGCCTGAGTCATAGACATTATTAAAGCAAAACCTTTATTATTAGCTGACTCTGTTTTCAAGTGGTTGAACAGATGTTCTGAAATTCAAGAAAGGCTTCATGAGCTGCTCAAAATACAACAGAATTGCTGGTAAAGAGCTCTTTTCAACTGAAATCTGTGCTGCTGTTTCTCTTAAATCTGCAAGAGTTTTCTTTTGTGCTAACAGAAAGAATGTTACATTCTCAGTGCTTCTGTTCTCAATTTGCAAAAAATAACCTTTACTGTTATTTCATCTGGTACTGCTATTGTTTCCATTGAAACACCTTTGACATGCTTGAAGGATGCCTCTATAGACAGGGTTGTTCTTGACACCATGTCACCAGAAGTCAGGTCAGAGTTTCAACATAACACTTCAAAATAATGGGAGAATTAACTAATACCCAGTTCCACAAGTAATAAATTGTGATATCACTGGCAAATTAGATGGATTCCCTGGGGCAACCCTCTTTCAAAGAAGCAGTAAGAGGTAATAATAGTATGTGATGTAATGGGCTTCTTGTAATAGAAAAATAATGAATAACAAAGCTTATGCAATTAACTGTTAGACTTGTACAATATGAAGTGCTTTAAAAAAACAGCATAAGCTAGAAAGATTTAAGAGCTAGAAAAATTTGAAAGTCATACCTATAGGGTGATACAGAGTAAAACAAACAATGTGGGAAGTAGTCTCTGGCTGCTTTTCCACAAGCAATCGGGTCAACGTAGTACCTTGTTACCACCAGAAAGATACTCAGCTCTTCCTCTTTATTAACACCCCACCCTGTATCATGCCTTTATTTCTTTCTCCCTTCCACTGCTTCTGGCCACATGATCTTCCTCTGGTGCTTGCTCTCAAACATGTAAGCATTATTTACTGACCTAAAACTTTACTGACTTCAAACAGTTCATCAGAAAACTTCACATTTTATTTGATCTTTTTTTACAGTAATCTACCATTTGATGGGTTAAAGTAGCTCACAGAGAGATCTCACAAAGCACAAGTTAGTAGTGGATACCAAAGTAAGGAGCAGAGAAAGGAGAGAGAACACCAGTCTGTTATAGACGGTAAACTTGTTGTATCAGGTCATGTGATCTCTTGGGATCATAGTAAGATGACTTAGTCAAGGGCAAAGCAGGAAGAAGGGATTTCTACTGACTTAAAAGAGTAATTAAAACATTAAGCAAGTATTTTCTGTAGTACAAGTAATGTCTAGTTTGACATTCAGATGAGTTGCTAAGAATACTATCTTCTTTTTTCAGCAAAGGAGTAATTTACCTATTCTTTTTAATATAATTCCTGTCATTGCTACTCCTTGTCAAATGTTATAGTAACTACTCAGGATTTTCCTGATGTGAATTTTTTTTCAAATTTCAACAATTGTGAGGTGAAAAAACATTTCCTACTCAACTCCTCATATCACTGGTTTAAACACTGGCAGGTTTTTCTCTCTATTTTTTGAGATTTTTCTTTCTTTCTGAGATTGTTTACTCCATTTCATGAGAGAACTCAGAAGGGAAAAAACTTTAATTCTCAATAACATGTCTGGGATATACTCCAATTTGAATTTTCTTATTTAAATGTACTTTGTGCCAGGACTGTATTTGCATTGCAGAAAGGAATACCATCAGACAGTCCAAAGGAGGTTTAGAAGGATGCCAAAAAATCCCACCAATACTTAACTCTCTTGCATTCTCCACTATCATGGACCACATCCTTTATCCCTTTCTCTCCCTGACAGAAGCCATGGCAGATTTGTCATGAAGCTCCCATTTGATTCCAACACTGCATTTCATTTCCATATAGTGAGCATGAATTAGGCAAGTGTAAGCATGGAAATTCAAAATATGATGCTCTGAGTGGTGGCAGCTATATATTGCTTTTAAAATCACAAAGTAAATATTTTGTCTCTTGTTTTCCCTTGTCATTGCTGTAATACTAGGAGACATGGGTTGCAATGTTCTTTAGTGTCAAAGTTTTTGAAGCTGCTTTCAGAATGTATGCTGTAATATCCTTGCTTATTTTGTTCTGTTTTACCCTCTGGCTCTTATTTCGTATCACATGTGAACCAGTAGAATTTAAGTGAAACCTTTCATAATACTCACTATGTGAAATTCTAAACTCCACACATGTCTCCTTGGAACACCTCTTACTTCAGCAAGAGTAACATATAGGAGCACTTTGATTAGCAGATGGGTGCCTTGCTCTCTTTATTAGCAGTTCTTCCTCAGAGTTTGCATTCACAGCTTTCTTCATTTATACTCTGCAAGACCAAGCTCAAAACATCAATTATATTATCTGAGTATACAGTTTAATTAATAAATAATGGGGATATATGTTTTCTTTAAATATTTTAAAGGAAAGGAACCTGGTGCCCCAGCCAAGATCCTAGATACTAAAGTGGACGAGAGTTCTGAAGTACCTTTTTTAGAAGACGCATCATCATCACCATTGGATATTCAACAGCATTTATGGCAGGTTTCCACAGATATTGAACATACTGAAAGGTATGTGTAGCACTTCATTCCTAAACAAAGCAAATTTTCATTTAGGGTTTATTTAGTCTTTTACAATTAGGAAGTCAATGTTGCTAGTATTAAAGATATTGATAAATTAAATCACCTGTTAACATTTCTGTTACATTTATCATACCTGAGAGTGACTCCTAAAAGAAGGGCAGAGGGAGGTGACATGCTTAATTTGGCTAGTTAACAGGGGGTAATTAGCAAAAACAAAGTGTGGGAAATTGTGTTGCTAGTGGGCCGGGTTCTCTAAAAGAGGCAAATCTGCTGGCCTGCCGTTCTGCATTCATAAGTTGAAAGCACAGAATCTAGTTCATTTCAGTTGCTTCTGCCCATAGTTACCAATGTAGAAGCCTTAGGAGAGGGGGAACATCATCCACAGGTTTGTCAAAATGGACTTCTCTTACCCTCTTAACTGTGCAATTGAAAGATTGGCAGTAATCCTGATGGCCAACATTTCTTTGCAAGAAATACCTGATGTCTTTGCATATTAAGATGCTGATGAGATTTTAATGGTTATCATGTTTGTTTGTATAAAACTAAGTTCTACTGAGAGAGTAAGCTGGAGATTAAATCTGAGAAATTTCTTATTAGATGTACTGCGTTATTTCTAAGAGCTATTTTGTATGTAGATGAATGAGACAAGACCAAATCCTGAAAACTTTAAGACATTACAAGCCTGCTCACAGTATTGCTGATTTGCCACCTATCTGTAAAACAGGAACATTTTTGCAGGTTTTGGCCACTCTCAAAACATATCCAAAGGTAACTTGCTTTGTGAGATAATCATAGAATCATAGAATAGTTAGGGTTGGAAAGGACATCTAGATCATTTAGTTCCACCCCCACCCCCCACCCCCCGTCATGGGCAGGGACACCTCACACTAAACTATGCCATCCACTCTGAAGAAAAAAAGCTTAGGAGGAGTTTTTTCAGACCTGCCAAGTAAATCAGGATTTAAAATCACCGAATCATAGAATCACAGATTGGTTTGGGTTGGAAAGGACATCTAGGTCATCTAGTTCCAACCCTACTGCCATGGGCAGGGATACCTCACACTACACCTTGTCATCCAGGGCTCTGTCCAACATGGTCTTGAACACCACCAGAGGTGGAGCATTCACCACTTCCCTGGGCAACCCATTCCAGTGCCTCACCACCCTATCAGGAAAGAATTTCTCCTTATATTCAGTCTAAACTTCCCCTGTTTAAGTTTTAACCCGTTAACCCTTGTCCTGTCACTACAGTCCCTAATGAAGAGTCCCTCCCCAGCATCCCTGTAGCCCCCTTTCAGATACTGGAAGGCTGCTATGAGGTCTCCACGCAGCCTTCTCTTCTCCAGGCTGAACAGCCCCATCTTCCTCAGCCTGTCTTCATACGAGAGGTGCTCCAGTCCCCTGATCATCCTCGTGGCCCTTCTCTGGACTTGTTCCAACAGTTCCATGTCCTTTTTATGTTGAGGACACCAGAACTGCACACAATACTCCAGGTGAGGTCACACAAGAGCAGAGTAGAGGGGCAGGATCACCTCCTTCGACCGGCTGGTCACACTCCTCTTGATGCAGCCCAGGATACGGTTGGCTTTCTGGGCTGCAAGTGCACACTGCAGCCGGCTCACGTTCATTTTCTCATCAACCAACACCCCCAAGTCCTTCTCCACAGGGCTGCTCTGAATCTCTTCTCTGCCCAACCTGTAGCTGTGCCTGGGATTGCTCTGACCCAGGTGTAGGACCTTGCACTTGTCATGGTTAAACTTCATAAGGTTGGCATCAGCCCACCTAACAAGCATGTTGAGGTCCCTCTGGATGGCATTCCTTCCCTCCAGGGTATCAACCGAACCACACAGCTTGGTGGCATCAGCAAACTTGCTGAGGGCGCACTCAATCCCACTGTCCATGTCAGCGACAAAGATACTGAACCAGACCGGTCCCAACACCGATCCCTGAGGGACACCACTCGTTACTGGTCTCCAGTTGGACATTGAGCCATTGACCACAACTCTGTGCGTGCGGCCATCCAGCCAGTTCTTTATCCGCCGAGTGGTCCATCCATCAAATTGATGTCTCTCCAATTTAGAGACAAGGATGTCGTGTGGGACAGTGTCGAACGCTTTGCACAAGTCCAGGTAGATGACATCAACTGCTCTACCCCTGTCCATCAGTTCTGTAGCCCCATCATAGAAGGCCACCAAATTGGTTAGGCAGGATTTCCCCTTAGTGAAGCCATGCTGGCTGTCACCAAGCACCTTGTTGTTTTTCATGTGCCTTAGCATTTTATTACCATTTTTTTATTTTTTACCATTTTTTTATTTACTGACTTAGAAAATTTCATGTCAGATTCTCCTAAGAGGGATGAGAGTGACAGCTCTGTTTCTAAATTTTCACTTAATGTGCAGCAATACATATAATGAGTTAGCTATGTGTATTATAATTTCCTTTTGAACAATGAAACATTCATGGTACAAGCTACAGCCTTCTGATAAGGCGTATCAAGTTGTCATTAGTACTAGCTTGTCCTAAAATATGCATTGTGTGCTTTGCCACCAGGACCACATTGTATCCACCAGTTCATTTATTTGGATTTAATATGGAAGTGCCAGAATAGATCATAAATTTGGACCAGATGAAACTAGTTAATATCAGACTGGCTTAAAAGTGCTCCGTTATTAAATCTACTGCCCTTTCTTGTATGCATCTTCTGAAACATGTGTGTGAACCAACTGCTTGCCCGATAGATTTTTTGTATTTATTGCTCCATTATTTCAGCATATAAAGCTATCCTGTGGGCCATTCCCCATGCAGTCTTCAACTGCTGCTCTATTGTATCTCTTTAAACTTTTGTTTCCACAGAGATATTAGAGAAATGAAAAACCTTTTAAGTAAACTCAGGGAGACTATGCCTTTACCACTGAAAAATCAAGGTAGGTTTTGTATTTTCTTCACATAAGGAAAATTAAGATAATTAAAGGGTTTGCCTTCCATTAAAAAAAAAAATAGAAATGACAAAAAGAAAAATCTAGGTGAAGTATTTTCCCTACTGATTCAGTGGAGTCAAAATTTACTATTTGAACTTTGGCCTTTCAAGTTTCACATGAGGTATTCTGGAATTTTCTAGGTATGGTATCCATAGATAAAATAATATACTTTTCCTGGTGACATGAGGGAAGCAGGAACTAATTCCCTGATGTAACCAGAGTAAGAACATAATGAGGCATAGCTCTTGTCATGAAACCTGCCTGAAGATGGCTCAAATTCAAAGTGAATTCTAAAGATTTTGCAAGATAGCTCGGTGATAGTGCACAAGTTGGCGCTACTATATACATTTTGTATGAATTTGAAAGTAGTTAATATAAAAGCTAGAAAGCTAACCAGAAACAGGGAGAGCATATTGTGCTATTTTTTCCAGACAAATGCTTCTTCTCTTGATGTGCCAAGATGTTTCAGTGCTGCAATTTTAATGAAAATTCTCCCTTACATGCATAAATGGCCACCAAATAATGCTGGGCAGTTTTATGTTTAAATTAAGCCAGAATTTACCTTAAGATTGACATTTCCAAACTTGTATGTCTGAAAGATCTCAAGCTACTTATCTTTAGGTTTCATTTGGGACCCTAACATTATTCATTCATGCAGGAGTATTGTGGCTTAGGTCTTGCATTTTTGGAGGTGTAATTTCTTTTAGGTTTCATTAATAAACTGGCATTCTCCTTGACAAAATTTCTGTTACATTACCATGGAGACCCAGATTATTAGCATTGCAAGACCCTTATTCACAAAATTCAGGTTATTATTTTCTCTATGCCTAGAGCAGTGGGATCTATTACTTAATCATATAGCTGCTGCTAGGACATATAAATGATAAAAACTCTTGTGTGTGTGCATATGTACATGCTTGTATTAAAATGTGGGGTTTTACATCACAGATGATAGCAGCCTCCTAAACTTGACTCCATATCCATTGGTAAGAAGACGGAAGCGAAGATTCTTTGGACTATGCTGTCTTGTCTCAAGTTAGAAGATTAAGCCCAGAAGCACCAAGAAAATCATTTATAACTTTGATTAAACCACTATTATTTGACCACTGAAAAGATGAACATTGCTACTCTTAATTATAAAGTACATTTTCTACACTAGCCTATTCCTTTTTCTCTTCTCCATCCCCCTTTTCAAAAAAGGGTTTTAATAGTTTAAAGTTGTGGTGGTCATAAACCAGCTGAGGAATAGATTTAGCATAACTAAGAATGCTTTTAAAACTTTTTAAAATATGTTTTGCATGCTTACTTTCAACCACTCAAAGACATATGAATAACAGTTAATAGATAACTTTAAAGGGGATTTTTATTGTTTGAACTGCAGCTAAAAGTTTGTGCATAGTATAATATTCTTATTAGTGTCTTATTAAAATACTTGATCATATTCTAACAGTCTTTAAGCATAGAAAACTATTTAACAGCAAAAGTATTAAAGCTCTAAAACATTTAAACAATATTGTAACAGGATTTGCACACAAACTCCAGTTACTTTTTGTGCTCTTATTCATATTTAGTCTTCCACTATATCTCAATTTAAAAACTTCATAGAAAAATACCTTAATTTATGATACACAAACCATAGACAAAAATACTTAGAACTTGTAAATACAGAGAAAGCATAATACGTACATACTGTACAATGCATAGAAGCAACAGATTTCCTTTTAAGGTGATAGTATCTCTACAAGATTTTTTTTGGGAAAAATAATTTATTAAAAGAAGAGTATTGAAAAAAGAAAACAAAACAATGTAAAAAACACCAACCCATTTTGTTTCCAATAGAATTCAAAGCATGGTGTCTGCATATAGCTAAGTACTAATTCTTATAGGGCATGCCAGAATTATCTGAGACTGTAATATCTTAAATGTTTTACATTGTTAATAAAGTTTTTTATTTAACTTAAATGTTGTCTTGTTTCTAGTTACATTGCCAGAATATGCCTTTTTTTTTTCTAATTTTGAGTGCTACACAAAGTTTTGGGAATTTTTTCATTTTAAGAAGTATATTTACAAAGACAGATAAAAAATTATGATGAATATGTAAATGCTAAAATGACAGCTAGTAGCAGCAGTAGATATTAATAGGTCATACTACATTATTGATACTTTAGGATGGTAGGCAAGACACCAGAACTTATTTCATACTAGACTGAAGCCCATAGCCATCTGTAACTACGGTATAGAGCAGGTCAGCATAACCTTGTTAGTAATACATGAAGAAGGTGACTACGAGCCCTTCTGCCAATCCATCATGACCCAGCATAATCCAGAACCAAATTCTTTCTTCCTGTGTAAGGGATTAGTGATGGATAGGCAGGTATTGTTTTCTTGCACAGGTAACACATACACCGTTAAATTCTCCGTGGGAGTTTTTTTGGTAGGTTATTAGTATGCTTCCCAAAGCAGTTTGTTCAGGTTATCAGTTCATTGAACCTACAAAGTTTGATCTGACTGATTTTTCTACCAAGTTTTTCTCCTGAAATGCTGTTTGTTGAGAAAGGAAAGGAACACCCACATCATCAGAAATATTAGTATATTCTCTCATCATCAGAAATATTAGTGTATTGTCTATAGCAAGGACCAAAAATTCAGATTTAATTCCCAGTTAGGGAAGGCAGAAACTTTTTTCCTAACAGCCACACTGCTCCTGTTATAGACATTCATGTAGGTGAGCTGCCAGCATTTCTCTGGAAGGATATTCTCCTTTTCAGTCAGAGAAACCAAAGTGTTTTGTTTTTTTTCCAGGTTGGACTGATCTGTTCACATTTCACCTTTCAGTATCCCAGACAGAAAATATATTTTTTTTTATGCTCGGGTCCCCAAATAACAACTTTAAATGCAACAAGGGAAAATAAATGTCCTCATGGTAATTGTGTCTTTCCATAAGCAAAATTAATTCCATCTGAGGAGTGCATGACTAACTTTTTTAAATAGCACAGAAAAAAAGGTAACTCCAGTATCTTTTAAGATTTCAGGTCACAAACTATTCATGGCATTTAACATGGGGAGATCCCTTAAACTCAAAAAACTGTGCTTGTGAGCATGAATGCATTTTTAAGAAGAATGGAATCAAAGTCCACAGCATGACGTTTTTTCAAAGTTATTTCTTTGACATTTTCCTCACATCCCTCATGAACTATGTCCACATTAATCAGATCAAAGTTCCCTGTAATTAGTTAAAGAATGTCCAGAAGGACTGACAGGCTTTCATCAAAAGTCTACAAACCAACACGCTTGTTCTGTGGCTCCATCCCCACAGATCCACTAGGTTTTGCAAATGTTAAAACTCTGGAAAAATTACTCCTGATGTCTAATGGCTATTAAAAATATTGCCTGGGAATACAATCTGTAATTACAATTAATAAATTATTTTTGGTTTAGCATAAGTTAAAAAAAAAACAGGCTGATACTACTTTTTTTTTAATTCTGAAGACATCAATGCCAAAAAAAACAGTGTATGAACACACAACTGAATATGCAGAGATGCTACAAGAGAAAAAAGGCAGAAGAAGATGTCACACAATATCTCTTTTAAAATCTTGTTAGATTGGTACAGACACAGAAATTCCTGTAGGAAGTCAGTACAATGCTTTTTTCCAACAACCACTTTCAAAGGATGATGGGCAGATTAAGTAGGGTAATACCCACCACATATCATCACATGGAAGTTAACATGCCAAGTTACATGACAACTCGTATCTATTTTTACTGCATCTATTGCAATGGAATATACATTAGTGACACAAATGTATACATGTTAATTAATTTTGCAAAGCTTTTGACATCACAATGAGTTGCACAAATGTAGCATATTCTGTGAAAGAAACGGGTTTACCTATATTGTCTTTAAAGTCCTTTTTGGTTGCACTGTTTTAAAAGTGTACGGTAATATGTGTATCCTTGTACCTCTTGTTATTCTGGAAACATTAGTTGTGTCTCTTCTTCCTGAACTAAAGACTAATAAAATTTCAATCTTTGCTCATTTTGAAGACTTTCCACATTTGTAATCAATTTTACAGCTTCTCTCAAACCCCTGCTATATATTGTACCCCTTATTAATCCTAATGGACACATGCTGTAATCCCCAGGTTTTATGGCCACTTACAGCATATTGGTGATCAAGGATGAATGGAATGTCCTCCTGTTATCTTTTAATAGATAGTGGACATGAATCAAGACCTGGTAAGTATCTGAATTGAAGAGGTGTTAAGGGATAAATTGTTTTACACATGCAGAAGATTATGTTTCACTAAAACTCAAAGGGAAAAGAAACTTTTTAAAGACCCAGCACATTACGTAGGTCCAAAAAGAATAAATGTTAATGATAGTTTAATGGAATAGAGCAATGTGGGATCAAAGTTCAAAAGTTCCCACAATAAAATGATTCACAAATTATTTACAGATTATTTAGAACCATTTTTTTTGAGGATTTTCTTTATTTTCCAAAAGACAAATTTACATTGACAAATATCAGAATGCATGGAAACAAACAATTTAGAGAAAATACTGAGGAAAACAGTACTTGCTATTCAACCCAACAACAATACTTGCATGCTCAAACACTTAAAGGGGTTTGAACATTCTAGATTAAATGATAGAGGTTAAAGGCACTACAACTTTTTTGCTGAACCCATGTAAAATGTCAAGTTCCACCAACTCCTGTTCTTTACTAAAACTTTGTGTACCTTGGCTTTTCAGAACAAAACTAAATTCTTTTTAACCACCATTCACTTGTAAAACCATTCTTTTTTTCACAGGCATTTCATGTCATAAAAATACCTGTCTAAAAATCACTTATCTGCACACAGTGTAAAGTTTGCATTTTCAGAGCAAAATACAATCATACAGAAATATAGTAAATACATAATGCAGGCTGCATGTTAACCTACCTAATATATAAAAGTTAGCATGCAAAACCTGGATGTTGACTTACACGGTAACTTTCAGAAACTGTATTTCTTGCTCTTCTGGGACTTCATTTTTATGTATAGAAAATTTCTGCCAGTTTCCAGCCCAAATCTACTCCTGGACAGCTAACACCAATTTATTTGTATAATCTTTAAAATGCTTTCTTTGCTGTTATTTATGTCTTCTCCCCTAATATTTAGGGAGGATTACACCCTTATCAACTTGCATTTTACTAATTAAAATGTCAAGTTTTCCTAATTTTCTGTAAACATTCATAAAGCAATATCTTCATGGTGAAAATGCCTTCCTCCTCAAAGACTGAGTAAATACCAATTTTCTTCTGGTTTTGAGTTCCATCAGTAACAGTTTAATGAAAGGAGACTTAATACAATGCAGTTACCAAATTTAAGAGCAAAAAACTGCATAAATTAAGGCTTTGTTTAGGAATACAAAAGATCAGTTTACATCACCTAGAAAAGAACAAAAAATATCCTTTAATAATATGAAGTGTGGGGTTTTTTCACTCGTATTAGGAACAGCTTATTAATTTTTAGCCATTAAAAAGGAATCTAGACGTACACTCATTTCACAATGGACAATAAATACTCCTCTTTGCTTTTTTCTTCCTTTAGTTTACTTAACTCCAGTATTTGCTGCCTTTACCTGGAAAATTATTTTTTTAGACATCTGGGAAAATTTAAAGAAAGAATTTCTACTGTCTGCATTGAAAAACAGCTTTTTAATATTCTTTGTGCTGCAACTTTGAAGAAAAGTAATAAAGCTTCTGGAGCTGTGGCAGACTGCTAGAGAAAGTTGTTGAACCTAAGAGCCACACTCTTTTAGCTGCCTTTCTCCAGATTCAAACCATTAATCTCTTTTAGTCAGCAGAAGATACAATAGCAGCAGAAACAGCAATTGCACACGGAACAGGTCTGGCAGATGTTCTAGAGAGAACATCAGTTCAGATTCAGAACAATTAAGAGATTTGGAAAGATTTGGCAAAGCAGATTTGTAGAATTGAAATGTAATAGAAAAGATTACCTTAAGTAAGTCAAGGTTATTTATCTAAAAGAAAATATGTCTTTCAAAGAATTAAGAATCTGCTTTTTCTCCTTTGAAAGAAATAGTGAAGTTCTCATTGGTACAAATCCACAAAAAGCCTTTTTTTGTTAGACTTTCTTTCATGCTTCTTCCAGTACCTTGCATTCCTAGTCCTTGGCAAAAGCAACCCAGTCTCCCAGAAAAGAAAACTTCATCCTCCTAGTCTTCCCTACTTCTTTTATTCTGAAGTTGGGCTTAATACCACAGCGACTTCTTTAATTCTGATACCTCACTAGAGAGCTGGTCTGAACTGAGGAAGAACCTCAAAGCAAAGCTTAACCAACCTACTGGAATTGTTTGGCAAGTTAGCCTTTCTACAGCAAACCATCATGCATTGGTTAACTAAATACTAAAATTAAATCCCTGAGTCTAGTATCATATTAAGAAAGTTTTTAAGATGAATGCCCAGATGCTTCTGAGGTCTGTGAAACACCTATCAGTACCTGAGTTTTTTACATTTTGTTTGAAAAAGTTTCTGTTCATGTGATCTGAAGCCTGTTTGAGACAGCTCATTAGTGTCCACTGTTGTAGGCTTCCTGTTGCCTTCAAAAATAGATTATTCTTCCTGTAATGGTTACCTTGTTTAATAATTCTGAGTTGGTAAATATCCCCAGACTTCTGTTATAAGCCCAAGTCAAGAGTTTAACCAATTCCCCTCTAAACATAATGTGGAAAACTCAAACCTGCATAGTGAATTACATATACTTCAGAGTCCCATACACCCACATTTTTAATCTTTATATGGAAAAGTTTGCTTTACTGCATTACAAGTTCAGAGCTGACTCCATTTGTTTTTCTGTAATATTTCAGGATTAATGTTCTTTATAATTTTTAGTAATTTATTTGGATCAAATAATTAATTTTGAGCTTGCATTTTTTTTCTTAACTAGAATTAATCTACAAATCACAAAAAACTCATACTTTTCAGACTAATACAGGTCAAGTGTTTTGGAACAGATGCTTTCCTTGAAAATGGAAGAAAAGAGAGGTAAGAGTGAAAAGAGTGACAGATAACCAGGAGGGATGTAACAGCCGAAGAAACAGAGGGGTTTTATGGACTTTGCTGAACTTCCTGTAAGATAACAAAATAACTTACAATAAAGGAAAGTAAGTGATCAGTAGGAATGATAAATAAACATTACAAGCACATACCATGGCTTAAACTCATACTTGTTATATTTAAAACAGTATTGAAACTCCCTTCCCCTCAGATCTGGGTTCGATACTAAGTAAACTGTGATAAAGTATTTTGAAATAGATGTACATATAAAAAATGGTTGTCAAAGTTGATCACCTGCTCTTGTTTGCATTTTCTTAGGACCATCTGTCTTCAGCTTTAAATTACTGTAGTGGAGTGGTCCCAAAATAAGCTGCAGTTTTGTTGGTTTTTTTTTTAGGAGTTTTTCATAGATAGACATTGTCATTTGTGAACTGTTATATTCAGAATATCACTGTATACTAATGATGCATCAGTTATGAATAGAGGATCCATAAAAGCAGCTTATGAAAGAACACTAAGGTATTATTCATATACAGTTATTATACAGCATGTTTCTTACAGCTCAACTTAATTCTTCTTTTGAAATTCTCTATGTCCAAAATTCTGCCAGGATATTTTATAAAATATTACACTAAGTTAAAGCCTCAGGAGTATTTATATAAAATACAGATAAATAAGGATAAATCATTCTTCTTCACAGTACACTTTCCAGTGGGACAAATATTTAGCTTACACAGAAAACTGTAAATAGCCACATTTAGAATACTATGCTAGAGTTTAAATGAATAGCCTGTTCTTATTACAGACTCTTCTCCTTTATTGGTATTATTTACACTCCAACATTTTTAGGAAAATATTTTCATTTACAGATAAACATTTCCCTCTGATCTTATTTCTCAAGTAATATTTTTTTTCTATATGAAAATATGTTCTTGGCAGGATTTTCCTGTACTGGCTAATCACTGGTTTAGACTGTTTCGGGATTTTCTGTCCATGTACTTGCATTTCTCTATTCTCTGGATTCTTCACTCTTGTACTTCTTCTGCAATTGCTTATTTTCTGCTATCACCACCTCCCTCATATTCTTCTTTGTCCCCTATAATTGCCTTGATGATTGTTATTCTAGAATTTCTTGTGAACAGTTTCAGTGTTCTGGCATTTTTATTGTAGAAGAGTTTCTATCAAGTTTTTTTATCCATTCTTGTTTTATTTACTACGGTTTGTTCAATTCTCCCACCAATTTGATACATATTTAAATTACATTAAAATGTGTTTTACAAATCTATTTGAATGTGCTGAAAATAACTTTCAATTTTTTTAGGTACTTAAAAAGTATATATACTTTACATCAACAAAGAGAAGAAAAGGATTTTCCATGGTGACTCACATGCTGCAGAGAATGGTGAAGTTGTAATTTTTGTGCTGTGAATGTATGTTTCCTTCAGCTATTTGTAAAATAGTTTTATAGAGCTTTGATTCAGTGACTCCAGCCTTTGGTGCATTTTATAGCACAGCCTGTTCCCTGGTTATTAGCTGGGTGGCAGATATGCACATCTTTCTTCTGCTCTCTGGGAAAGAAAACTGAAGGAAACAGCAGGTATCTACCTTGTTTCCTCATGCCCACTGATGGAGCCTGCTGTATGCTAGTAACAAGTGCCAAGACATGAATAGTGGAATTCATGTCTCACGCTCTTGTACAAAATACCATTGTAACAACCATAAATAGCTGCTGTAAAGCTACATGGACAGTAGTTACACTATCAGCATTTAGATACATAATCTTTTGATGTCAGCAATTAGAACTAAAATCTAAAATGGCTATTTGAAACTACACAGAAGCATAAAGAATACTACTAAAATATATATCAGTTGTTTTCCTGAACTTTAAGCCTCTATCCATTCTCTGTCATTAAATATAGTTTGATAGATTACTTATCCACAGAGATATACTAACTCTAATAAGGGTTAACGAATGCTTCAGCCATCCTTGTCTTCAGATGAAGCTGATTCAGAAATCAAGAAGGGTACAAACTCCCATTCCCCAGAGTTGGCATCATGGGATGATCGGAGACGAGATCACAGGAAGATCATGGGAGAATTACATATTACATCTGAATTCTCCTAACTCCAGTAACCCTTCTAATCTCATTAAATAAGGAACATTTTAGGGAGGGAAGGGAGGGGTGGAGTATAATGGGTTGTGTCTTAAACTGTGGTCTGATTAAATATTTCCTCTGGCAACAATACTGGCTTGGGTAGCCCACAACTCTCCTGTGCTCTCTACAGAATGACTGTGTAGAGAGTTAAGCCTGTCAAAAATAAGCTCTAACAGCCACAGCAACCCTAAGGAAACTAGATTAGTTAGATTAGTATTTCTGAAATTAGCGTTCTTTAAACTATGCATAGGCATTAGCTAATTAAGGGGTCCAGTCTCCAGTTATGTACCCAAGCCCATCTCAAAAATCATTATATATGACATGAAAAATTAGACTAGAACAAAGTCAGCAGGAAAAAGAGCAGATGCAAGGACTCTTGACATCTACTGAGAGACCTACAAAGAAGGTTACAGGTAATTTCTCTTTGCTCTTTGGCTTCTATGAGTATTTTTATTCTTAATGTTCCTAGCACAGCACCTACACCAAGAGTTGCCCAGTAATAAGGGCAACCTTTTATGTCTCTCTTATGTTGAAAATCAGATTTAGGTATCTAACTTTCAGACCAAACACAGTAACCATTAAAATACCATGAAATATTTTTGTACTGACTCAGTGCTCTAACCCATCACAGAAAACATAAGCTTTTTCACAATAATATCCAAGGCCTAGGTGCTCTCCCTCTTATTTTCACTCCCATGAGACTTATACTGCAGCTGTATACAAGCTGCTCAGGTGGAAACAATTCCATGTCTAATGTATTAACCCTCCCTCCTCAAAAAAAAAAAAAGAAACCGCAGGCACAAACAGCATTTTCAAGAAGCTGTAAACATAATCACTTTGAGGTTTAGGCATTTCTGAGGTAGAATTATACACCACCTGCTCAACTCCAAAGAATCAGTCTGTCTTGCACCAGTACCCTACCACAGTACAAGACATGAACTGGATACCCCAGAACCGAGTTATTAAATGTTGACATGCTTAATATTGCTCCTGATAGCAAATGGTATATTTTGCTACTGAGTGCAACATGATGTATTGCTGACATTCCACAAGAGCTTTACTTGTTTGGTTTTTAACTTTTCAGTGAGTTTTATTAGAATGAGCGGAGTCTTCACAATTCTTGTCAGTCTTCTAATTTCCCATTTTGATTCATGTATTAATCACCACATGCTGTATTAACATAGTTCTTAGAACTTTGTAAACAATCTTGCTGGACAGACAACTAGTGTTAGGAAGTGGCACTTTATGCTTAAGATGAAATGGCCATAATTGTAAAAACCCAAAACCTAGGCAGAAAAGACTTTGAAAAATTAATAGAATCATAGAGTAATAGTTTTTGGTTTTGCTTGTTTACAGCTTGCTTACAGCGATCCTGCCAAAAGAATGTGGAATTGTGTTTCACAGTCTGACTAGATCAATTTTACAAGATAATTCTGAAGAAGCAATGTCTTCCAGTTTCTCACTGCCTGTTCTTCCCTTCTCTGGACCCAAATACTATTTCATATTTGGACTTACTGATTAATGTATGTAAGCAGAAAATGTTCTAAAAAACATACCTTTATTTAAATGATAACATAATAGAAAACCTCGTTTGAATTTCCAGGTTTGATTTACCCATTCTGTTAGTACACATATTTAAATCCACATCTTTCTACACAAAGACTTGCAAACTGAAGTTTATCATATCCTACAGTAAAGGATTCCAAACGCAAGTACTCACAACTGAACTTAGGAGTGGAGAACTAATCAGACTTGCATGTCTTTAAACACAAGAACAGGCTTTTTCCCTAAAGTCTATTAATAGTTTGAAGCACTGATATTTGCAAACAGATTTCTTAAAAATATATATATATCATTTTAAAACAACAGGATTGCAAAGCATAATAATTTTGATTTGAAATGAAAATCATCTCTATAGAAGTGAACACAAAAATAGGCCAGCACCTCAGTCACTACTAGAACTGTCCGAACTATCAGAAGGTGAACTTTTTTCCTTTCGCCTCTTCTTTTTTTCCTTTTTATGATGTTTTCCTTTCTTAGATTTATTCTTTTTTTCCTTTTCCCTTTCTTTTTTGTGTGTTTTTTGTCTTTTTGACTTTGGCCCATCCTCTTCAGCTGCACTTGATGAGGAAGATCTAGGAAAAAAATATACACAGATTGATATATAAAGAAGAATAATGCCACAAACATAATGCGGGGGGGTTAATTTCAGTATTTATATAATGTCACAAATTGAACACCGTGTAGAATATGTACATCCACTGGAAAGCTTATGATATCTTGGTCTGCATGTTCAACTGAACGATGACTTTTCTAATTAGACTATTGTGATAGATAATCAGACTATCTAATTAGACTATTGTGCCAGAAAAGCAGTATGTTTACCTTATGATAAGTAACAAAGGAATAGGCAAGTTGTGTTTTGAAACATTCAAGAAGACTGAGTACAGATTGACTGAAAACTGAAAGTATGACAATATGATAGCGCTTCCAGCTTTTAAAATATCTTATGACCAATAACAATGCTATAGTAACACCTTTAGACAAATTTTATTGTATTTCTCTCATACAAAATCTAAGAGAAATATGTACGACAAATTTGGACACTCTTGCAGCTGCTAATATTGATCTCTAACCAGCAGTGATGAGTGACTACATATATCCAAGAATTAAGATGATAGTAAATGAAAAGTCATGATTATTATACTCAAGAGGGCAGGTTTATGCTATTCTTTATATGATTATTAATTACTTGCCTGTAAAGACTACAGCCAGCAGACTGATTCTTTTCTACTGTTTCTGTAAGTTTAAGTCAGAGCTACTTTATGCAAATAAGGAAGGAGATAAATGCCCATACAACCGGTGCTAAATCCTGTTTGATTACTTCTGAAAAACACCATACTGTGGCCTTCAAATATGTTATATATTTCCTAGCTCTCAATGCTGTTCATGGGATATTGTCTCATCAACAGTCCTAATGACTAACCAGTCTATAGTCTCATCTAAAATGAAAAAAAAGATTAAAAAATCAGTCAGCAGGCCAAAACTCAGATTCACAACAGATTTGGGTATTATGGCATTTTCCTTTAAAATTACAGTAACACTTAACTTCGGCTTCTACAGTAACAGTAACATTGAAAGTCAACACATGCTAAGTAAAACTACAAAAGTGTTCCTTCTGATAGTTACATGTTACTCAGAGTGTGTGTGTGTCTACACATCCATGCATGCATGCACACAGTGAATCTTAGGATCTCTGAACTGCAGAGAGGTTTCTCTAAGCTCTGGACCAACTCCATATTGCTCCTGACTCATTGTTCTTTTCCCACCACATCTTGCCTAGCACTGAATAGTCAGAAGTAGCATTGGTTTCTCAGACCTGCAGACCTCAAACTTGCTAGAGCTTTCTAGACTTCCAAGGTCCTAAATCCACAGCAGAAAGCCTAGGGCTTTAGTATATCTCAAAGAACAAACAAGTTCTCACTAGAGAACAGGAAGTTTTTTAAACCAAAGATGTACTTGCAAATAAAGTTGCATCAATAGAAGCAGTGCTCTCCGAGAAACAACCCAAACATCAGAAATATTTCTGAAGTTCTATTTTGAAAATAAAATAGGTATGGGATAGAGTTACCTTTTCCTTGGTCTTTTTAATTTTGTTTTTTCTTTGCTTTTTCGTTTTTGTTTCTTTTTTTCTTCCTCCTCATTTAAATCTATGGATAAAAAGTTACAGTTTACAAAACACTTGTCTAAGTTAAGATCAGCATTAAAAGCGTGCCTTCAATAGCAATGTAATATTACCACAAAATGCCTGTTAAAAGTTTTTCTTTCCTTTCCTCCAAATTCTGGTCTAGTATAGTAATTTCAGAAATATTTTGCAGAGTAGCAGAACTTTCCATACAACTTACATTCTAATGACTTTGATCCAACCACTAAAAATGAAGGAAGGCCTGTAAAATGTAGCAAACCTGTGACTATATATGTTTACATCAGCTTTAGGTTTTCATATCCATTCTTCTGTATTTTAAAAGTATTGCCCAAGTCTGAAAACAGATCATTTAACTAGAAGGTACAAACAAACAAACAAACAAACAATCCCTTAGCCTTAACTGAATTACTTTCATACATCCTCATCTCACGCTGCAAAAATAGCTATGCCATTAACTAAGATACATTTGAGTTAACTGTCAATAGTGCCTATAAAAAATTGACAGAAGAGTCACCCCTTATCTGGTCATGTTTGTTTCCTGCCCTGACACTTCATAGTACTGTAGAGCATCTTCACATTTCACTTACAAGCAATATTTTTATCACATTGGATGAAATTTTTTACTTTAGACTTTTCTATAGCAGTTCAAAAAGTATTTTTGAATTCTTTGAAATGCAAATCCACTCTATAAATACACATGACAGTGTCAGCTAACAGGAAAATACTGGCTTTATAATTTATCCTTAAAACAGATAGCAACTTTTGAGCATTCAATCTTATTTCTATCATACAAATAACTTCCCATAGAGTCTGTATGGTAGTGCAGTTATTCATTTGCTACCATGAATAGAAATTACTGGTACCAGTATGCTCTCAAGTGAAATTTTAAAGAATTCAATGTGAGTTACAAAAAGCAAATTACTTTTGGAGCAATTAAAAACCATGAACAAGAATGCATGAACAAGCACTCAGTAGTTTTTTTTAAAACAGTGCAAAAGTGAGGCCACCTGAAAATAGCAAAGATGAGGCCACCTGAAAATAGCACAATCCTGTCTAGATAATGGAAAATTAAAGATCCATATCTCCTTACAGTACACATAGCAGCCACAATTCAAGAAAGAACATATAATAAACAGAGTTATTACAAGATCAAGTAAACAGCTCTTTTTCCTGCAGACACCCATCTTCAATCAGTTTAAGGCCAAAAAAACCCTTATATCCAAAAGTACATAATGAGAACAAGTTTTTCCAAAGAGAGTTGTTCCAGAAAGGAACAGAAAGGGCTGTTACAGTACCAACTCAGTACTCCTGACAAGCAGACTATCCATTTCTTTTGAAGTGTTCCAGCAAATTAAAAGGTTCTCTCTAACCCTTTTCCTTTCTAAATAATTTGTATAGTAGGAACTGAATGTGAGCCTGGAATGTGAAAGCAATAGAACAAAATATGACATTTCAAGGGGCACAGGGGAAGAATATTCATGTATTTAAAACTTCATATGGTGGAACAACCTCCCCTAAGAAGGAGGGAGGGGAACAGCCTCTTAGGAGTTCAAATTCGAATGAACTCAAGTTATCTGCTAAATAACCCACCTATTCTCTCTCTGACAAACAACTGAGGCTCAGACCTTACAAAGAAAGAAAAGTACTTTTCCAAATATGAATGTTTAAATTCAATTCACTGGCTGTTTCAGTCAAAACACAACTTAGAACCTGGAAATAAATTCAACTGTCATATTTGTCATTAGTTTTAAGAGTTACTATTAACTTTAAGATTTTTAAACTACATGCCATAAATGACAGATTAACTCAGAATGTCCATGTCATTTTCTCCTAAGCAGCTTCTTAGTAATAGTCTTACAACCTTCTGCATTTATAAGCCCTTTTTGAGATGTTCCAAATGCGTACAATACTAATTTGCTATGACAGGAATTAATGATAATTAAAAAAAGATGCTGGTGTAGCAAATCCCTGAAGCCTGAGCACATGAAGTAAAAGACCACCTTTTAAAGCACAGACTGAAAAGAACTACCAGTAGTTATAAAAAAAAGCATAAAATGGGCGTTCCCACTATCCAATGTATTTATAAAAAAAAACAAACAAAAAAACAAAAACAAACAAACAAAAAAAAACCCAACAACATCTTACTCTTTTTTTCACGCATGGCTTGCAATCTCTGTAGTTCTTCTTCCTCACTGTCTTCACTGCTAGTGCTGCTAACATCTAAAACAATATCTCTTTGCGGATCTACCCGGAGGAAGTTTCGACATTCAAATGTCAGATGACCAGCTGAACAAAACAAATATTCAGAAAGAAAAAAACAATTTACCAAAACCAACAGAAACTAAAGAACATACATTTTAGTATGATTCAGTTTTAAGAAGTGAAAAAATGCTAGGGAGCAATCTGTGAACAAGGAGGGAGAAGGCTTACTTTGAAGAAACCTCGATGAATTTCAACAGGTTATCCCTTTAAGAGTGCTTTATGACCTCTCTCTTATACCTAATTTCAAGATTTTGTCCAACCTTTATTTTCAATAGTCTCAGATCCCTCCTGAAGAAATTACCTAAAAGCATGAAGCAAAATATTTAAAAAAAGAACGTGGCAAGTGTGTTACATTGATATTTCTGCCTCCTCCAGCGTTATAGAAGAATCTTGTTTGCTTACGAGACAATTTTTTACAACCACTACTTAATACTGACTGAGGTACTGCTTGGCTAGTATTTTTAGTTTTCTAAGTTAATCTCAATAATAGTGACCAGAGCAAGTACACCTACTGAAGTAATAAAGACATATAAACCAAAGTGAAGGTATGATTTGGGAGAAACTAAGCTAAAGACACTGGAATTCAAGTCATTATTGAAATAAACTCATCTTCATACCAAAATACCTACATCTGAAGACAGACCTTTCAGGAACATAAATACAGAATGTGTGATTTGACTGCAAGTTTTATTATCTTCCAGAAACCTTGACTTTTACTGCATGTAGAAACAAACCACTAAATTTATATTGATATCCAAGCTATGTTGGAAGAACAGATATACAAAGCAATTCACTGACAAAATTTTTTGGAGGCAAAGTCAGCAGTGGAATAATGAAGCAAGCTTTTCCCCCTTCACCTCACATAACACTCATTTAAAAGAGACTAAATCATGCTGTTAAAAGTTCAGCACAATTTACTGCCAAACACCGGCCACTGCTCCACTGTTGTAAAAGTAAGAGCTAGTGATTAACAGACTAAAGTCTTCACTATGACCTGTCTCCATTCATCAGGAGAGCAGCCACAGAGATGCTTGTATGATCAGAGCATAATGCAAAGCATGAGCTAAATTTAACCACAGAACTTGTGACAGAAATGTTTCTTGAAACACAGAATACACAAAGTGTGTTTTCTTCACACAGAAAATCATACAGATTTTAAACTATTTTTTCTTTTAAAACAGACCTAAGTTGAACTGAAACACTTGCTTAAGTTTGCAGTGAGACTCAGAAGAAGCACAAATGCTAATCTCAACAGATATCGAAGACTATGCATTCAATTCAAAGCTTCTCAAGTAATTGCATTGCAAATGTAGCATATGTGAATAAAATAGCATACTTCATATTTTTTTTTTCCCTGAGAAAACTCAAGAATTTTCAAATGCAGAAATAGGTGTAAGTAGCTAGAGAATGTATAGGAAATAAATAATTTTTTAAAATATGGTAATTTAAACTAACAAACATCTGTGCAACAAGGGAGAACATTTCTTTATTTCCCCTCACTCTTCAAAAGGCAATTCCAACATCATAAACTGAAGAAAACGCTGTAACTCCATATTGCTTACTACAGACTTACGGTAGCCACACTTCTTGCATCCAGCTCTGATATTATCCTTATTTCCACCTGAAAGATAAAATTTCATCAGTTAGGTGTTGCTAAACAGAACCATCAAGCTTCTTTTAAACCTAGCTTGATAATGTCAATACATAGACAGGAGTGATCCTGCCTCAGAGTATTAAGTACACTAAGATGTCTTAAAAAACTTAAAGCAAAGCAAACCAGTGCATTTCTAAGGCTACTTTTCTGTGCATCAGCCTACTACCAAATTCTTATTTGATTTATTCTGTTCTTTCTGTGATAATTTTAACAATTATTCTGTGCCTCTGAAGGTTTACGCATTTGTTTTGTTACAGCACGAACATGGTAATAGCTATCTGATATTCCAGTGGTACCTAATTGCACACTACAGGTCTACTTATTAATTCTAGCAGTGCATTGATGCTGACAAACAGTCACTGGGAACTCTGAAGTAATTTATATTCTAATTACAAGAACTGTGTTAAAAAGCCAATTAAAAAAAAAAAAATCACTCCTGAAAAGTGGGAAAAAAAAAAAAAAAGACAAAAGTATTGTGTTCAGTTTTTTTTTTTTAAAAAGCTAAGCTAATCATTAAATTATTCTGAATCCAGACAACATGATGCCAAATAAAAAGAACTAATGGCGCAAGAAAGCAAATGTGGAATAAAGTGAAGTGAGTAACAAAAATATCTGTAAATGCTGCGCAGGAAGGAGGACCATAATAGCACAAATTTTAGGGACAGCAAGTGTGTGATTTCCCTATCTGATCTCACAGTTAAGTTAAACAGACATAGTAGGACATGACTCAAAAGAAGAGAAACCCCAGAGACCTGCTCCCCAAAAATATATCAATATCCATAATGAAAGTCACAACTGAATTTTCAAAATCAAAGGGTGCCTTTCTATCCTGCAACTTAATGAAACATATAAAAAGGCAACTTAAACAACTACATACAGTTTATTTAATAACTAGGTTAATTTATTTAAATAATTAAGCAAATTCAAGGAGAAATGCATGACAGAAATTAGTGAACCAGAAAGCAGGTACATCAGCTCCATGAATTTAAAGTTTTCTCGACTGAGACAAGCACTGCCTTTAGAAAACCCTACTCAAAATAACAAGGGAAACCTTCAAACCCCAGGTTGAAAAAATAACTTAAAACCTCAACAACTCACTGGTCTATGTCCTGAAGAGCACTGGAAAGCTAAGCAATTTGGGTACTTACATACTATTATGACACAAGGTTTTCTGTGGATCCCAAAACCTTACTATGACATGTCACCTTCCAGGTCTATAAATTCAGCAGTGTGTAGGTGCTTGGTTTGTAACTATCATTTGAGGAAAACCCATGAGAGGTAAAGAGGTAATGAACACAGAAGAAAGTCTCAAGAACCAAGGTACAAAAGTATACCTGTGTCTTGTGACATCATGTCAAAGAAATACTCAAAACAGCATTGGTTTGTTCACTACAAGTTGTGAATAAAACACAAGATCACCCAAGCTACATACTACATGCTTTCTCTCAGCTTTCTCAGAGAAAGTAAACTTTGGTGCTACTGTGTAACTGACCTGCAGGTAAAGAAAGAGTTGGTATTCCATGGAAGCCAGATCAGTATGGTCAGGCACACACTGCAGTATGTTCTGTAATACGTGGAGATGCCATTTGCCAGGATTTCCAAAACATACATCCAGCAGATGACAAGAACATTGCTAGCAAATACTCAACAAATTCCTGAGACTGAAATGTAACTGTTAATTAATCTAAATAATTTAAATTTTAATAAATAAATAATGTTATAATAATGCTTTAAATAATAATGTTAGAAGCAGGGTTTTACACTAGGTGAAGTTTTAGATTATTAAATCAAATTACTGGCACAGGTTGCCCAGAGAAGTTGCGGCTGCCCCATCCCTGAAAGTGTTCAAGACCACGCTGGACAGAGCTTTCAGCAACCTGGTCTAGTAACTTGTACCTGCCCAAAGCAGGAGGATTGAAACTATATGATTTTTAAGGTCCCTTCCAAACCAATTAATTCTATGATGCTGTGAAGCTTCCTGTTCTCATTCTCTTCTTTCAAGATATGAATCTTCCAGATTTACAACTGACACAGCAACAACCACCACTAAGGACCTTACTCATTCAGTAGAGCACAAGGCTGCAAAAAAATCTTTGGAAACCTCTGAATGCAAACATGAGATGTCTTCCTCAAGAACCCCTTCCGGAATGGAAGTAAGCTTATTAAGGTCTTCTCTTTTCTCAGGAGAAGCTTATCAAGGCTCAGGCTTATTCAGCTGTTCTTCAACCAAGCACTCCTCATGTCTTAGGATCAAGAAATCTTTAAGCAGTGGCCATTTGTGTGGCTAACGTAGACCCAAATACCTCACACACCGTGCAAGCCTTTCTTCCAGTTCCTGTCTCATTATTCCCGATGGGTCCATTTAAACAGTAATACAGTAGGACACAAGCTTTAATGCATAGCAAACGACGAGGAGGAAAAACAAGTCTGACAATAACCATGCTTTGGATATAACTTTAAACAAGGTGGCTTATAGTAACAGACAAGAGGAACACAGTACCTGGTCTTCTCTCATGCAGAACTCTGGGAGGAGAGCCCGCAGGCCTAGAAAGAAGGCCCGACGCGCGGCCTCCTCCATGCCATCTCCCTCCCGCTGCCCCCAGGCTGGCTGGTTTGGAATGCCGGCCGTGCACACCAAAGCAACGCTTCTCCACCGGCAGCCCGGGCGGCCTGCAGCAGATGCGACAAGCTGCTGCTGCTGCTGCTGCCGCCGCCGCCGCCGCCCTCTCCGCCTCACGCTTCCAGCTACGACACACAATCGCGCGGGCTCCCCGCGTAATTTTCCATCACCCCGCCGCTTATTTCCCCTTCCCAACACGCCAGCATCGGGGCCAGTCGGTCGCTGTCTCTCCTTCCCCCACAAATCTGGCGGGGCGCCCTTACCCGGTAAAGCCATGCCGCCTCACTCCGTAGTCCTAGTCCGCCCGGCCCGCGCCCGCAGCGGCTCCTCTCCCCGCCGGAAGACTTTGCCCGGCGCACTCTCCGACCGTACCACTCACAGGGAGGACAGGGGACCTCAGTACCTGACGGAAGCCACAGAGAGGGACTGCATGGAACTGGAGAAGTCTTTCTCAAATGAATTTCTTCCTTAGTGATTCCCGTAAAGACTTTGGCAGGGCACTCATCCCTTCATTCTTCCTCCTGGCTTGGGCAACTTCCTCCCTATCTCACTTCGCTGCATTTAGGGGCCCAAGATGGCGGGAGGTTCGGGGTGGTAGGGAGAGTTAGTGGCGAAGGGTAGTTGAGTGTCTTGCTTGAGCAGTTGGTTACCTGCTGGGACGCTCCTTTCTCGACAATGAGCAACATCTACATCCAGGAGCCCCCCACCAATGGCAAGGTGAGGCCCTTTGTGACGGGCTACGGTGGGCGAAGGGTAGGTGTAGTCAAGGTAGGCCGGGATGGGCGTTGCAGTGCAGGGTATGTGAGGGGGCTGCGCGCGGGGGTCTGCTGCTGGGGTGCCTGTACGTGAGTGCTTTCTAGTGAGGGGTGTGAAGAAATCCTGTGTTCTAGCGGGGGGAAGAAGACAGGTGAGGAGGGTGTGCGATGTATGTGTGTGGTGATGGCTGTGGTTTTTATGTCGTGGTGCTGGTTTGCTTAAAGTTGAAGTGATATAGTTCTAAAAAACACTGCCTGAGTCAAAGCACAAGGCGTGCAGTGTGGATAGGTAACACAGAGCTGTGCTTGAAGCATTACATTCAATTTTATCTATTCTTGACTGTATCTTAGCAGAGGCCAAGGAGTGGTGGTAAATGGTGTCACATCGTGTTAGCGACTGGTCACCAGTGGTGTCCCTCAGAGCTCAGTTAGGGCTGGTGTTGTTTAATGTCTGTGTTGAGGATCTGGATGAAGGGATTGGGTGCACCCTCAGTAAATTTGTAGATGACATCAAGCTGGCTGGAAGTGTTGGTCTGCTGGAGAGCAGAAGGGCTCTGCCTCTGCTCAGAGGGATCTGGACAGGCTGGATCAATGGACTGTGGATAATGTCGCCTGCACTTGGGGTACAATTGCATGCAGCACTACAGGCTTGGGGAAGAGTGGCTGGAAAGCTGCTCACTGGAAAAGGACCTGAGGGTGCTGATTGAAGGAGCTGAACATGAGCAGCTTGTGGCCAGGAAGCCAAGAATATCAGTGGCCTCCTGGCCTGTATCAGCTATAGTGTGGCAGCAGGACCAGGGCAGTGATCATCCCCTGTACTGGGCACTGGAGAGGCTGCACCTCATATCCTGTGTTAAGTTCTGGGCCCCTAACTACAAGAAAGACATGGAGGTGCTGGAGTGGGTCCAGAGAAGGGAAAAGAAGCTGCTCAAGATTCTGGAGCACAAGTGTGATGAGGAACAGCTGAGGGACCTTGGAGGGGTTTAGTCTTGAGAAGAGAAGGCTGAGGTGGGGACCTTATTGCTCTCTACAACTAACTGAAATGAAGTTGTAGTGAGGTGGGGATCAGTCTCTTCTCCCAGGTAACAAGTGATAGGACAAGAGGTAATGGCCTCAAGCTGTGCTTGAGAAGGTTTAGATTGGATATTGGGAGAAATTTCTTCATGGAGAAGAAGGGGTGGTCAGGCACTGGAACAGACTGCCTAGGGAATGGTGGAGTCACCATCCCTGAAAGCGTTCAAAAAGCATGTAGACGAGGCCCTTAGTGACATGGGTTACTGGTGATCTTGGCAGTGCTGGGGTAATGGCTGAACTTGATAATCTTAAAGGTCTTTTCAAACTGAGTTCATTCTTATGATTCTGTGATTAGGTTCTTAATTTTATTATGATCTCTCGCTGTATTGAATGGTATTGTGAAAAAGCTATATGGTTTTGGAGATTAATGATGCAGTTTTTTTCTTCACCATGTTGTTTCATTATGGAAGTGCTAGTGTCAGGTACCAGGTCATTGTCCTTGAAACCTCATTATGCATATCAGTTCAGAACTGTATCTGAATAAATATTTTTTTACATACTGTAGACGGTGATAAAGTTCCTGTAGTACACATAAAGAAAATGCTAAGAAAGATACTGTGCATTATTCCTGCCTCAGGCAAAGGCAAACCCAGTCACGGGATTGCTTTCACTCAAGGACCTGGGTGCACTTGGTGGGTAATGCAGGAAAATGGGGAAGTCTGGTGTGTACTTTAAGGGGATTTGATTGTGGGTGAAAATAGTCAAATAATTAAAGTTTATGATGATGTATAATACTGACTATTGTTCAATGGAGGCTATCTGAATAGATACAGTTCTGGCTAGAATTATATATTTTATATTTTTAGAACACATAGTGCTTATTATATACTATATATATATACACAATATATGTAATATTGTACTATATATATAGAATTACGTAGTGTTTCTAGAATATATAGTATTTTTTTCTAGGATAGTATTCTGGCAATACAGTCTAAACTAACGGTATCTACCTGGCACATTCAAATGTCTGTTACTGTTAGTATATAATGAGTTCTGAAGTGTATTTTTTAACTCAGGATATATTCTTTGATAATTGACTAAGTTACAATAAAACTAATGGTGTCTTTATCTTTTCATAGGTTTTGCTGAGAACAACAGCAGGAGATATAGATATAGAATTATGGTCTAAAGAAGCACCAAAAGCATGTCGAAATTTCATCCAGCTTTGTATGGAAGGTAATGACTGAATGGGATAGGCATTATTGAAATTATTTCATATGCAATCTTTGTGGGTTTTTTTGGTAAAACAGAGGTCATAATTATGTTTTAAATTTAATATGTTAATAGATTTATTTGTATTTAGAAAATATTAACCAACAGTCAGACAATGTATTTCAAGGTTATTGATAAACCCAGTGGGGAAAAATAATAACGGGTTTTCTCCAGTGTAGCAAATGATGACTATTAGTGAAAAATTAAATGTCAGAGGCTTGAAAAGGCTTATTTTCACCAAGTCTCTACAAATATTACTGCTTCTTTAATGTATGTGTGAAATGGCGATGATGCAGTATTGAACATGCTCCAAAATTCTCATTTCTGTATCACCATCTTTATTACCTTATTTTTTTCATGAGTTCTTCTAATGTTTCCTTTGCTGTAGTTTTTGTTGATGGAGGCTCTGTAGTGCTCTTCACTGAAGCAGTGGGTTCCAGAATGAGAAGCTCCCTATTGGAAAAACTGTAACAAGAATATGTGAAGGACCCTGTGCCTTTATGTGCTCTCTAGCTGCTGCTATTATCTCATGTATGCATTTATAAAGTGGTTAAGAGTTCTTTTAGCACTCCTCTATTAAGAAAAAATATTAGTCTAGGATTTGTGCCTCCAGCACATATCCAACTTGTTCCATATTCTTACAGCTAATGTGAAGATCTTTTATAATGGAGAATCAATTTCTTAGTTCTTGGTGAGTGGTAAGAATTCAGTTGTCCTAGTGTTAAAGAACTGGTCTTTATTTCCTTTCTAAGTTTCTCTGACTGCTGTGTAAGATCCTATGCTTTGTATAATAAATTTGAGTATTTCTCTTGTGAGTATCCTAACATGTAACCATCCATTAATAGATCTGTCTTTGCTGCGACATTTTCAGATCCTGCTTTGTCTTGCAGCATCCTGAAGGTTTATTTTTAGTTGTTGAAAAACCCAAACAAACCAGAAAGCAAAACCCAGAAATTTATGTCAAGTAAAGTTTTCATTCATTTGTTGTCTTATGATCTCATATCACTTATCTGGTTAGACAGATGGATGGGTATATAGATGAAAGAAAATAACTTAGGAAGCAAAATGTACCACATGTTTCATGTTGTGAAAATTACCGGTTTAGGTACAGTGAAGGTGGTGAAAGGGAAGACACCTGTGTTCCATGCTGTTAACATGTTAATCATTTGGTGTATGGGTATGGCTAACGATTTATGTGAGATGTTGGCTGGGACACAGCATACTAGTTTTAGCTCTCGTTTAAATTGATTTACATTAGTAGTATCATTCCAGTGATAAAATTTGAAAGCTGAAAAGAAAATAATTCATTTATACCATCTTGTTGGTGATTGGCAGTGTTTTTTGAAACATATGATACCACTTCGTTTTTCTTTTTTTCTTCATAAATGTCACCAGCGTTACTCTATAGCTGAGATACAGTCACACTGAGTGGGACAGTGGAAGAGGAGGAAACCCAGTGGAAATAGCAGAATCCAATTACATTACTTGCTTTCTGGAAATTCAGTCTCTGAGCATTTATATGAAAGTCTGATTTTGAGACCACTTACACGTTTTTAATATCCTTTTTTTTTTTTTTTTTCTTTAGAGTATTACAATAACACAATATTTCACAGAGTAGTGCCTGGCTTTATAGTGCAGGGAGGTGATCCCACTGGTACTGGATCAGGTGGAGATTCAATCTATGGAGCTCCCTTCAAGGTATGTACCTGTATATCTTATGCATTAATTTTTGGTTATTCTCTATCAGTTGTTCATCCTGCTATGTTAGGTTCATAGAATCATAGAATAGTCAGGGTTGGAAAGGACCTTAAGATCATCTAGTTCCAACCCCCACACCGTGGGCAGGGACACCTTACACTAAACCATATCACCCAAGGCCTCATCCAACCTGGCCTTGAACACCGCCAGGGGTGGAGCATTCACAACCTCCTCTGGAAACCTATTCCAGTGCCTCACCACCTTATCAGGAAAGAATTTCTCCTTATATCCAATCTAAACTTCCCCTGTTTAAGTTTTAACCCATTACCTCTTGTCCTGTCACTACAGTCCCTAATGAAGAGTCCCTCCCCAGCATCCCTATAGGACCCCTTCAGATACTGGAAGGCTGCTATGAGGTCTCCATGCAGCCTTCTCTTCTCCAGGCTGAACAGCCCCAACTTTCTCAGCCTATCTTCATACAGGAGGTGCTCCAGTCCCCTGATCATCCTTGTGCCCCTTCTCTGGACTTGTTCCAACAGTTCCATGTCCTTTTTATGTTGAGGACACCAGAACTGCACACAGTACTCCAGGTGAGGTCTCACAAGAGCAGAATAGAGGGGCAGGATCACCTCCTTTGACCTGCTGGTAACGCTCCTTTTGATGCAGCCCAGGATACGGTTGGTTTTGTGGGCTGCAAGTGCACACTGAAGCCAGCTCATGTTCATTTTCTCATCAACCAACACCCCCAAGTCCTTCTCCGCAGGGCTGCTCTGAATCTCTTCTTCGCCCAACCTGTAGCTGTGCCTGGGATTGCTCCAACCCAGGTGCAGGACCTTGCACTTGGCATGGTTAAAACTTCATAAGGTTGGCATCAGCCCACCTCAGAAGTGTGTCAAGGTCCCTCTCGATGGCATTCCTTCCCTCCAGCATATCAACCGAACCACACAGCTTGGTGTCATCAGCAAACTTGCTGAGGGCGCACTCAATCCCACTGTCCATGTCAGCGACAAAGATACTGAACAAGACTGGTCCCAACACCGATCCCTGAGGGACACCACTCGTTACTGGTCTCCAGTTGGACATTGAGCCATTGACCACAACTCTTTGTGTGCAGCCATCCAGCCAGTTCTTTATCCACCGAGTGGTCCATCCATCAAATTGATGTCTCCCCAGTTTAGAAACAAGGATGTTGTGTGGGACAGTGTTGAACGCTTTACACAAGTCCAGGTAGATGACATCAGCTACTCTACCCCTGTCCATCAGTTCTGTAGCCCCATCATAGAAGGCCACCACATTGGTCAGGCAGGATTTCCCCTTAGTGAAGCCATGCTGGCTGTCACCAACCACCTTGTTGATTTTCATGTGCCTTAGCATGCCTTCCAGGAGAATGTGCTCCAGGATTTTGCCAGGCCCAGAGGTGAGACTGACTGGTCTGTAGTTCCCTGGGTCATCCATTTTCCCCTTCTTGAAAATGGGGGTTATATTTCCCTTTTTGCAGTCATTGGGAACTTCACCTGACTGCCATGATTTCTCAAATATGATGACCAGCAGCTTAGCAACTTCATTCGGCAGCTCCTTCAGGACCCACGGATGGATCTCATCAGGTCCCATGGGCTTGTGCATGTTCAGATTTTTAAGATGGTCTCGAACCAGATCCTCTCCTACAGTGGGCGCAAGGTCTTCATTCTCACAGTCCCTGCATCTGCCTTCCAAGGTTTGGGTGGTGTGGTCTGAGCCTTTGCCAGTGAAGACCAAGGCAAAGAAGTCATTCAGAACCTCAGCCTTTTCCAAATCCTGTGTAGCTAGTTCTCCCAAGAGCTTCCAGAGGTGGCCTACCTTCTCCCTAGTCCGTTTTTTATTTGGTTGTGAGAAGACAAACTTGTTATTAGACATGCATCATTATACATGTATAGTACTTACTTTCACATGTTTCTTTGGTATTTTTTAATATGTCTTTTTAAATTGAGAGTTCTTAACTCTGGGTGTTCTGATACTATGATAAATGTATAACCTTCCTAGTGTTGAACTTCACACGCTCATGTGAGGCGAGGAAGAGTGAAGAGTAAGTGTTGATCTGTGGCAAACTCTGATGCAGAAATGTACATTGTTTACACATATTGTCTCTCATTTAGCAAAGGTCTTTGAATGTTTTTTGTGTGTTTGTTAATATTATTGCTACTAGGATGGCTCATCTCTTAACCAGGAGGCTGAGATTCTGAATGAAGCTACACATGCACAGCAGCTGTGTCCTGTTCTGCCTGATTGTTTTATTTCAGATGTGGCTGGCACCTTTAATTCATGATGAAAGCTGCATAGCCTGTGTCTGGGCCTTCTATCTCCCTGCTGACAGAGTAGACTCATAACATGAATGTTAAGTTTGTGGAAGGGGTTGGTACCTGATCAGAGAACAGAAAAAAAATATTACCAGTATTGTAGAAGCACTGCTCCTTAAAATTAATGTATCTCAATATTGCAGTTTTTAGAACCATTAATGGTATTTAATGATATTAGTATGTTACTCATCACTTCAGCTTTGCTTTGAAAGTAATCATATTCTGTCTTTTTATAGTCCAGAAAATGTTCTTCCTATGAATTGTTGCAGTACTGTATTATTGCAACCTGTTACTGAGCTTTCAGTTATTCTACAGGAATTAGAATATTTTGTCTAAATACAGTGGCTAACAAGAATAGTGGTTTTACAATACATGTAATAGATGTAGTTACTTTTAGAAATGCTTTGGATTTTCTAAATATTGGGGGGATAATAATTCCAATAAAAATAATGAATAACGATTGTTACGCAGTGATTGGAGAAAGAGGAAGTTAGTTAAACAAAACTTAGAATTTTATTACTGGTATGTTTCTGTTATTGATATACTAATTTCTAAGTTTTTGTATCAGTGTTTGTTGGATACATGTTTACAGTTTCTTTTGAAACAAGATTGTTCACTTGTTTGCATTATTATAGGCACTAAGAACAAAAAACATTGACTAAAAATAATCCCTGCTGAAAACAGAAGCTTTTAAATATAATTTTGGCATGAAGTTTCAAAAGACTTTGGCTTTATTACTGTCTGAAATAAAATTAACAGCAAATATTCTGTGTGTGCATATTGATGTAAATAAGATGTAGCTAAAGAAGTGGAAAAAATATTTTCATACTTAAATCATGTTCTTTTCTCTCTGTCTTTGCCAGGATGAGTTCCACTCACGATTGCGATTTAATCGAAGAGGACTTGTTGCTATGGCAAATGCCGGGCCCCACGATAACGGGAGTCAATTTTTCTTTACACTGGGTCGTGCAGATGAACTTAACAACAAGCACACAATCTTTGGAAAGGTCTGCTATACAGGCTAGAGTGCTAGCTTGAGTGTGACAGAAACTACTATGAGTTTCTCTGTGTTCAAAGGCTATTTTAGTGTTGTCTGCTGCTACATACATTTGAAATTGATTTCACTGCTTTCTAAGTTGTTTCTGTTCTCTGGGTTTCCCATGTCTAATAGACATGTTTGTATGGTTTTTTTCCCGTAATTACCTACTTTGGTGTTGTTATTCTTCTAAATTATATTTTTGTGTTGTGCTTTCTTTGGATAATCTTTTGAATATTACTTTGGCTCTGTCTTACTAATCAGTTCATCTAATACTAGTAACATTTTAGAAAATTATGACTGGAAAATAAATTCCAGTTACCCAAGAAAACCAAGAAAATGAAAAACATGAGGTGAATTTACCACTGGTGATACGGCTGAAAGAAAATAAGCCAACTATTTTTTATTTCACAATGTCTTTTATTTTCCTGTTTAACAGCTCACACTAAGAATTTGACATCTTCCCCTGTGTGCGCTCTCACACATTAAGATTTAGCTACCTGTTTTCCTTCAACTTTGGCAGTTAAATTTAAAAAACCCAAACCTTTGTACATTGTACTTGCTGTCTTTCAGAAGTCTTACATGCTTACAACATGTAAGGCAGTGATATTTCCTATGTCATTTGTATTTTCAAAATTCTTTGCATAATAATTGCCTGGCATACTGCAGAATAATTAATAAAAATCAAAGGCGAGACCTTTCAAACTTTTTTTTGTAAACTTAACAGGTTACAGGGGATACAATATATAACATGTTGCGTCTGGCTGAAGTAGAAGTTGACAAGGAAGAGAGACCTCTCAGTCCACACAAAATAAGAAGCACTGAGGTGAGTATGCTCTGGTATGAAATTTAAATTTTTAAAGTTATTTTGTTCATTGTGTTCAGAAAACAGTGTTCTAGTATGAAAACTTGGCATGGATTTATATATATTGTTTTAAAATACAGACTCATTTAACAAAACACTTACTAAAGATTAATTTTTTTTAACAGGTTTTGTTTAATCCTTTTGATGACATTGTTCCAAGACCAAATAGAAAACTGAAGAAGGACAAACCAGAAGAAGAAACTAAAAAGTCCAAAGTAAAAGGCACAAAGTAAATATATGCAACATAAGTGGTGGTTAATTTTCTTTCACTTTTAATTTGCAGCTTGGTAATTTTCTCTTTCTGGTTTCGAAACACAATGCTTTACCAAGATGCACAGAGATCGTTCTCTAATTTAAGCAAAACCTACTTCGCTGTTTCTGAGATGATAAGGAATCTAATTGCACTGACTGAAGTGGTTACTGTTACATCAGCTGAGCTGTACCTGTTTCATGCATGCTGATAGTTTGTTGTATAAGAGAGGAAAAGGTAGCTTAAGCCTTTCCCATGGGCAAGAATATGCAATAATTCTTTTGTGAACGACATGATGCTGAAGTTAATATGTATTAGTAAGTAGGCCGTGACTCAGTTCTGTGAGATTTTTGAACCTGTTTTATCAGCTATCACTTTTCTTCCACTAAAACTCTTAGCAAAAAGCATTTTGACGTGAAAAATTTCTGTTTCTGTGAATGAAATTTGATAGTCATAAACATGCAATGAAAAGTGAAATTGGTACCTTTAGCAGGAAAAAAGGGTTATTTTTTTTTAAATTGTATACAGTATGAAAGTAATACATTGAAAGTTTATGGAATGTTATTAACATAGTATGTAAAGATTTACTAGAAAATATGTTTTCTCTCTTAAAAGAAATTTTAACCTGCTTTCCTTTGGGGAAGAAGCTGAAGAAGAAGAGGAGGAAGTCAGTAGAGTTAGTCAGGTACCATACCAAATCATCCCTATTTTTCTTTTTGACTTAAGATTACCTTTTTTTTTGCATATCTGTGAAAAACTCTGAAGTTTTTAATCTTGTTCTTATATTTGAGTTTTGAGCAGTAATACTAGAAAATTATGTCAGGTTTTATGATTCTACAATTTTATCGTGTTGAAAAGATAGAGGTTTTTAACTTGTACCTTTGAAGGTGCCTTCACTTATTGTGTGATATTTTTACATTTCGATAAACATAAAAGTCCGTACTTCATAGTGTAGATCTACATCTGCCATTTAAAATTCATGGAGGTGATAGGTACTTCATTATTCTTCACATAATTATTCTTAATATTAGTGTGATTTCTTGGTAAAATACATGCGGTTTGAAATCAGCTTGTTCACTGCCAGCACATTCTTAGCTCTGTCTTCTTATGTATATCCATTCTGTGTGCAAAATGAAGTGGGATTGCTGTGGGGAAAATAGTACATTGTCATAACTAAATATTACACTGTTGTGAACTGTCCACATTCACAGAACTAGGGTTGCGTAGGTAGTCTCTGAGTTAATTTTCCTTAACTGAATTTGCCTTTTAAATATGGCTAGTTTAAAAATTTCTTTAAAAAACAGTCATTCTGATTTCTACTGCTGAGCAAATTATTTCTTGAGAGCACTATGATTTGGCTACCTACCTGCTTCAGTTAACGATCAGACTACATCTTGGTGAGTCTTGTACCACATGGTGGAAAAACGGTCCTCAGTATTTAATTAAAACTGCAAAAGACAACAGTGAATAATGGTGGTCAATATTACAGTGAGATGGTATCAGTCAGGATGATAGTAAAGGTTTATCACAACAGTAGTTTTAAACTTGATGCTCCTCTTCCTGGAACTCCTCTGTTCTGCCGTTAAAAGTGTTTATACTTACTGATTAAGCTAAAGCTTACATGAAATAAGTTATCTTTTTCTTATCATTACCTTTGTCATCATCTATTCCCTCAAACACTGGAACTGATAATACCTTTTTCTTTTTTTTTTTTTTTTAACAGAGCATGAAGGGAAAAAGTAAAAGTAGTCATGATCTGCTGAAGGATGATCCACATCTAAGCTCAGTTCCTGCTGTCAAAAGGTTAACACATGATTTCCAGTTTCCAGAACAGCTTTACTTTCAGGATGTTGGATGTGATTAGTGTCATGTATACTCATTTTTTGTCTGTCACTGTTTAAGAAATTACGAATTGGCAATGCTGGATCTGACCAAGTGTTTCTCCAACCCACTATGCTGTCACCAGCACTGGCCATCAGTGGATGCCCAACAAAGAGTAAAAGCAGGGCAAGCATAATGTTTAATTGAGCAGTCTACCCAGCCTCCATCTACTTTCAGCTCAGGGGACTGTCAGAGTTTGATGTGGTTCATCTGTTTAATAATCCTTAATAGATCTCTTATCAAAGTACATCCCCATTCTCTCATGATATTGTTTCTATTCACGACTTTATGTCTCCTGCAGTAAAAAGGACTCCTCTTTTTGTTCTGAACCTGGCAGCTACTGGCATTATTTAATAAATACTAATCTTTACTGGACTGCTGCATGAGACAGTGAGCAGTCAGTCTCTTTATACTTTTCTTTACCACAATCCCTACTTAGGCCCTCTTTTGTAGCCTAAACTTTTCTCCCCACAGAAGTTGTTTGTACTTATTGTTGCTCTTGCCAACCTTGGTTCTGTCCTAAAATTAGGTGAATCTTAAATCTGTATGCTTGCATAAGGATGGTCTGCTTTCTTCCCTATTTCTTTTTAAACTTCTGATCTGCTTTTTTTAACCAGTGTTGAGCATTGAGCTGAGACAACTCCATGAAAATACATCAGCTCCAAGAATTTGCTTATCATAGAGTAGTTTGGGTTGGAAGGGACGTTTAAAGGTCACCTAGTCCAATTCCCCTTGCATTTGTGAGCAGGGACATCTTCAACTAGGTCAGGTTGCTTAAAGCCCTGTCCAGCTTGACCTTGGATATTTCCAGGGATGGGGCACGTACAGCCTCTCCAGGCAACCTGTTCCAGTGTTTTTACCTCCCTAATTGTGGCAACAGGCCTTACTAAAAACTCTGTCCCTATGAAAGGGCACAATAAGGTGTCACTGGAGACTTCTATTTTCCACAGTGGAGAACCCCAGCTCTCTCAGCCTTTCTTCACAGGAGAGGTGTTCCACCTCTCTAGTCATTTCTGTGTCCTTCCTCTGGACCTGTTCCAACAGGCCCCTGTCTTTTCTGTACTGAGAACTCCAGAACTGGCTGCACTACTCCAGGTGGGGTCTCACAAGAGCAGAGGGGAGAATCACAGTCACGGTTCTTTTGATGCAGCCCAGCATAGGTTTGGCTTTCTGGTCTGTGAGTGCCTACTGCTAGCTCATGTCCAACTTTTCATCCACCAGTACCAGTTCTTCTCCACAGGACTGCTCTCAATCTCTTCATCCCCCAGCCTGTATTGATACCAGGGAGTTGCTTCAACCCAGATGCAGGACCTTGCATTTTGCCTTGTTGAATTTTGTGAGGTTCTCATGGGCCCACTTCTCTCTTTTGTCCAAGTCCCTCTGAACAGCATCTAATCCCTCAGGTATGTCAGTTGTACCACTCAGCTTGGTGTTGTCTGCAAACTTGCTGAGGGTGCACTCGATCCCACTGTCTGTGTCATTAGTGAATTTATTAAACAGTACTGGTTCTGATATGGACCCCTGAGGGACACATGGTGATCAGTGGTGGTCAGCTGTAAGCAACTTGTTCTGGCTGTGGAAGTCCTTTTCTTCATGTGCATAGCTTTATTTTTATCTACTTCAGATTTCATCTGTCATTTTGTTGTCTTCTCATACACTTCCGTCTTCAATTCTTCAGTCTACTCTTGGCTTTGCCATCCTGCATAACTTAGTATTACCAAAACAGTGACCTGGCTGTTTGTCTATCTTGTTTCTGAGATCACTGAACAGGTTAAGCTCTCACATGGACTACTGTGGATATACACTAGTGATCTTCTTCACTGCAGGAAATGATTGTTTTCTTCTAACTTTTGTTCCCTATTACCCATCTTTTTATTCATGCATGGACTTACCCAGTACTACTTGGTTTTCTTAAAAAACTTTGGTCTGAGATTCTATGTGAGTCCAAATAGATCAGAGAGATCATCCACAGCCACGTATAGCCTCTTCAAAACACTCCCAGAGGTTATTGGTAAGGCAGTTCCCTGTATAGCCACGCCACAAGTTCCAAATAGAAGTAGGCCGTTTAACTCTTACTGTGGCTCCTACTTGTTCTGGACTGACACCAGAATTACAGATCTGAATGAATGCATTCTAAATATTTGCTTTATAAATGGGGGAAGAGGCTTGGTTTTGTTTCTGTTTTGTTTGGTTTTTTTTTTAATTATCATCTCTTAAGTAATACTTCCTCAGAGAGTTTTCTGGATGAATTTTTAATCCAACAAATTTATAATTTCTTTGATGATCTGGATTACTTCCTTGACTTAGGACTCCTTTAATATTCCTTGCTTTATTTCTCTACTATAACTTTTTTTTAATAGTGTGTTGGAAGAATCTTCAAGGGTCTTCATTATGAGTTTGTGACAGTTAATAGTGGATATGTAGCCTCAGTATATTCACATAGATTCCTTTTTTAATGCATTAAACTGTAGCTGTATAACAAATTAAAAATTTTACTTTAAACTTAATTATCACTATAATGCAAGTTAAACATGCCTATACGAAGAAGCCTTTCCAAAATATGGAACATTTGCAATGAAATACTAGAAATAGCTTGATACTTGCATCTTAAGTGAGTTCTTCGTGGGTTTTTTTCCCTAGCTGTATACATTAGTGTTTTCTCTGGATGGCTTAAGATATGGTTAAAATTTGTCTGTTGTATGGAAGTGTGGTTTTATCCTGTGTTTTTGAACATTTTTAATTGGAAGATATAATAACAGTCAAATGATAAAAAACAGTATTAAGTGATAATTTTAAGATGAATATGAGGATGATATAATGACTATGTTGACTACAATTTCAAGAAGGTAACGAAACAATTTTATTTTTTTTAATATAAGAACTGGAGATTTAAAGCACTGTCTTAGATCTCTGTTACTTCAAAACAGTTATGATTATTTTTCTTCTTTTAGTGATTCAGCAAGTGAAGAAGGGGATGTGAGTGAGGTAAGTAACGTCTTTTTACAGTGAGACTTGTTTTTTACACTGTGTGAATTAGATTTCCTTAGGGGAAGAAAAGCTACTGTAGAGGTTTCTGAAAATTAGCTCAAATCACATTTCCAGCCAAAAGGCTGGAGGCCTTTCAGAGATACAAGGTTTGGCTATTGTAAATATTCACAGCAGAGTAGTTACTACTGCGTACTATCTACTGTATTTTATAAAACTGCTTAGCAGATAGTTCAGTCAGTAGATGAGGTATATAAGAGGTTGTGTACCACAGAGTGCCAAACCATTAATAAAACTCTTGAAATTACTTCTAAAAAAAAGTCTAAAAAAAAAAATTTTCATGAATAATGATATAATTGCAATGTCCGAAGAGAAATCTGTGTATGAGAGGCTTGTTGGAAAGATTTGTTCAAGGAGACAAAGTTTCAGTGAATATATCTCAAATTGTATTGGTGAAGATGATCACATCTGAAAGGCAGAAAATGTGAGTAACAAAGCAGTAACATTCAACCAAACATGGAGGCTATTTTAGTTGCAAGGAGTTTGTTGTATATGGTGTAAAATAAGTTTGCCAGTTGAAGTTTGCAATGTTTTTGCCTCCAGCCATAGGTCATGGTGGTACTCCTTTGAGTTGCTATTGAGACAAGAATGTAATATTTGACTAGGAACGTAATTTCCCATTCCCCAAACTGCATCCTGAAAAGTCCTGTACTCCATATGTTCACAATGCACAGGTGCTGCATTGTTACCTGATGCACTATTTAAGTGAAGGAAAGTTGGGATTTATCCCATTCTTGTGTCTGATCATAGAAAAATAGAAGATTCCAGCCTCATTCCTGTTCTTTTTTTGTTTGTTGTTTTTTTGTTGTTTTTTTTTTTACACAATTCATAGTATGAGTTCAGGTTCTTGGACTCTTCATAATTCCTACTTTGCAGGAGCATTTAGATGTCAGAAGGGTTCCAGGAATGGTATTTAATTAATAATTTGTCAGATGTTCAGATAGGCCTTTGTTAAATGAACTGGATTTGGGGAATATAGAACATGGTCATGTTAGGTGTATGTATTTAAATTTTTATTTTTTGTTCTGAATGTTCTAATAATGTCATGACATGGAAAATAGGAAGGTAGGAAGGCTTTATTTAACCTGCAGGGGCTCTCCTTAGATTTCATTGCATTGAAAGAACTTAGCTAGAATCTAGCATTTCAAGCAGTTACTTTGAGCCTTGTAAAGTGGTACTAGTATTTTATCATCTCTCTTGGATTTATGCAACACATAACAGGATCGCTTTTGCGATGGCTGCAATGTGTTGTAGTTTCATAGCTGCACAAATAATTTTTCCAGGTCTCCCTACCTCCCTCAGATAAAAAGTCCTTGGCGTGTAAGAGAAACTGTTGTTATTATTCTCTATCCTTCTAACCTTCCTGTTCATGCTATTAGATACCACCCTGTTTTTCTTACTGCAGTCCTCAAGGTCATACATTTCATCCTTTGAGAGTCAGATCCTTTGTATTAACAGTATCTTGTTGCTGTTCATTAAACCTCTTTCTGTGCCAAAGTCATTAACAAACACATATGAAGTATTTTCACAAGACTGACTTTTCTTTTTTTTTTTTCCCACCAGTGACATTCCTCCATTTCCCTTTTCTATATAGCTTGTTTTCCTCTCCCTGTTTGCCAGTTAGTGGCTGAACATTGTTTTGTTTAGTCTTACAAATAGGTAAAGCTTGGTACCCTGATTCAGTAATCTTCTCAAACATCTAAATCGTGTTCCATACAGTAGCCATCATTTGGACAAAAAAGCTCTCATAACATTTTTATTTCCAGAGGAAAGAGAAGAATAGGGCAATTCCATGCAGCTGATAACAGCAGCAAAAAACAGTATAGCTTCCAGGCAGGCAGTTTTGTATTTCTGTGTCACTAGGGGAGCACCGTCATTCAACTGAACAGCCACTTCCCTCCTGAGTCAAGCAGCCCTCTGTGAGTGGAAATGTGTTAAATCTATTAGTTGGTAATGAGACTTCAGAAAAATGAGATTTTATAAGGTCTGAGATCAGATGGAGTTAATGAGACAGAAGAGGAACTGAAGGTGGAGACTGGGCAGAGAGAATAGTACAGAGGACAGAGTTGAGGAGGCTTACATCCTCATTTATCAGTGTTTTTCTAGAGAAAAAGTGGTGAAATCCTGTGCAGTCAGGGGAATGGGAGATTTGGAAAGCAGGGAATTCAACTGAGCTGGACAAGTAGAACCACTTTTTCTCTCCCAGTTTAAAATACCATCCTTGGAAACCCTTCCTGTTAATCAGATTTCTGCAGTTGGTTTGTTTTGTTTGTTTTTTTTTTAATTAGCTTACTACTTAGCAATTTCAATTTGTCTGGAGCTGTCCATTTTTATTTTGGAAATTCTCCTATCCAAGTCCATGTTTCAGCAATGCTCTCACCTAAGCCCTTGCCAAATCTCCACCAGGAGTCTGTCTTTATTCTTAACTGTTAAACACATTGAACACAGTCTGTCACATTCCTTTACTGGGTTGTGCCCCATGCCATAGAAGTCTGTTGTCATCCCATCTCCCTGGTAATTTATCAAGTAAGCAAATCCTTCATAAGTTTTCATTGTCTGCTCTGTCAAGCAGTACTTCAGGAAATCAAGTGAAATGCTGATCCTGACCTACATTTCTCTTTCCTGTATTTAAAAAAGAACAGACAAAACCTCAACAACAACCTTTTAATTATTTTGTTGACAAAATATTCAGCTATTTTACTGTGCTGAATATTCACATATTTTATTTGTTATTCCTGACTGGTCTCCTCTTGTCTAAACCTAAAATCTAAGTATGGTGGTTTGAAGATTCCAAAACAGTGACTGCAATACAACATCTGAAATCCAGCTCTTGATTTTTCTCTTACGTTGCCGAAATTGTACCTCTTGCTGCTTTTGTGTTTTCTCTCCCCTTCCGTATTTATGGACATAGTCTTCATCCTCCTTTTCCTCCTACCTGTCAGTCACACCTAGGACACGTGCATTGTCTTTAGCGTGTTCCACTCAAAGCGCTGGCATCCTCACAGTCTCTTAGGTAAAGTACAGTCCTTTGGAATACCAGTTCTAAGTCCGTCCTTTCTCTCTGTAGTTGAGATTATAATTACATAGAATCTTACGCTTTTTCTTTAGCTAAGTAGCATCACTCCGAAATAAATATAAAAATATGTGCCAGCTAGTCTTTGAGCTGGCATCCTTCTTTAAGATTCATGCAGGCTTCCTCCTTTGAGGAAGGGAGTAGTCAGAAGCCTGACTAGACCAAAGAATCTTCTTCATTACTGAGAGGAATGGCTTATTTATCACTCCAAATGTCTTCGAACAAGGTCGTTTATTCTCTTTGCTTCCTCTGCTAGGCCTGTAAGCATAGTACCTCTGTAGCAAGTCAGGACAATAGATTTTTCTCAGGTTTTTCACAGCCTGCTTATCAATGTGGTGTTTGTAAATTGTCTCATGGAGACTGGTGGGCAAACCTCTTCAATGCCACCATGACTGTAGTACAGTCCTGTGGCAGGAGCTTCTTAATACATTTTGTTTTATTCTTAAGGGAAATTGGAGGAGATGTTTAATGTATTGCCTTGGTCAAATTTTGGATTCATGAACAGTGGCCAGACTAATACTACATAGCTGTGAGATCTTCTACAGACCTGTAAGGGTTTACAGTCTAGAATAGGCCATACAAAAGTTTTTTAAGCCTTACAAAAAGATGTAATTTGTGTACGAAAAAATATTCAGTTAGCATAGTTCTAATTTTTTGTTCCCTCTGAAGAAAATGCAGAGACATTTGTTTGAAAAGTTTGCTTTGAAATCAAGTATTTTTCTTTCTTTCTTGTAACTGATTGTCTTAGAAAAATTTTCCATATTCAACATCTGTAGTAAAAAAGAAAAAAAAACCTGAAGGAGCAGTTTTACAATTTTAAATCCATAAAGGAGGAAGAACACGATGAAGATGCTGATAGTGTAGAAGGTGAAGCTGCCAGCAGTGAGAGACTTCAAATAAAAGAACGCATTGCCAAGAAGTTGAAAATTGATGCAAGTGAAAATGCGAAACAGCAACTTCAAGAGGAAGAAACTAAGACAGAAAAGAAAACAACCAGTCGCAGGTAAATATCATGGGGGTTTTGCGGTTTTCTTGGTTTTGTGTTTTTTTTTTTTCCTTCAGATTCTTTAAAGTTAGATTTTATATTCGATTTCAGTTTTGCAGTTACTGCACTGATGAGTTAATATTACAATAAAATTATTCTCCTTGCCTACCTCCAGAGTGAGATGGAAGATGAAATTGGCTACTGTTTTCTCATTTCTTAGCTTCATTTGGCAGTTAAGCCAAACAGTTAAGTTACGGGTTTTTTTACACTGAGCACTTACTGATACCTTGTATGGGAGCTCTATTTTTTCCTGAGTTATAAATGAAGAGTATTTATATGCATTTATCATGCTTTACTTTGTCTTTCTGCATAGTTGTAAGATTGTGTTTCGTAGCTTCTTCATCTTTGATTGACACGTGGTGGTCATCCACCATTGAGATTTAGAGAAAGGAAAGGCTTCCTAGTAATCCATTCAAGTCTGGTTTAACACAGTAGTCATTCTTGCAGTTTACCAGTTTTTTAACACTGCAGTTGATACCTAGAGTTGTAAATACCATCTAGGGCTGCTCTTAGAGGGTTGAAGTATGTCTGTGTTTAGTAGCGTAACAGGGTATTCAAATTATTAAACTAGCTCTAGACAAATTATTATGTTTCTGTGGCAGTATTCAACTCTTTACAGATGTAGAAGTGTGGGTTCCAGTCATGTAATGTAACTGTGCTAACCTTGGTGAGCATCTGTACTGTTTAGCACTCAATTTTCAGCGAGTTAATTTGTTTTCTTGGAACTTTGTGTCTTGGCAATCTTTCTTCCAGAGCTGGTTTTGGAATTTCTGCCTAATAATATTTATATTGCATAAAAACATCCATCACGTATGTAAGTGATATGTAGTGAACCTGATGGCAAACTTACTGGAATTATTATTAACTGTTTCAATAAAGATGGGCTCCAGAACTTGCTGAACAACTAAGTCTTTGCAGTGATAAAATTTAGTATGTAAATTTTCTTATTCAGCAAAACTTACTGGGGGACAGGGGGAAAGAAGCATCAGAAAGGTAATATAGATTATGTACTCTAACTCTGCACAGTTGTCATAAATAACTGCGTGATGAAATTATTCAGGCTTTGCCTGTACTGAATTCTGCATATAGAGTAGCTGTCTTCTCCCACAACAGTTTACTCTAAACCTGTTTTATCTGTAATGGCCAAGGCATATTGCCAACGTGGAAGGACAGTCTGTTTGTGACAAAAGAGTAACCAGTAGTCGATATAAATGCTTTACAAGTTCCATAGCGATTATTATCCCTATTAGTAACTGGGAGGTAAAGGATTTGGGTCAGGAAACATGAAGATAAATTTGTTGTAATAATAATACACTTGAAGATAAAATATATATTGAAAATTTGGTTGCAAAACAGAAGGAATAACAAACAAAATCAGTTGTTGTTTTACAGTCATCAGAAATTGGCATATTTGACTTCTATCTCTTGGAGGTTATTCTGGTTTTATATGACTATGTAAACCTGCTAAAAACAAAACCAGCTGTATCTCATTGAAGAAGGCACTGTTGTCAGTTATGGTGAGCATTCAACTGTTATCTTAATTGTAAAAAAACCCTAATTATTAAGGCGAGGGAAATCACTGCCTGGCATTTGCAACTCTATGAATATCGATCTGATTATTTTTACTGAAAGGATTCATATGATCATAAAAGCAAGATTAGTAAGTTTTGAGCATCCCACATGAAGTAGTATTTTTAACTCTGTGCGGCCTGTTTGCTTAGAAGCAGGCTGTGGTGGGAACACTTGCATTATTTTGGATAATTTTTTTAATGCTGGTGTATTATAATGTGAAAACTTTTCTTAAAATGTGAAAGCTTTTTGTCTGCCTGTTTTGAAGCCATGAAAATCCCAGTCAGAATATTGCCAAGAAAACAGTTCTTATTAACCACTTTGATAAGTTTGAATAATTCCAGAAAATAAAATATTCATGGGATTTACGCAGAAAATTTGGTATCCTTTTCCACATCTTCTCCAGCATTGATTTGAATGTGAGATGCACACCAGGTACGCTACTGCAGCAACTTTGTAGCAGGAGGGGAATGCAAAGCTAGAGCATACTCTTAGGAAAGAGATACTCTATGCCCAAGCTTATGTGATGTTTTACCATGTTTTTAGGGATGTGTGTAGACATTCTGTAAGCTGCTAGCTCTGCATGTGGATGGTTAATGTGCTGTGTTTGTAGTTACCCAGTCTTTCAGGGCAGTAGCAGTAGTATTACAGCCAAATGAGCTATCTTAAGTCAGAAGAGGGATTTGCTGGATGTGTTTTTAAGTAGTTGGGAGCCATAGCTTTGGGAGCCACTGCTTAGTAGCGCAAGTAACATCAGTTTCCAGACTTACTGTTAACCAAATAATTGTCTGGCGTCCTCTGGCATGAAAATCGAAAGCACAATATTGTTTATTAGAAATAAGGTGGTGTTAACTTTGTCGTCTGATGAGATAAAGTAAGATTAACATTATGAAGTTTCATTGTCTGGAATAATGACTTTTTTTGTAAGTATATTCAGACAATTGATAATATTCTTATAGGACTTCAACATCCACTGTAGTCCAAGGGATCAGAGGAGGTGGAGATGTGGGAGGTGAAAATATGAAACAAAAAATTATATCCACCGTATATAGTTTGATGGGTAATGTCTACTAACGTATCAGAAGGCCATGAAAATTTGATAGCAATAAGAATTGTTCATCTCAGCAGATATTTAAATGTGATAATAGAATAATTAAACTTCTAAAAATAAGTTTTCAGAGTACTGTCTTCTAACATGCATGACTTTTTACAAATCTGTTTTTATTTATATCAGTCCTGTTTCTTTTAATATTAATTTATTTATGACATCAGAAGTTTGCACACGTCTTTCAAAGACTTAATATGGAAACAGTAGGCACTTTCTCCAATTCATGGTACTGAGATCCAATACCGTTTCTAAATGCAGTCATACTTGAAGTGCTCAAATGGTGAAGTTAATTTTAGTCATTTCAGTATGCATTTGGACCTTTTGTGTATGTTTTAGAACATAAGTTCAAATACTTCCCACTTTTGTATTAGAAGGAAACTTTGGGAAAAAAAAATTCCCACTCATCCTGGCAAGTTGTTAGCGAAATTCTGCAGGTCTGTTGTTTTTTGGTAGAAGGCTTAAACCTAATCTTCAAAGTATTGAACAGGTGTTTACTTGAAGGAATGTATATAGATAGAAGAAGTGATTTCTATCATTGTAAAACTAATCGCATTTATCAGATTACATCAAGTTTGTGAATTGGCTGTGGTTTGGGGTGATTGTGTGAAGGTTTCAGAGTGAAGAGTCTTCTAGTTTTGTCAGTTAAAAATACTGGGTTTACATTTGTTTTTATCCAGTAGGTGGAGCTCGGGTACTACACATTTCTGGTTGCCAGCTTCAAAATTTTTCACTGGTTCTTGGTTGCAAGACTTGCAGTCCGCAAATAGCATACGATTGACTATACAGTTGCATCCTTATAATGGATGTGCTAGCAATATGAAATAGGTGTCTAGAATAGCTAAGCTATTGAGGAAGAAAAGCGGACTTTCTGAGTCGTTAACATCAGTTGAATTTAACTCTGTGTTTGTATTTCATGGTGTGTATTTTTCTTCTAATAATCCTAGAATTGCAGTTGAACTAAGGAAGCACATTTCTTTTGGCTTATAAACCATTGCTGACTATCATAAGGGATGAATAGTAATAGAAATAGCTACCGTTGGCTGCTTTTGTAATTAATAGTAGCTATATGGCCGCTTTACATTCTTAGTTTTGCTTATATGCATGTTGCTTGTCATGGGTAAAATGAAGCTTTAGAAATCTACTGTGTGTATATATAAGAAAGCAGTTGCTTCATCCTCAAAGCAAAATTCTGTAACACCTTTTAAGCTGTAATTTCGCTGACTTCTTTTTCTCTATTTGTTCAAAGACAAGATGAAATAACTAGTTTACTTACAGATATCTGCTCTTGGTCAAAACTTGCATCCCACTGTCATTTTGTCATCTAGGCACAGTAGTAGTAAAAATAATAATGCTAGGCAACATGCTCAATCTCATGCAAAATCCATTTTAGATCATGCAGTAAAAATTCATGTAGTTAAGACATTTTCTTAGCATCTGAAAAAACATTGACACACTGAGCATGCAAGATTGCTTTCCTAAAGTGCTCTCATATTACTGTGGTGTAGAACAGCCAAAGGTAATTCTGCATGTGATCTGATGGATGTCTTTTAAAAGATCTTTAAATCAAAACTTGTAAATCTGCAATTGTTATAAATGAAGAATTGAATAGAATATAAATTAGGTGCAGGTAAAATGTTTTGTTGTAAATGCATTTTCTGTTCACTTCATACATTGTGGTTATAATGCAGGCATTAAAATGAAAAGAGAAATAATTTTATAGGCACATAATTCTACAGTAGAAAAATTTTTGTCATTCTTGTAATTGTTGAAAATCTGTAACTTCTTTGTTATTTGTAACAGTTACGTTTCTGTGCATCTATGGAATGTGTTCAGGTGGCTGAGATGGGTGTCAGACAAGTCTGCTGTTTATAACCTTCATTGCTAGTTGTCTGATGTCATTGCAAGGCTGCTGTCTGTAGTCTTTGAAATGCTGTGGAAATCCTCAGACTAAAGGATGTTGCAGATGTTGCACCTGTTCTCAAAAAAGGCAGTGACCATAGGGATGATTCAGTTGGCCTCACTTTGGTCCTTGGGCAAATAATGGGGTAGGTTCTCTTGAAAGCTGTTTCTGGGCATGTGAAGAAGTAAAAGGTGACTGGAAATAGTCGCCATACATTTTGCAAAGACAAAGTGAGGAGGGAGCAGTGGATATCATCTGTTTTGAGCATGAGGTTAGAGTACACAAGTGTTAGAGATTCATTCCTGAGAAGGAAGCCTGAATGCTTCTGTGACATGGGGGTTTTGGGTTTGGGCTTTTTGTTTGTTTGGGGATTTTTTATAAATTTTTTGGAACATGGTTGGTTGTTTGTTTTTAATTGAGCTCCATGTCCCTCCCCCTTAGACTCTGCTGAGGTCTGTAGTAAAAAGAGCAGCAGCTCTTCAGTTGTTTGGGGTGGAGTTGTTTTTAGGTACCTGTATTGAGGTGTTTTATTTATGCTTCTACTTATTTAAACTTAATCCACTATCTCATCTTCTGTTCTGGAAGCTACTTTTATACCTTTTTGCGAATGTTGTTTGTATATAAATTGTGACAACGTAATATGAATACCATATACTTAGAGCTACCAATTCACTCTGCAGTGTGAAGTTTATCTATCTGTAACTATGATATTATTTCTGCACAATAATTACTATTTCCAACATATTAACTATATTTATAATCCTACTAACATTTTCTTAAACTATTTATAAGTGTAACTATCAGCCCGCGTCCAGCAATACAACTTGTCTCTTTGCTTTTCAGTTTAGCACCAGGAAATAAAAATTCTGTGTTAGTAAGACTGGCTTTTGAGTTTTTGAGTACTAACTCTCTTTGTAACTGACTTTGAATTTCACTACATCTAAAGAATTACTTCTGTTTTCATATAGTAAATTCAGGTATTCTGTTGATAGTATTTTAAGCTGAAGGAGAACATTAGACAAACTGTGTATCTTGTGCCATAATTTACTGCCAGTTATCCCTGTATTGAGCTCACTATTTGGCTACAGCTGAACAGGAAAGGCATTGAAATGTAATTTGTAGTTATCAAGAGAGTATAGTTTGATCCGTATTTAGTCAGCGAATGTAATCTGTTCCAGTATTTAGATACCTTACCCCTAACAGTACCTCATCCACTTTTACATTTTAATTTGTCTGGGTTCAGCTTGTAGCCAATGAATTTTTTTTTATTTTTTTTATTTTTTTGCTGTGCCCTTTTTAGAAGTTCACTGCAGTACTCTGCATTTGCTTTTACTTCAACTACTTAAATTCTAATTCAGTCCTTTCTGCCTTTTTGATAAGCTGTACCCGTTGAGTTCTTTCAGTCTTTCACAGTAAGACATTTTCCAGTCCTCAAATCACTTTATGGCTTTTTTTGTTCCTTTTCCAATTTTTCAGCATTCTTTAAAGAGCTTTGATCAGTAATCTCTTATTACCCTTACTACCACAGTATGCAGAGAGCAACAATGTGTTTGTTTTTTTTTAATTTCCACCTCTCTGTTTATTCATATAGTGTCCACATCAGCTCTTCTTACTGATATTTCACTAAGACTGCTTTTGTTGCTAGGGCTTTATAGATTATTTTCAGTCATCACTGTCCAAGAACTAGTTTCTCATTTTGTATACTTTCTCTGTTTTTTCACTTCCTAGATTTTGGTGATTAGTTGTCTTCCGCTTTTGTTTTATTTAGCAAGGTCCTGTTGCCCAGCAATCTTAACAGGGGAATTTGCTGCTGTAACAGTTTGTGTGATTGGCTAGCAATATATTTAGTACCAGGTTCCCTGGAGTGAAAAGATACATTTTGAGGTTAATATGTCACTGGCGACTCTTAAGTTGCCAGTGTGAAAACTATCAAGTTTCCAAAGCAATAACTTTGTAACCTAATTATTACCTCACGAAGATGTGCTTTCAGAGTGTTTTGTGTTGCTGATCTTATTTTTTTAAGGACTTTCTTACCTGGACGTACTGAGAAGCAAATTTTCCTGATTTCATATAATAAGAGGGGTTATTTGGGTTGATGCTAAGATTAGCTAAATTAGCAATGAGTTGGGAACTCATTTTGAAGCTAAGAAATTCTTTCATAGAATCAGCTAGGTTGGAAAAAACCTTTAATGCCATCAAGTTCTTTAATAGCATTATGTCAGAATAGCTATGCTACTCTGAAACCATTTAGTTGTATTGGATTGTTGTATTCTATCTTGATTTTAAAAGTACTTTTCTGTGTGCATGTAATCCCATACCAGATTTTTTTTTAATGACATTGCAATAAAATTTAACTCTTGAGATGAGCGCATGTAAACTGATTAGTTTTCATTTTTGATACGTAATGAAGCCAATAGCTTTAGCTCCTCATAATACAACAAACCTTTAGAAAAGTTTAAAGACAAACCTTTAATCATGACCTCTTAACGTTGTATCTAAAAGTATTTGCTAAAGTCCATAGAATGACAGGTTTTAGAATAATGAGAAACACCTGTTAGGTGTTAAGAGAATAAAAGGAAAACATAAACACACCCTATTGCACCAAAAACTATCACACCCCCCCCAAAAACAAACCAACCAACCAAAAAAACCTGTCAAGTGGAAGCAAAGATCTGTCACTAGATATACTATACTATTACAAAAGCTTATTGCATGCAATTGCCTTGGTATCTGCAGCCTTTCCTGCTGTTGTGTTTTTTTTTCGTATTATGGTACCTATAGATCTTGTTATTCTGCTGCCCCTACATTTTGAATTTAATTTTATTAGAACTTTTGAATTTTTACATAAGTCAAATTTCATAGTTAAATTATAAATTTATATAAATTTTGTAGTTAAATTATAAATTTATAAGTTGAGTAATGCATGTGTCTCATCCAGTAGTGGAAACCTAATTGTAAATATTTGTATTTTATTCCAAGTCATTCATTATGGACTTCAGAAAAAACATGTTCCCTGTGTGATTATTATGCTTCATTTGTATGGGTATTCTTTTAAAACTAGGAACCATTGATAGTTATAAATCAGCAAACCAGCTTAGTTTGTTTAACTTTCTTGAAGTGGACCATTTTGTGTGCCACACTGAGTATCCAAAACTATTTTAAACTATTTAATAGATTAAATTGAGAAATTCCAATTCTATGTAAAAGTAATATTTAATCACATACCGGTATAGAGCAATTAGTGGTGATGTGAAATTAGACTTCTTCCTATTTCTGCTTTGGTAGATACAGGAGTATATTCAAAGTACATTGTATTGACTTGAAAACAGAGTGGATAGCGATGATTGTATAGCGCGTGTCAAAGGTATACATCTATGTAACGTACTGCTATAAAACAACAGTTATAGAGTTGCAACACTTTACATTTGACTCCATTGTGCTTTATGCAGCCTGTATTTCAAATAGGATGGTAACTAGAGATCTGTAATCTTTTCTTGGGCTGGGGAAAAAGTATTTTATGACCAAAAAAAACCCTCAGCTTTCCTTCTGAGTACTTCTGATTCGTTCTTCAGTGCTTCCTTGTATTAATATATCTGTGCTGTGCTTTGCAAGACTACTTTAAACACTAAACTTCCACTGAGGACCCTCTAGCATTCCTCACCTTGCCCTCTGCATTCTGCTTTTTAGGTCTAGTGTAATTGGCGTAAGATTTGGAAGTTTTGCTGGGAATTAGCTGGAGTTTAGCACCAGCATCCCCAGAGGTCCATGTGTTAGAATACTATATCTATATTAAAATATAGTCTACTACTCAATATCTAATATTAGAGTGGAAGCTAGATGCTGAAAGGTTATCTATACATTCTTGACCTTGTAGTTACTGTGGCTTGCAAGAGACTGGAAAGTGTAATGGAAGAATCCTGTATATTGAAATGGAGGTCAAAGAAGTTACATGTTATCTTCTGTAATCTCACTTCCTTTATGCAGTTTTGTCCCATAATATACTGACAGAAAGGTCTGAAATTATTGTCGTAGGAACAGAGCTCATGAACTTTCCAAAGAACTTATTTTGCTCTTCAGAACTGCTGCATAGCTTTTCTCAAGCAGGATGTGGCACCAACTTCATAACCCATAAACTTCTAACCAGTATTTCTGGATAAGTGCAAAAGATCATATAATGCTGAATTTCAGAGGAACAGCAAATCTTTTCTACTAGTCCTGTTTCAATGCCGAGTATCAAAATGTTAGTCTTAAATTCTAACCTTTAGTGACTTTATTACACTAAACTTACTTAGGACTGTTCTAAATGTTCTCCTGGTCATTCTTCAGAAGTTAATAGATTTGGATTTCTATTTCTGTTCTTTCAGTATTGGATTGAAATATCATTTGTAAAGATCTTTGGAGAAGCAGTACCTCTCTGATGGAAAGTACTAAAAATTATGCTGATACACATACAGAGCAGTATGGCAGTATTTTATATATATACTCTTCCTGGTTGTCTGTGTCAATTGACCTGTGTCCAAGCAGAATGTTGTTAGGTTAGTCATTTGCCTTAGGTACAGTACAACATAAACACTAGCTGAATTAGGCAATTTTGCTTGTTCCTCATATAAATTCTTGAGAAGGCAGTAGTTCAAGCATGTGAACTTGGCTGTGAAGACCTGGCAAGGACATAGGAGATACCATGGCTATATTATGCAGATAGTAACTACCTAAATGTTTTCAGTATACATGAGGAAAATGCTGTTTCACTAGAGGAGCACTTTGCAGGAATCTGGACAAGACTCAGTCCAAATAAAGAGGTAAAGATTTTGGAGTATTAGCTGTGAGGGACAGATTAAGTGATTACATTAATTATGAATTGACTTTACAGCATAAATACAGAAAGCTGCTGCCATATCAAGATCACCAGATTTTCTGCATTTACTTCATAAGTATACATGCATCTACATGCAGTCCTTACCACACATACACAAACTCGGATCAAACACAGACTTATGACTTCTTTTATGTGGGGCACTACCTTTAAAGAATTTTGAGATTATGCCAGAAATTAAGTAGAAAGAATAGTGGTCTATCAAATATTAGCATAAAACATAATACCTAGTTGACACTGAAAGTGCATTACACTGGTTCTGATTTACACATGCCACCTGTGGTTTGCAGGTGCAACTCTCTTGAATCCTAAATATTTTTAGCATGTGTTACCTAAGAGAACACGTCTGTTGTGCTTTATTGCCATAGCTGTGGTAAGCAGATGTGTGTGAGCTGCAGCTACCTGATAGAAAAGTGAAAACTTTGGTTTCTTTTCCACCTGCGATGTTTTTCTAGGTATGAGGAGACAGTGGGAATGGTGTTGGTATAAGCTAAGTTGATGTGACTTTTACAGGGATCTGCAATAGGAACTTATTTTGCTGTATTATTTTAAATTAGCGCTTAGAAGAATTAATTATTTTAAATTCCAGTTTGGTTGAGTGTATGTCTGAGTAGTGTAGCAGCTGTTTTAATTTCTGCCTTTCGAAAAGTGTAAGTGTATAAACTTTCTCATCTTTGTAAGTTAAATACTTTTTTTTTTTTCCCCCTTGGTATCTTTATAAATTGGATCCCAAGGAAAAAAAAAGAATATTAAATGTTTTTATGGTGCATTGCTTGAGTTTGGCTATGGCTGATGTTAAACTCAAAAATCAGAACCAAAAGTTCACTTTACATTTGAGAGGAAAAGGAAAGAAAGCCATTTAGTCCCATGTATTTCAAGAGTGCCTGAAAGAAAAGAAATGGTTTCTGAACTTCTTGTTTTGGTACTGATATCCTAATTTCATAATGATACCATACACAGACTCACCCACAGGCCATATTATATCTTACAGTCATATATACTTACATGTCATATGCTTGTTTTGACAGGCCACCACATTAATTCTGTTTTTTGTATGCTTGGAGTATCTTAGCACATACCAATGTGACAGAGATAAATTTATGGATAATTTACGGATAAATTCAATACGGATTTGAAACCAAAGTGCTAATTTATAAATTTACGTTTATCCACAGTCATATAGAAATTACTTCCAGCTGCAAATATTTACATGATTCCAGTGAAACAATAAATGTAAGTAAAGATTAATGGAAATAAGTGTGAGAGCCACTGAAATTCCTTTGGACTGGAATTTGACAATCGTTGCATTGTAGGAAGTGTAAAGGAAAGGAAGGAATATTTTGGCTAAAATGACAGAAAAAGGCCTTACCCTTGGGGTTGAGTAACCTCTTCCCCTGCTCCAGTCCCCAAGGCTGTCATAAGAGATTATCATTATCACCTTCCTTTCGTGTCCCCTTGGCCACTTTTTCTTGCCATTTTTTTACTCAGTGTTACAGTTGCTTACGGAGTTCCTTGTAAATCCCATATACGGTCCCAGTAAATAAGATTTTAAAAAGTTAACTAGAAAACCATGGCCAAAAGTAAGCTGTCAAAGACGAGACTTTTAAGTGTAAGTGCTGTAGAAAGTGTACATGACCTTCTGCCCACAGCAGTCTGAATAAAAGATGCAAACATCAATCTCACAGAGAAATGGGGACAGCATTTTGCTGGGACTAGAAACTTGAATAATAATTGATCTAGCTAAGTGTAATGGTTTAAATTTTATTCATTCTTCTTTAAAACTGTTGATCAGTTACTTTTAGACTGACGAGGTTCTCTTTCTATTTATGTCAGATAATAAAAAGAATGATCTCTGTTTCCTTTGGTAGAAATGAATCCTGAAGTTATCCGTAAGTTTAAGAAGCTAGTGTGTTCCTTTCCATTTGCATTTTTATATTTTGTTCAAAAAAATTCAGTATTTCAGACATGTTAGCTGAATGACAGGAAAGAAAGATTACTGAAGAATTGGGTTTAGAAATGCTTTATTTTTATGAGTAAGACCATTTACTTGTGGTAAGGATTGCACGATTCGTTTATTCTTTTTAAAATAATGTAGATTTTTCTGTATTCTTTACCTTAATAACATTCATTGTAAAGAAAAAATAATCCCAGACATGCTGTTTGTAGAGTTAATGATTGGCAGTAACTTAAAAGCAAACTATACTATATTAAACACAAACCCAGATTGTTTGGGCACAAAACCCAGAATCCCAGCACTGAGGTTTTTCTTGGCTAAGCATCAAAGCGTATTAATAGGTATAGTGTTAGCCTGGGACAAAGGCGGGATTGTTACTGTGGTATATTTCATCCTGCTGCTACTTGGCAAGAGTCATTGTATTTTTAGGTGAAGTTTGGTGTGCATTTGTCTAGTCACCTGGAAAAAAGGATGCGCATATGACCCGTGAAATTGCAGTTAGCATGATGGAAGGTGAGAATGTGTAATCCTTATTATACAATGAATTGTTAGCACTGTATTGTGGGTAAGTTATCATTTCAAAGGGCTGTACTGTCTCAGTTGTTTAGCTGCACATGTGATTTTTTTTTTTTCTTTTTTTTCAACATAACAAGACAGATTTAACAGTGGTAAAGCCATGTACTTTTTAATTGCTGAATGTTCATGCTCCATTACCTTTCTTTGTTTCACCAAAGTTGAGTAGCATAGGAAGAGACATTTTGAGGTTTTCTTTTTTTATTATAGAACACATTTTTTGTAAGTATGAGCAGTACATCTTAAAGTGATACAGCAGTGAAGGATGACTACAGGATGTTCAAACATTTTCTCCATCACATCTGCTGTTTATCTCGAGACAGTCAATTTGTGGTGTAATTCAATATTTTTATTATTTTACCTACCTTACTACCTAGCCAAGCAGGTAATAGGTATTTTCCATATAGTACAGAAAAGTAATTTTGGTTATCAGATTCTGGTTCTGGAGTCTTTATAATTCGTAATGTTTCCTGAATAAAAAGAAGTGAAATTAAATTCTTGCCTGAAAAGTTGTTAAGATTCTGGTAGGTAATAGTAGTAGTTGGCAATTTGGTAATAACAAAACAAAGTAAATAATGAACCTTGTGAGCTGAGCAGATTTAATTTTAAAATCTTTCAGATAGTAAAGATAACTGCTACTAAACTTGTTACTGCCCTTTTGTTTTTAAGTTCCAAGATTGTAGCTATTACACTGACTAATATTAAAAGCCGTATTTCATAATATTCTCCATCCTGTTTTATAACATTTAACATGCTGATAATTTTTTTGAGTACAGGTTTCACTGATTTGTCTGCAAGTACACCTATCATCGTTGCTATTAAGTGTGGCTTTCTGCCTTTTTAAGCCCTTTTCCTCTTCAACCTAAGATACATAATTTCTAATGCAATCATTAGCCTTACAATGTTATCTTAATGATGAGTTTTACATAAATTCCTATGTAAATCAACAGTGATATTCAAGATCTCTTTTTTTTCTTCCACTTTGGTCAACAGGGCTGCTCAGCTGTTTTTCTCTGAGAGCTGTCCAGTGTAGAGAAATTAACCTTTTCATCTTTTTTTCTTTGTTGTTTTGAGTTAAGGTGTTTTTTCTGAAAGCGCTCTTCCCCTTTCCTGTGTTCTTCTTCCACAGGTATATGAGCAATCTTTGCAAAGCAGTCTTTACAGTATCTTTTCCAGGAGAACATTTCCTTTACTGCTATATATGTACAGCAATATAATTTTCTGATTCTTTACCACTGGCTGAATTTTAATCAACTATCCTTTCCCTACTGTTGTGAGGCTTCTACTCTGTTTTCATTCCACTGTCACTTTGCTTTAAGAGTTGGGCCTATTGAAGATCACTTATGCTGTCATTTCCTTTGTAAATTTTTCATTTTGAGTTTACTTTGATAGCTGTTCCTCACAGCAGTTTGTTATTTGGTGGGGTGATTGCTGCTGACAGTCTATTATTAGTTTAATTCCACTGCAGAATATTTACATAGGTTAAAAAATTTTTTGCATAGTAAAATGGTTGTTACTGCACATATCAACTTTCTTAAATCACTTTGAAATTTTTAAGTTAAATGGTGTCTGTCCTATTACAATAATAACTTGATTTTCTGTTTACAAATATCTTTAATTTTTGTGTACAGATATGTTTAAGTTTTGTAAATACATTCGTATCTACATAATATTCATTCTTAATTATACATTTATATTTCTTAATGCAGGCATAGACTATTTGGGGAAAAAATGAGGTTTTTGGCAGTACACTCATACTGAAATCTGTTTTCTTTTAAAATTGTAGATGAAATAATTTGAGAGGAACTTCAAGATGGTGGCTGTGTTTAGTCTGCTGCTTTTATTTAAGAGACCATTTTTAAGGTTTTTCACAGATACACTTATATATATATATATATGTTATATATGTAACAGTTATAGATTTTTAGACAGTATGCTGCCTGCATACTTCCAGTGGAAATTGTGTGAATCTTACAGATGTCATTTCAAAGTGCTATTTCAGAGTAAATGAAGAAAGATTTATGAAAAGTCAATGTTTCTTGCAATCAAATTCATAATTTTGTTGAAGGCAATATTTCTAGCTTAATAGACGTCTTGGTCTTTTTATTTTTTCTTCAGTATTTTCTAGACTTGAAGACCAGAATATACTGCATTGATCCTCACTTTTCTGTGCAGATACTTTGTAAAATACGCATTTTTACTCCTAGAAATCTATTCTCTATGGTTAATATTAAAAAACAAGGGGGGGTAACCGGAAGGCTGGCAAAAGAACAAACCAAACTCTGAGGATTGGACTGTTCTTTTGGTCTTAATCCTTAACACTGTCAAGTATTCCTGAATGGATTATTGTGGACCATATTTATAGGTTAGCATTCCTGGACTAAGTTCTGCAGTCAACATTACAAATCCAGTCTTGCAAAAGTCTTTCAGTTCTTTCTGAATTTTTGCATTAAAATAGTACTGTTCCCTCACAGTTGTGGACTCTACAATAAGAAGGCTATATGTGTGTTTTAAGTTGAAATTATATAGCAGATTCTATGGAAGTTAAAGCAATGTGTATGTTTTGTTTCTTGCATAAACAGCCTAATTTTTGTTCGAAGTGATAGTAGTTGCAATTTCAGTCTGAGTTTTGTTGAAATTTTATTACTGGTTGACAGATTTTCACAAATTTATTGTTAAATATGTGCTGCTGCTGCAAAATCTCTCATAGAGAAATTCAAGTTACTCAAGCTTTGTTTTGTTGGGGTTTTTTTGCATTGGCCATTTGAGTGAATGTGATTATACGTCATCGTGTTTAGCTTTCCACGTAGAAAAATTAAATCTTTATATAGGCTTAAGAAATAGTAATACTATTAATAACAAACTTCAGATTCAATGCTTTTATCATTTTTTGTTAAACTTCACAGTTTTAATTTATTTTGTATATAAATGACACTCTGGTTGCATACTGTTCCAATTAAGATTACATATATTGAATCATAGCTGTCACTTAAGCAGTGAAGCATTTTACTTGCAAATCATGTGTAACTTGCTTTCTTATTAGTTGATCAACTGTGTTTTAAGCTAGACATGCAGCCAGTGATGATATGGATTGGCTTCTGCCTCTCTGTGCAGATGCCTTGAATTTTATATTGAATGACACTAGTGTAAATAATAGTGTAAATAATATTTGGTCTCAACATATGGCACTGTGCATGTAGTTTATGGTCAAAAATTACCTTATTTTGAAAATGTGCCTTTATGGTACTGAAAAGCAACCTTACTCAAAATGTTAATAGGGTAGTAAGTATGACTAATACTCTCCTATAGTCTTGTAAAGCAGTATTTTTAAATTTACAAATTACATGCTCAGAAACACATTTCACTGACCTGTGTGTTTATGAGAATAATCTATACTCATCATACATATTTATGCAAAAGGTTTTCATAATAAAATATTAACAATTTTAAAATTGGTGTGTGCATGAATGTATCTTTACATGCTAGATGTAATACAGAATTTGGAATTTGTTTTCCTCTCCATTTTCTTTCAGTGAGATAAGTTGCTTAAATGAGTGGTAAGTTAGACAATTTCTTGCAGCTCAATTTTAGCCTCTTTGAGGATACAGGAGTTTACTTGAGAACAAGGGACTAAAAATGCTATTTATAAGCTAGATTCTCCAACCTTTTGCTGGAAGTATCATGGTTTCTGTGAATGATAGTCTTACAAATTCACTGCGTGTAGTTAAACATGGTAATAAGTATTACAGTAAATCAGTGAAACTGATTACTGTTTCTTATGATCACTTTACTTTTAAAAGTAAGTTTAAGAATGGAGGAAATAGTAGTTTCCTAATAATTGTAAGCATGAAAAATTATTTTAGGTGTTTTATCATTAATGTGCTTCATGAAAATTATCGTTGCAAGCACTTGCATTATTTCTGCAAAAAGATCTAAGATGTATTAATCAAGATTCTGAACTGAATTTGTGTCAGCAGGAATAAATAAAACCCAACTTAAATCCTTATAAGGGTATATCTGTTTCTAATGAGAAGGAGCTGTTTATCTAATGAAAATGGAAAACATCCAGAAAGCCTGGACTTTGAGAGGATAAGGCAGAAAAGACTGCTAAGATCATGTAATTCAGTGTTGTACCTAATAGAGCACACAAGACTCTCTTAAATTCTTTTATCTCACTCTCACCTCTTGGTAAAAAAAAAAATAAATCACATTTTAATGTAGAGATGTATGCTGAAAGATACCTCTTTGAAATTTGCTTTGGTAATCCTTGTTAAATAGATTAAGATGCCACTTTTCAATCTTTTGCTCATCTTAGAGCCATTAGAGCCTTTTTCACTCATCTGTTACACTTCTGTTAGGACATTCACCTTCATTTGCAAATTTTGACCTAATCAATCTTGAACATTGTTTGATAAGTAGATGGAGCATTAACTTGCTTTTTGTGCATTTTACTGTTTCTGCAGTCTTTGTCATGTGTAAACTTGGTCGGAAATTATGCTTTTCTTCCCTCTCACAAGGTAGTTTTACAGTCTGTCTTTAATTTGTGTCCACAAGTAGTGGAAATATTTTTGTCATGGTTCTAAGTTAATGGTTATGCTTAAGAACAGTTAATGTCAGTCTTATAATTATCTGAGTTACATTTTCTCTTTATAAATAGTGAAATTATGGTTTCCCCCTCTGTTTTATCCCCTTAATTCTCTAGAATTTCCCTCCTCTGTTATTCAGAACCAGTGTTCCCTATGCCTCAAAAATCTCTTTTAGTATCTTCTAAAAAAAAAAAAAACACTTGGATGCAAATTGCGTGGCCCTGACTTTTTTTTTGTAATGCTTAATTTTTAGTAGCTGTTCTTTCTATTATGGGATAACTCAAGAAGGCAGGAAAATATATCATCTTCAGACATATCTGGCTTTCTTAGAGAACAGAAAGAGCTGTTGATTTTTATTTTTTTTTCTTTTTCCTACATTGTTAGTCCTTTTCCATTTTTTTAGGCTTTAATCCCTAAGATAATAATAAAATTTAGAAATTCTGTAGTTTATATATATATATATATATACTCAGAGATGCATGTCTGTATAACTATAGCAGTATCTTTTGTCATAAATAAATGGATAATGGTTATTTAATGATCTCTTTTCTATTTAAAAATATTTTTACCTTTTTAAAATAACATCTGAGGCCAAGCTAAGAATTTTTTCCCCTCTTTTTTTTTTTTTTGGACTTTTGGCAGCAAATTACAAATAACCAGCTTCAGTCTCTTCTCTGTACAGCTGTTTATTCTTCATATTTCCCTGGACCTTGAATATAAAATTAAAGATGCTGTTAAAGTATCAAGGGAAAATATCATACTTTCTAATAATATTTTTGTTAGTAATGCTTCTTTTGTATTCTCATATATTAAAAGTTGAAAATAGGTCTTTATGAATTTTGTAGAGAATGCCTTTATTACAGAGAAAATGTTAAAGGGCTGGACTAATGCTACAGGATGGCTATCCAGTCAGCTTGTTACTCTCAGGGATGTTAGGATATTAGAGCATCTCACATGAGAGAAGAACTCTGTTTAAACATATAGTACTATTAATTGCAGTGGAAACAGTGGTACAAAATACATGATTTCATGGACCTGGCTCTAGCCTTTGAATTTTCATTTGTCACTTACCACTGACTTCTTTCACTATGATTTTTTTTCTAGTTCTTTCAGGTCCCAGAGCACAAATAGTGGCTCTGCCTCTTGTCTTTGCAAGGGGAATTAGGGGAACTGCTTTGAGGCATCTGAGACAGGGGTCATAAAAACAGACAGAAGTGAATAATGCAGCATGCTACAATGATGCATTGTTCTTATCTGCCCATTTTTAGCTAAGATATATTACGAAAGAAGTATTGCTAGAAGAGTAGGTGAAAAGGCAGTCTGAGTTTCAGTGGATTTTGTGCAGTGCTGCAGAAATGTGGATTAACTGTCTGCAAACAGAATTTGGTTTTAAAAGTTGTATAAACCATGTTACTGCAATGTGGAATCAGTTAGTAAGTCCTGCCCAGCCTATCAGGTGTCTTGTGGAGACAGCTTGTGTATTCTTGCACATGTTCTTAGAGTGATGGAGTTAACTGTTTTGGACCATATGGTGGTATGTGGGGTCAGCATGGCTTATCGAGAAAATTACTGCACAGTGCTTATTAACCCTCTAAAATACGTTATTGGCACATACTGAGCTGAATTTGGATTTATGTATTTACCAAGGGGGAAATCAAAAACTATGAGGAGCCCTCCCAGAATACTGGCAAATGTAATACCAAGGTATGCAAGATTCTCATTGAGAGCCATCTTTGGTCTGATGTATCTGATGCCAAATTAGACTGGTATATCATAGAGTCATAAAATGGTTAGGGTTGGAAAGGACCTTAAGATCCATGTTGGACCTTAGTTGATAACCATGAAGTTAGCTGCCTTTGCACCAGTTTGTGTGCTTGGAACACAAGGGAGGGATGACAGACCTGGCCTGAGAAAGAGCCAGTTATTGTTAGCGCCTGTGTCTGGTTTTATGTTTCATTAAAGCAGTCTGCCCTTTTCAGACTTCATTTGTCTCTGGAGATGACTGTTACAGTTGGGGCTTGTCAGCCCACTGTCCTAACACTGGTATGTCTGGCTAGATGCTTTGTGATCTGCTGCTTGATTCATATGGTTCTTCAGTTCAGCAACGGCTGATGTTGGGTTGTACTTAGCAAGTCATTCCATGCTCCCAGCTCACTCAGCATTGAGTGTCTATGTGGTCTGTGGCATCTGTGTGATAGGTAGGGATGGATTTTGAGACATGTCTCTTCAACTAAGCCTAGACATGAAGAGTGCGTATCTGCAGCTTTCTGGTGCTGTGACTTTGAGGGAGATCTCAAAACACCTTCTACCCCTTTACTGAACTGATTGTACCACTCTGCATTATAACTGAGCTCCAAGTTATCTGTTGACTGCTATGAGGTATTGTGGAGCTACATACTTTTTTTAATATATTCAATTAGATGTGTGATGGCGATGTATTTGTAATCTACAGTTAACCTGAGGGGTTGTTCATGGTTCAGAAAATCTGTAACTGTTACCTAGGCTTTTATATGGCAGTTTTGGGGGTTTTATGTGTGTGTGAAAAATAATGGCTAAATAAAACAAGTGTCAAGCTTAAAGAAGTTATGGTTTAATATAAACTTATCCATTAAAAAGACATAAGACAGAGCTTAAAACAGTAGTTGTATGAATGGGGCAATTTGATAGTGGAATACTTTCTCAGATAAGTAGACCTTTAATGCTGTCTTCGATTTTCTGCCGCAAATTGTAATAGAAAAGACAAAACCCTGGAAAAAATTACATCACTATGTGGTAACTAACATTAGGAAAGGACTATTGATAGGTTTATAGATTTATATAGTTTTCAACTTTTTCTAAAAATGATTTGGACAGTTATGAAGTTGGACACTATATTCCAAACTATGAGCTTAAATACATTTTGTGCATACTTAATGCTTGGCTCTGTTGCAGCTACTTTGTTTCTTGTATCTTTTTTTGAGAGATTTAAACTGACGTGCAGTTCTCGTTGTTTTCATTAGTTCTCATTTTGACTCACCATACTTGAAATTTTGTAATCCTCTCAGTAAAAGGGTTAATGCACATTGTTTGACAGCTTCCCAAGTTAGAGAACAGCAAAGCATATCGTGGTCACAGTTGGACAATTTCACAGCAAAATCACTTTTTAATGAGAAGTATATCAGCAGCACAGAGCTTTTGAAGTTGCTATGAAGCCCGGCTGACAAGCAGCATGCACACTGAGCTCACTGATGGAAAAGCGTCATTGATGAGCAAGCCTCATGCTCAAAACTGGAAGCTATGGTTACGTCATTCCTCGGTTAATTGGCTGCACCTGTCCCTTGTTAACAGCTCTAATCCACTGGTCCCTGCACCATGTGTGGAAAGGTCAGCAGGAGCAGGAAGGAGCTGGTGCACTGGGAAGCATTGTTAGATGTAATCTGAGTTTGGCAACCTGTTGCGCTTGTTAAATTCAAATCGTCACTTTTCAGCCCTGAGATGAGCTTCTCAAAATGAGAATGTTGCAGATGACTTGGAAGTATGTGGCTCTTTTCCTTCAAGACAATGCTTAATTAAGAACACTTCTTAAGAATGTACAAATCTGTGGGTTTGTCTTTTGTGAGGAAAAATTTGTTACAACTTTATTCTCCTTGGAGTGTAATTAAAAAATACGATTTTAAATTCATCTGTAGCCAAGGAAAATATGTCTAGGTATCCATATATATACGCATGCACATATGTATGTGTTGGTATTTAGATGTCCCTTCCATGTCACAGAGTTTGAGTCCTCAGCTGTCTGAGGTGCTTGTCATTGTGTTGCCTTTTATCGTATAATCATATTTGGCGGATTGAGTTTTCAGTATACGTATGGTATATATGTTGGTGTTTCCTACTACCTATATACTTCGAATTTTAGTATGCTTTTCCTCTAGTTAAATAGTTTGAGTTCTTCAATATGTCTTGAAAAGACTTGCTTTCTACATGTGTTCATAACGTATATGAATTTTGAAAGTACATATGAGTTCACATGAGCCCACTTTTTGAGTTTGTCCAAGTCCCTCTGGGTGGCATACCATCCCTCAGGCGTGTGAGCTTCATGTCATCTCCAAACTTGCTGAGAGTGCACTTGGTTCCGCTGTCTGTGTCACTGATGAAGATATAACACAGTACTGCTCCCCGTATGGACCCCCGAGGGGCATCACTCACCACAGATCTTCATCCAGACCATTGAGCCATTAACCACTACTGTCTGTGTGTGATTGTCCGTTCAATTCATTATCTGCTGAACAGTCCATCCATCTAATGTGTCTCTCTGATAGAGAAAGGTGTTGTGGGGGACCATGTCAAAGGCCTTACAGAAGCCTAGACAGATGACACTCTACCATAGAAGGCCACTAGGTTGGTCAGGCAAGACGTGCCTTGATGAAGCCATGCTGGCTGTCTCATATCACCTCCATGTGCCTTAGCATAGCTCCTAGAAGTATCTGTTCCATGGTCTCCCTAGGCACAGAGGGGAGGCTGAAAGGTTGGTAGTTCCCAGGATCCTCCTTTCTAAACTTTTTAGAAATAAGTGCAATGTTTCCTTCTCTCCATTCACCAGGAACTTCACTGGACTGCCAGGACTTGTCCAGTATCATGGAGAGTGGCTTGGCAGCTACATCAGCCAATTCCTCAGGACTCTGGGATGCACCTTGTCATGTCCCATAGATCTGTGGATGTTCAGGTTCCTCAGGTGGTCTTGAACCTGATCTTTTCTTGGTGGGAGGGACTTTGCTCCCCCAGACCCTGTCTTGCTGTCTGTCTGCTTGAGAGGTGTTGGAAGAGAGGTAATCAGTGAAGACTGAGGCAAAAACTTGAGTATCTCAGCCTTCTCATCTGTTGTTACCAATTTTCCAGTCTTGTTCATCAGGGGTGTACCCTTTCTTTGACCTTCATTTTCTGGCTGACATACCTGTAGGAGCTGCTTTTGCTATTCTTTGTGTCACTTGCCAAGTTAAGCTTCAGATGCACCTTGGGCTTCCTCACCCCATCCCTGCACAACCAGGCAGCATCCTTACAGTCGTCCCAGGATACCTGGCTCTGCTTACACTGCCCATGCATTTCCTTCTTGCTCTATAGTTTGGTGAACATACCTTGACTCATCCATGTGAAAATCTTGCTTTCCTTTCCTCGTTTCTTAGACCTGCAGATCGAGAGCCCTTGCACTCTGTGGAAAATGGCCTTAAAAGATCTGCCAGCTCTGTACCATTTCCTTACCCCTGAGAACAGTTTCGCAGGAGTTCCTGTTGACTAACTCCCTGAACAACTGGAATATTGCTTTACTGAAATTCAGGGTCTTTATTCTTTGCCTATCCCATATCCCTTAGGTCTGCAAATTCCATCAGTGCGTGATTGCTGCATACCAGGCTGCCTTCAATTTTGATGTCACCAGTTCACTCATTTGCGCTGGTAACCAACAGGTCTGGTAATGCATCTCCTTTGGTAGGACCACCTATTACCTGACTTAAGAAGTTGTCCTCAGTGCATTCCCCAGTGCATGGACTGCCCACAGCATAGTAGTATAGTATACATTTTAATAGGTATAGTATGTTATGTCTGGCTCACTCCAGAAAGTAACTCTGGTAAATCCTGATTGGATTCTTATTTTATTTTTTTTCCTTCTGTTTTTTAATATATTGCTTTAATAGCTTCAATTGGCATGGTTCAGAAATAACAGAAATTTTTGAAACTACGGTATATAACAACTTTTACACTTTTGAATAGATGGTCTACAATAGATCCTTATTATTACATTTAGGTAATGTATGTAAGTTGAATCAGAACAGTCTTTAAATATTGTGCCCTGGCCATCTCCTGTAAAAATTTAATACACTGCTATTAGGCCACTCATTGGAATACTGCCTGGATGATCAGGTGAATTTCAGAGGATACAAGATGATTTACTCTTTTCTATAGATCCTTTCCAGAATAGAATTTTTTTCTTAAGCTTTTCCACAGGAATTTAAATAGGTTTTATTCAAATTTGTGAAGCTTTATGGAACAGGATTAGCTGCCACATTCTGTCATTGTAAGTAATGTTAAAACTATAGCCTGATCTGGCAAAAATAATCCCATTTTCATAGAATCATAGAATAGTTAGGGTTGGAAAGGACCTTAAGATCATCTAGTTCCAAACCCTCTGCCATGGGCAGGGACACTTCACACTAAAGCATGCCACCCAAGGCTTCATCCAACCTGGCCTTGAACACCGCCAGGGATGGAGCATTCGCAACCTCCCTGGGCAACCCATTCCAGTGCTTCACCACCCTAACAGGAAAGAACTTCTTCCTTATATCCAATCTAAACTTGTCCTGTTTTAAGTTTTAACCTGTTACCCCTTGTCCTATTGCTACAGTCTCTAATGAAGAGTCCCCTCCCCATCACCCTTATAGGCCCCCTTCAGATACTGGAAGGCTGCTAGGAGGTCTCCATGCAGCCTTCTCTTCTCCAGGCTGAACAGCCCCAACTTCCTGAGCCTGTCTTCATACGGGAGGTGCTCCAGTCCCCTGATCATCCTCGTGGCCCTTCTCTGGACTTGTTCCAACAGTTCCATGTCCTTTTTATGCTGAGGGCACCATACGTATTTTCTTTTAATATATGTAGAAGATCAAAATCATGGCGCTTCTAGCAAAAATGTCACCTCTCTGGCTCCACAGTGGGGTTGAAATTACCTCATCTCTGTACAAAAACAGGAGAGGAGAATGGGTGGGAATAACAGGAGATGAGGGTGTAGGAAGAGGCAAGGAAGGGAAGGGTCAGAAGAATGTAATAGACAAAACTGAAGATTGAAGACATGAAAAGAATATGGGGACCAGTCCAGCAAGGAGCACATAAGAATGGTAGGATTAGACTATGGTGGGTGGAGGCTTGTGGGAGTATGAGAAAGGAAATTCAGGTGACTGTCAGGAAAGAGTGCGAATGGATAGATAATGTAGAATCTGACTCAAGCAGGAGGAGTTTGTTCTCTTTCTCACATGCGCAGCCCTGAGGTGAGTCTTGTGACCCTATGGGACACAGGAGCCATGTTTGTTCAGAGAAGGGTATAAGTTAGTAGGATTTTTATGGTAGAATTAATATTTAAATATTCATTGTGAGATCATAACATTTAATTTGGAAATGTTTGTTGCATATGGAATGGAGCATATTTCTGAATGCATGTACATTAAATGTTAGCATAGTGCCAGTGTTTGCAATTCATTGTGTTCAAAAAAATCCATAAAGAAATAGCAGTGATTTTAAATATAGTATTTTGTTATTACAGAAATGTCATTATGGTAATATTGTCTTGAAGAGTATATGCATACTGTAATTCACTGTACATAGAATAGATGATAGTGAAACAATCAAAATATGTTTATTGTGAATTGAGGTCAGCAGTTACAAAATCACCTCCTAGAAAACAGAATGGTCTTAATATGCTCAGCTTACTCTGAACTGCCATATTTTATTTTTTTTCAATGTATATTATCTGTGAAGTACTCAAACTGACAGCTTCTTCAAGACTTACTTAGATTACTTAAAATAGCTTATTTTTTTATATCATGGCCTCTCATATTTTATGCTAAGGATGATATCTTTATGATAAGTGTTTTCAATGGAAAATGTCATTAATTAGATGTGGCAGTAATCCTCAGTTGCTGTGAAAGTGTAGAAATCGAATTAAAAGCAATTTAAAAAAAAAAAAACAAAACACTGCATAATCCATTAAAAACAATCTTTTTAATTGAAGCTGTTGGGTTCTTTATTACCACCCCTGTGCAGAAAAAAGGCTTGTGGTTGGTGGAATTCTGTTGGGGTTTTAAAGCGACTTTGATGTATAACCGAATTCAAACCTCCTTGAAAGAAGGATTTACGCCTACCAAAAACACAGTATTTATACTGCTTTATGTATGAAGCAAAATCCAATTATACTTTTAAAGTATTATTAGTGCTGTTAAAACTGTTGTAATCTTAGTATTTTTGTTGGACAAGCCTTCGGCAAAGATGACCAAAATAATAGTCATCCTTAATCAGAGTTGGAGTTTCAGGCACACAATATATATTCTCTCCAGGTTGGTTTTATTGCTGCCCCTCAAATCCTGTCCGTAATTTGTACGATTGTAAGTTTCTCCTGTGAATTTTCCAGTGGCCATTAAAAAGAGGATATATAAATGCTTAACTTGTCCAAAGGCATACACATCTGTCCATTGCAGATATATTATAAGGTTACAGCAAGCTTTAGACTTGAAGGCATTTTCCAATGGGAAGTTTAAAGGATTAAGCAGCTGTTTTCATAGCTGTGTAATCAATAAGGTTGTAGGATATTGGTGGGGGGAAATGCATTCATGAGTGTCTGTTTTCATTAAAGCACTTCCTCCAGAAATTCACTGCCCAGTAAGCTTTGTGCTTACTCTGTTGTTTTGTTGGGTTTTTTTTCATTGACTGCTGAAACGGTAGCTGCAGCCTGTTGGCATGAAAGGATGGGTTTGAATAGTGGCTATTGTTCTATTAATGTTAGAACCCTCTGGCTAGAGGATCAGCAAGAATGCCTGCTAAAATAAAGTGACAATGTTGTCCTCTCTTCCTGGCTGATAAACTATGAGAGTATGAAAAGCCCTAAGGGTTGAGGGCAGGAAAAAGCTATAATAAGCTCCATGTATTACTCAGCAGAATTCTTATTTACAAACTAATTCATCCATTAGTACAAACAGGAAGTACAAATTCTAAGTGCATCTTGCACAACCATACTTATTTGTACCGTTATGTTTTATAAAATAATTCTTTAAACAATTACAAACAGTGAGATTCTATTTTTGTCTCTGTTTTTATGTATTTTTTTTTTTATACCAGAACGTTTAAGGCATCATCTAATCCTTACAGGGCAAGGAGTTACGTAATGTTTATTAAATATTTCCAGTACTCTTACTCAAACTCATATGCCAAAAGGCTAAATAATAAGTTCCTCTCTCATACCTCCAAAACTTTGAGTAATTTTTAGATTCAGACTAACTGTAAATAGGGATTGGTACCATCATTGTTTCATCAGGTTCTGCTAGAATACTCCACAAAACACTTAGCTTAATTTAAATGCTAGTGTAACAAATATTGTGATTAATATAGCTTTACAAAATACTATGTTCTAATGCTTCTAAATACTTCTAGAATTAAAATGTTCCGCACTCCCTGAAATGTTTTAGTATGCACTGAAAATTAGAATTCTCAAAGACTGGTATTTCATCCTTACAGTAGTGTATTCTGTTGAAATTTTGTAACAGTTGTTGAAACTGTTAAGTCAGAATCATAGAAATCATTTAGTTGGAAAAGACCATTAAGATCATACAGTCTGACTATAAACCTAACATTGCCGAGGTGACCACTAAACTGTGTCCCTAAGTGCCACCTCTACGTATCTTGTCCATAAACACAATCATGAACAACGAGCATGAGTTAAAAATCCAAGCTCTTAGGAATTTTAATGTCATGTAATGTATTTCTAGGTCTCATGTGTATTTGAAGAAGAAAATGTGCTAAATATCCTTTTATTTTCCTTTATTTTCTGTCTCAAGAGATGTTTCTTAGGTAAAATCATTGCATTGTAATTATTGTTCATTCATTTCTGTGATCATAAACTTTAATTGTCTGTTGCACTGAAATTGGTGAAGTACAGATGTTCCCTGAGCAGCCTGAACAGATTTCAAGAATAAAATTGTTGTCACATGTAATGGAAAACAGAATTAATCTTTTACATTTCAAGTTCCTACTATGGTTTTACAGTCAGCTTCATAGCTGTGTATTTGGTTACATTTGTGAAACTCCATGAAATTTGTGAGGCTATCCATTACTTTTGGGATCTAAATAACGCATATTGTAATCTTAAGAACTGGAATGAAAAAGCCCTTTTTAGAGTACTTGCAGGTGAATGCATTTTAGAGTTTCCATTGTTTCAAATATGCTGGGTTCTTGGATAGCTTAGTTTTTTACCGGAATCTTAGAACCCGCTCTTAAAGTGTATGGGTTGCATACCTTTATTTTATTAAATACTAAAAAAATTTCAAACTTGCACCTGAAGGTTCACATCATTCTTAAGTTTTCTGCTTCAGGGTCTGGCTAAGCCGGTTAAGTCAAAACCAGTATAAGTATAAAGGGATCTGTAATTCCTGTGTGGTTACTCTCACTGTAGTAAAACTGCTTTTTCTGGCTTAAGTTCCTTGCAATTTATTTGAGCCTTGTCCTGACATAACTTTTTTTTTTATTTTCTGAAAAATAAGTATATCCACATGAGGAATATTCCCCAGTTTTATAATAGTAGTGGTCAGTTGTAGATTAAGCCTCTGTTCTGTGCATAATCTTTTAATTCCCTTATTCTAGCTATGTAAAAAGAAGCTCTAATGCAGTCTGTCTTTGACTGCATAAGATTCATCTGAATGCAGTACTAAGTAAAATGCTTTCTTCTGTTCTCTCATTTATGTGCTCAAAATTACATCACCGATTCCTTCTTTGCCCAAGGAGTGGAGGAGACCTGTTCCATGGCCCAAAACTGAACACAGTATTCGAGGTGCAGTCTCACCAGTGCCAGATACAGGGGGATGATCACTGATATAGTCCTTCTGGCCACACTATTTTAATATAAGCCAGAATGCCATTGGCTTTCTTGGCCACCTGGTCACCCTGCTGGTTCATGTTCAGCCAGCTTTCAACTTACACCCCAGATCCTTTTCCAGCTGTAGCGCTGCATTGGGTTGTTGTGCCCAAGTGCAGGACCTGGCACTTTGCCTTGTTGAATCTTGTTATACTTGGCCTTGACCCATTAACCCAGCCTGTCTAGATCCCTCTGCAAGAGCTTTCCTACCCTCCAGCATATCAACAGTCCCACCCAACTTGGTGCTATCTGCAGATTACTGAGGGTGTACTTGATGCACTGGTGAAGGATCTAGAGCACAAGTCTTAGGAGGAGTGGCTGAGAAAACGTGTTTAGCCTGGAGAAAATGAGGTTCAGGTGTCGCTTTCTAAGCTATGTGAAAGGAGGTTGTAGCAAGGTGGGTATCAGTCAAGTAACAAGTGAAATGGCCACAGGATGTACCCCAGCAGGTTTGGATTCAGTATTAGGAAAAAGCCCTTCAACAAAAGGGTTATTAAGCACTGGAACAGGCTGCCCAGGAAAGTGGTTGAGTCACCATCCCTGGAGGTATTTAAAAGACATCTAGATGTAGCAGTGTTATGTTAATGGTTAATGAGTGGACTCGATCTTAAAGGTTCAGTTCTTTCCAACCTGAATGGTCGTGTGTTTCTGTGATCTGCCAAGAGAGTCTCTCAAAACCTGCAGTTATGGGAGCTCTGACTTGTTTTCCTCAAATCTATAGGTTCTTGTATCACCTGAGGGTTAGACTTAGAGTTGTGAAAACCTTTGCATATAAGCCAAGATTTCTTGTATGAAGCATCCTTTGCGAGGGCAGAGTAGACCATCTTAAACTTTGAAAGCTCAACAATACATACTGCCCATACCAATCAAAATTTTTGCCATACACAGGCTCCATTCACCTCTAAGACAAAAGATCCGGTGTCATGGGATTTTTAATTGGTCATTGCGATAGAAAACGAGATTTGGTACTACCATTTCCAAGCTCTTTCTCCCTTTACTAGTTATGCTCTTTTGCACTTTCTTTTCCTGCTGTATTTCAGTCATGGTTACATTACTTTACTGTTTGAAGCCTTATAGTTGCCAAGGGAAGAAAAAACTTGCGTTCAAAATAGGTATTTAAATGCAGTTATGGAGAACTGTTGTTGTTGGAAGTGTCTGTTAAGGAGCTCTCAACAGAAGTTTTAGCTTCATATTTCACAGTATACCAGTGTATTTCATATCTTGAGGTCTCTTCCTACAGTTCGTCCTTTTTCTCCTCACGTACAGCCAAGAAATACATTTTATGCCAGCATTTATGTAAAGAGTAAAAAAATTCTTATTCATGTGTTCTTAGAGATCTAAAATTAAAGGAAATAGGTTTTCCATTGACATGAGAGGTCTTTTATGTTTATTGGAAAAATTTTTTTTTAAATAAACTTATTTTTCACCATTAAAATAAAGATGTAAGATGCATTCCCAGTAGTATAAATTCATTATCTTAAGTATTAATCATGTCTTGTGGTTGTATGCTAAAGGATATGTTCCCTCAACAAACATACTCTGAACAAATAACAAACCTAGGAAATGCCATAAACTACCTTACTAGTGATGAGTATTTAAAGAATACTAAACAATAGAGGATGACCAGATTACTTAGTAAAAATATTTGGCAATTCCAAATAATAATTAGCAGGCCTGCAGTTTTGTAGACAGGATTAATTTATCTGTCTCTTTTTAATGACTCTTCTCTCTGTATGCCCAGCTCTTGCTTACACATTTTTACCATTTACTGTGCACACCTGCTCCAACCCCTGTCAGAATCCCACTGACTTATTTCACTTTTCTGTAAGAAAATTAACTGAGCAAAAGCCATAAAAAGTATGCTTTTGGAAAGGGAGTAAGGCTTCCTAGATTTCATCATAGAGGAAGGAAGTACAGATTAGGAGGCAACAGTAGTGTAATTCCTTCTGGTTTCAGTGTTAGCAAACTCTGAAATCAGCTGAGCTGTTCATGAGACATTCATCTATGCATACAAACAGTATGCATGCAAACAATATGCAAATCTCATACAGTTCCTGTAGTACTTCATGATGTGAGTTTCCAGATGTCAAATTCTATTAAAGCATTTTCAGTATTTTTCTTATTTTTTGAACTTTACCTAAAATTGAGGGACATATTTGTAAGAACCTCAAAGGCCTTGTAATCTCTTCTTCCCACTGTTTCCTTAAGAACTTACTTTACTTGATGAATCTGACATGCTGAATTCAAATACATCATCCTTCAAATGTGTTTTCTAGGACTTGAGTAGTAGTTTCTGCTCACTTTGTTGGGTTCAAGTAGACTCAAAAGATTTCTTCACATTTGATTTAAGTTGATTTCCTTTCTCTCCCTGAAAGTTTTTGAACAGAAAGCTGGAGAAATTACTAATTACTTTAAAGTTATGTTTTCTGTGCCATACCTCCTGCTGTAGAATCTGCCACTGTGAGATCTTGTTATCCTGTTTTTTATATCTACGTAGTTCATTTCCCTTTTCCAGTTTTTACTCTTTCTTATTTAACTTCTCTATCTGATTTACTTTGACCTCATGTTGAGCATTGTCACAAATCAGATTCTCTGTCCCTTTCGCCCTCTCCCTACCCCTCCTTATTGCTCTTCCCCCTTTCCTCTCCCTCCCCTCTCTCCTCTTCCATGTCCCTTCTTCTCTCCTTCTTTCATGCTCCACCTTCCCTTCCACTTTCTTTCTCTTTCTTCCTCCTTTCCTCCCTCCTTTTCTCCATCTTTCTCCCTCCCTTGCCTTTTCTCTTTCCCTCCCTCCTCTCTTCATTCACAGTCACCTGCTCTCACACTCACCCCCTCTTGTTCCCTCATCCTCTTGTTCTCCCATTCGCACTTTCTTTTTTCCTCGTTCCTTCTTTCTGTGCCTTTCTCTGCTTTCATGCCTCTTTCTTCCTTTCTTCCTCCATGTTTCTCTCTATTGCTCTCTCCATTTCCCCTTCCCTCACCTTCCCCTCTCTCCCTGTCCCCCTCTCTCCCTGTCCCCCTCTCTCCCTCTCCTTTCCATCTCCCTCCCCCTTCCTTTCTCTCTGCCCCCATTCTTTCCCGCTCTGTCTCCGTTCTCTGTCCCCCTGACTCCCACCCTCCCTTTTTTTTCTCTTCCTTCCTTCCTCTCTTCCTCTCTCTTTTTCCCATTGTCGTCCTCTCCCTCTCTCACATTTACCCCTCCTCTCCCTCTCCCCCTACCTCGCTCTCTTCCTCCCTTCTTCCCTCTCTCCCTTCCTTCCTCTTTCCCCTCCTCTGTCCCTCCACCTCTTTGTCTCCCTCTCCTGTTTCCTCCTGTTTCTCTACAATTGCTGATAAGTTATATTATCCGCTGCCTAGACTGATTTAAGATTTTTAAATGTTCATTTCCACAAATTCTGAGAATTTTGGTTGTTTTAAAGCTTTTTTTTTTTTTTTTTTATACCAGGACATTTTAAACCTCATCTATTTCATATTGATTTATTGAAAAATATGCCAAAATGGTATTCATGTGCACCCAATGCTCTTTTCAGGTTTTAAGTGCTTCTAACTAATAAAAGAGCAAAAAATTTCCATAATGCGAAATGAACCATAGTATGCCCTCCAACTCACCCTCCACAGAAGAATCTAGGGTTTCATAAACTTTTTGCTAACCCATCAATAAACTGCATTTTTTTTCATGGCTGTCATAAGGGTTATGAATTCCATGATTTTCATGTATTTTAAAAAATGTCTATGACTTTTGACATTGTGGTTTTTTGCGTGTGTGTGGGAGGATGTGATGGTAAACAGTTTGAGCCATTCTCAGTGAGAACTTTCAGAGCTGCCAAGTTAAGCTTTGAGCTCCATGGGAAGCAAGCAGAGAACAGGAGCTCAGCAGCAGTTCTTCAGTGACACACTGAATTAGGCATGCGAACTCTCAGTGAGAACTTCTGATTTTTCCAGAGGTAGTTATGGTTCCACTTCCTCAGCAGGGTGGGATTTTTTTAATATTGTTACTTAGAAAGGTCAATAACTATATAATTATTCCTGTTTGAGATCATGCTGTGGTTCTTGAAGCAGATTCTACTCTGGTTTTTGAGGGGGTTGTGCCTTTTTTGGTGGAGTCAAGTACTTGAATTTCTTGGTAGAAGAAACCACGGGTTATGATGCTTTTCAGCACATTTCTGTAATCTTCAACCTTTTACTTCAGTTCATTATCTTAACTTTTAAAAAACACATAAGGAAGTGCTCTTACACAGTTTTTGATTATAAACACTTGAATCCATTTCAATAAATGCTATTTTCTGTTTTGCTTTGAAAATATGATAAATTAAATAGCAAAATCACTCAGTTTGTGGGTTTTGTGGTTCCTGACTCTGGCTCGGGCTAAGGTTTGCAAATAACTTCAGGGACATAAATTAAAACTGCATTGGATATAAATATGAGATAATGATTTGGAAATTTAATCCGTTTTTACCTTAAACGCCTCTGTCTGTCCCAGTTGTCTATATACGGGTGCCAGTGTCTCATAATCTGATACCTAACACATTTTTGGATGACAGATTGGCTTTCAAAAGCACAAGACCAGTATGTAACTAAGCTTTATATTGCAGAGTGGTCTCAAAGAGAGGTACATACATTCTTGTAGGAAATGCTTTTGTTATATGCTGTTTGCTTTTGACAAGCTGTGGCATTTTGTAAACTGCCTCAAATGGTCTAACATGATTGAAAAGATATTCAAAACCAGTCATGATTAATCAGGGAGTATTTTAACCCACGCATACTTTCTGTTAAGGAAGGTTTTGTTTTTTTCTGTCTGTCTGTCTAGCTATGCCAAGTTTTGCAACTGTGTTGTGCAGCAGAGTACCAGGAGCTTAGGCTAAGCAAACTTCTGCTTGATAAATTAGACTCAGTGTCATTGACACACCATGTCCATTCAGAGAAGACCGGTTTTCAACTTTTAATTTTGGAGGTACATACTTTTCTTTTTAATGTATTCAATACATGAGGGTTTGATGTTGTTTTGGGTTTTTTTCCTTTCAAATTTCTATCAATACAACATATATGGGACTGTATTGTGTTATTGTCAGAAAAAGATGGGATCTTCAGATTCTAGCAACTTGTTGTTAAGGGACATGAATTAATATTTTTGCTCTTAGTTTTTGAAGGCCAGAAAGCATTATTAGATTGTGTAATCTGAGTTTTCATATCACACATTCACTTCTACATTTACCCAATACTTAATTATTTCATGTTTAGTCATTAAGCAGTTATTGTTACTAAATTGTTATATTCCTATATTGTTCTATGCCACAGCCGGAAGGTTCTAATGAAAGATCTATTACCAGTATGCAAACACGTAGTATACCAAAGTACTAAGATTTGCCCTTATTGGTAGCAATAGGTAGCAAGAACTCTCAAAATTTCATGTCAACTAGACCTTTGGAGAAAGTCTCTTGTGATAAGCAGTTAGACATTTTAAGTCTTTATCTCAAGATTTTGCAGATTTTTTTTAAACTACCTGTAAAGAGTGGTGTTAGCCCCTTTGATGCATTATCCCAATTCTTTTTCAATCACTGATGCTGCAAAGAACGCCAACAAATTGTATAAAAGTGGAATAAAAATTTTTTTGTCCTTGTTTGTGTAGTATCATATATGATTATTACCATCTTAATTCAGAATTGTGAGTATCATGACCACATTAGAAAAATTGCAAACCTTATAATTTCATCATAGACTGTAAAGCATGTGTAGGGTAAGTGGGAACATTTGTTTGCTAATGAGTAAAATAGATCAGACCCAAATGTCATATTCTTAAGATCACAAAGTTTGGGTTTATTCTTTGTCACATGGGAAGTAATTTTAATAAATATATGCTTACTGCCAGCTTATTTTGGGGTAAACAAAGGCTTGCAGAGGGGCGCTTAGGAGTCTAGGAAGAGAGGTATAAAAGGGACTTTCAAGGATGTTCAGAACAGGCCCCTGCTGTTGCAGGTCAAATTATACATTCCCTTTCATGAATTTATGAAGATTTATTTCAAGAAAGGGTGATTTTTTGCTTAGTTTAGATAGATACTACCATGTAAATGTATTTTCAGTCTTGGGTGGAGTTTTTTGTTGTTTGTTTTTTTGTCTTTTGTTTGTTTGTTTATTATTTTCTTGTTGGAGTTTACCTAGACATGATTTCCTGGAAAAAAATTTAAGACTACTCCCAAAACATAGTTATTTAGTAATTTCATCTAGTTATTAATCTGGAAAAATGATAGCTGGCTGCATTCTCTTTCCATTATATGCTTACAGAGCTTTTATTCTGCTGCTTCTGTCTTCCATTCTTTACTCTATATCTCTTTCTAAACACATCATTTACTGTCATGCTGCTTAGAAGCCTGCAGTTTTCTTCAGAATATCTGAAAAAGTAAACCAGGGGTTTATTCTATCCTTGTCATTATATCCTTCATTTATATGACTGACATCCATAAACTACATTAGAGATATCATAAGAATAAAAAGAAAAAAATTAAAGCAGACATATTTTCTTGTTAATTTGCTGCATACATGTTGATGATCTTCATTCCTTTGTTTTACAAATACAGTGACTGTTTTGTTTTCACAGTGTGCAGCAGTCATCTTTAACTCAGAGTTATGGTTAGACACTACAATATTTCTGCCATCAAATTTGTCAGATTTGTTCAGGAGAGGATAGGAGTTTGATCTGTTTATTAAAAGATCATATCTGTCTTCTAAAAATTATAACATGCATTCATATAATTAGTAGATCGGAGTGAGATCTAACAATTTAATTTAAGAAGATGAACTTTACCTGCAGTCATTTTTATAAAGCCAGATATTTTTCACATATCCTTCATAGATTATGCAGAGACTGGGAAGAGAATTTCAGTGTTGTTCTGCGTGAATCCGGCATTAACTCAGGTAGCCAGGGTGTTTATTAAATTTGCCCAACTAGGTGAGCTCAAATATTCTAAAACAGCTTTGGAAAGTATGGCAGATTGAAAGGATTTTTACCATATTTTCTTTCCAGCTCTTTGCAGTAACTGGCCAAATTACAATGATAGGGTAGACCGTGCTGTCTCCATGTTTAAGTGAGTAAATACCGCCTGATTCTGTCACCTTCATACTAATGATTTTTCAAAGAGAACAGTAGGTGATGGACACTTTTGTCAGAAATTTACAAAGTGAACATTTCTGGGTTTTGTGCAGAAGTTTGTGTTTTGGTCTATAAACTTTAGTTAACTTTGGGCACTATAGATTTTTGAAGAAAGAATAGGCAGTCTTGAACTCTTCATGCAAGATATTTTCTTTAGTAGCTGAGCAGTTTTTTGTCTTGTTTCTGTGCCACCTAAGAAATTGCACTTGTTAGATAAGACCTGTTTTCCATAAACTTGTTTAATAATTGAAACATTGCTACTTATTATTTACAAAATACCTTTTTCTTTTTTCCCCTGTCAATTTTCTTGTATTTCATAGCTTGTTGATACCAAGATAATTGGCCAATAGAATATATGGATAATCCTAAATTCACTTTACAAAGGTTGACATCATATTTTCAGTCTTCTAACATTCATGTGATAAATGAAAAGGTGAGGAGACAGTCTCTCAACTAAGCCTTTTAGAAGTATCAATAGAAGTTGACAGATTAAAAGGTATTTATTATTCCATTAGATGAAGTCTAGCAACTTCATTTACAACTGATGGCCTGAACAATACTGCAGCATTTTTGTGTAGTATGATAAGGCAGTTTGGGGTTTTGCCAAGGAGAGAGAGTATTACGTGTCCATCTCCCTCATTGTTACACGTAGTATTTTTCAATTCCTGTTGCTTCCTTCACTGTGACTGTGAACCTAGCTATATTGCCCTTTTTTTGTTGCAGAATTGTGATTTTGGAACTACTAAATTGCTGTCTTTAAGGACTTTCAATTGTAATTGCAATTTCTTTGAATTTTAATATTCTCGGATTTGTAGTAATTCTACAATCCTTCTATAATTTTTATCAGTATTAGAAAACCAGCTCAAAGGTCACACTGTTTTCATATGGTTGTGAGCTCTTATTTTCTCTTCTATTTTGGTTTGTAATTGGTGGTATCTAAGCAGTCACTCACAAATCAGTAACAAACTAACCTTCATCTAACATAGTGAAGTCCAACATACTTTGTGTTATGTGCAATAGGCACAATGTTAAAAGGTCATGTGATACTCCTTAAACTTTATTTTCATTTGAACTCCCAATACAATTTCTGATTTTTTCTCTCAGTGTCTTATTAGCAAGTAATTTTAAAGTATTGCACTTCTTTTGTTTGGGTTTTTTCTCTTTTTTTGAATGTTGTTTTGTAGACAACATCATAAATAATCTTTTTTTAGGATGTTCATTTTTTCTTATAGAATCATAGAATGGTTAGGGAGGGACTGTAAAGATCATATATTTCCAACCCTGCTGCCGTGGCCAGTGACACCTTCCACTAGACCAGATTGCTCAAAGCTCCATCCAGCCTGGCCTTGAACACTGCCGGGGATGAGGCAGCCAGAACTTCTCTGGGTAACCTGTTCCAGTGTCTCACCACCCTCATAGTAAAGAATTTCTCCTAATGTCTAAATCTGAATCTACCCTCTTTCAGTTTAAAACCATTCAGCCTTGTCCTATCACTACATGACCTTGTAAAAAGTCCTTGTAGGTCCTCTTTAGGTACTGGAAGGCTGCTCTAAGGCTCTGCCCTGAGCCTTCTCTTTTCCAGGCTGAACAAGCCCAACTCTCTCAGCCTTTCTCCATACCAGAAATGTTCCAGCCCTCTGAGCATCTTCATGGTCCTCATCTGGACCCCTCCAACAGGTCCATGTCTGAGGACTCCAGAGCTGGATGTGGTACTTTATGTGGGGTCTCCTGAAAGCAGAGGGTAAGAATCAACGCTCCTTAATCTGCTGGCCATGCTGCTTTTGATTAACTGTCAGATTGGTTTGCAAACCTGAAGATTTCTTTGGCTCCAAACATATATTAAACTAATTTCACCTTCCTCACCTTCTTTTACTCTGCACTGTCTTTCTTAAATAGATTTCTGGTTGCTAATATCTATCCAGAGTTTTCAACACTCCAACCATGCATACTGAACCAGTAGGTTTCAGTAATGTCAATTGTATCAGTTAGCCAATTACGCCAGTTAGTGTCATCTTACTAAGTAGCTGGTATGTGGGATCATTCTTACTAGAAATAAGGGCATTATAGTGAATTCATGCAGTCTATATGCATATGGGATATATTAGATCATCTAGTCCATCATCTCACCAGTGGGGGATTATACTCTTTTATACTTTTCTAAAGTTTGTTGAGGACAAAATGTTCAGAGTAGTGGTACTCCCATCACTTGTCTTAATTACTCCACAAGCAAATATGTTTTCTGGCAGAAAAATTCATTTCTTTTTGTGTTTCCTACTAGATTATTAAATAACTGAACTTTTAAGGTACAAGCAGTTGTCTTGGTCAAGTAGAACTGTTTCAGCAGTATAGTTGCATATTTGTTCTTTGTGCCCTGTGCTTCTTTTAGATTTCTGTGTCCTTTCCTAAAATCCAGGTTATATGGATCCTTCTGAAAGGAATTGTTTGTTCAATTCTTACAGCTTTTTCTGGTTTTATGAAGAGCACTTCCATAGTGAGTTCATGTGTCTAAACCACTATATTTTCCACTAGAGTGTCAAACTGTACTCATTGTATCTCTCACTGTTGATCCTTAATTCTTTGTAGTGTATTGACTTTATATATCAATATGTAACCGTACTCCTGGAGGGGAAGAAGAGGGTCATGTACCTATTGGACATACCATATAATTAAAAAGTTGGGGTTTTAATGTACTGTGGCATTTGGTTTGGTTTTCTTAATCACTGGATGTATGTGAGTGAGAGTTGTGTTGTATCTCCGTCTTTGGAATGCTTTTTCCTCTCCCTTTTCCCTGCAGTCAAATAATGATTTCTTAATTTAGTTGTTTTAGTTGTCAAAACCAAACCAGCTTTATACATTTAGAATACCTAACTAATGACAATTTTTATTGTTAGAAATTATCGTGGATTAATCATGAATGGTTCAATGCAAATCCTTAGCATCGTGGAGTGAGAAGTTACATAGTTTCTCATTATCTGTTTCTCTTTTTTGGTCCTAGGCATTGAGTTTGCTTAAAGTTGGCAGTTTCTGTGAATGGTTTTATCAGTAGCTTATACCCTGGCTGCAAGTAAAAAACTGCAGCAGGACAGCTGTAGTAATTTGAGTTCTAAAGGCTCACAAAATTGTTTTAAATATTCAGTGATCTTAAATGGAAGGACATAGTGACTCAGTTTGCCTTTTATTTATTTATTTTTAATAAAGTTGGTTCTACATGTTGTGTGTACAGTTTGCCTTTTGGTGGAGACTTAGAATGCTCTGCAAACATTTCTCTGGAAGGTAAGAGCTGCTGACTCATTGGATTCAAGAGGCTAGACTCTGGGTTATGGGGTAAGAGGAGAGACTTGTTAAGACTGAAACAAGATACAGACAAAACAGTGTCCAAGTCTTAAAACTTCTTACAAAACACATAAACATGTAACAGAGAATGGAGGTGGGAGAAGGAGTTTGGAGGTATCTCAAGGAAATGAAGTTACAGGGAAAAGATGCATTTTAATGAAAACTCACTATGTGTGCTGGAAATGTCTTTTATATGCCCCCCCAAGCAGATGAAAGGATGCTTTTTTCTTTTCATGAATTGAGACCAAAACATAACGTCACTACTCCACTGGAGACTCCTGTGGGACAGGTGTGGTCAGAAAAAGACTGCTAAGCCTGTCTGAAGGGAGGGAGTCTAAGTGAGCAATGCTTTGAGACAGTTAGCATTCACTTTTCTATAACAAGTTTTTGCACATATTTCCAGACCATTTTAATATAAAGCTTACTTAAACAGGAAGCATATGGGTTTTTGTATTTTCCCTTTTTAATAAGAAAAAAAAAGTTAGATTAAGATTTTTAGATTTGCTATGTTTTAGACTGTTGATTTGAAGTTCTTTGTATATAATTCTTGCCTATCTGTATTGAAAGATAGTGTGAAAAAAATGTGTGATATTGAGGTAATCTAAGGCTGACATGAAATGGAACATGAACAACCCAGAAGTTAGAAGTAGTTTGATCACAAAGAGAGGCAAAGGCACATCTACTCTTTGTACAAGAAAGTAAGTATTTCAGACTGGCAGGTGGATTGTTAAGTGCGGTGAGGTGTATGTCTGTAGTATAGTAGTGTTTCACATAACATTATTTTGTGGGACAGTACAATAGTTTTGACTGGTATGTCTTTACTTCTGTGGCCATACAGCATATGTTACCTTAAAAAAAAATTGCATCAATTTTTAACAAAGAGTAAGCTACTTTTGGATCAAATATAAAGACAGGCATGTCTTCAGTATAAAGAGTCCTAAATTACTTGCATTTAGTTGTCTAAATTGCAGTGTTCTCAAAGGCCTCTTAGTGTTATAGGAAGAAAAAACACACAAAATATACAAATTTTATGAAATATTATATATACAAGTATAATAAAATTGTCATTAGATCTATTTCAGTTGTACAAGATTATTCTTTTCTACGGGAGAATTCTCAAATAGTGCATTAAAATGTCACTGAAATCAGCCTTTTCTTTATCCTTTTTAAGAAAAATGGTAACTCTCAGAAAATTCTGCATTTTGGGGTTTAGAGCATGAGATAGGCATATCTTTTTGACAAAGTTCTATTATAGTTATTTCTAGATATTTAAAATACTAAAACCCTCAAACTTCCTTCAAAACTTACTATCACAAGAGCAAAACTTAGAAGTTGCATTAAGATCATCCCTATAAACCCTAACCAGCTGACACAAAACAACATGGAATTTTATTTTCATATCAAAATGCTTTTAGGTTTTGTCACTGTTTCTTGGGCCATATAATCAGATTGTTCATTTCTAAATGATTTCACATCCCCAACCCATTCATGCAGTGTTAAAAATGTTAGAGCAGGCAACATTTCTGTTTCAGTGTGATACCAGAGATACTTTTGAGTTTTAGATTTGATTTCTTAGTTGGTTTTGTTTTGGTTGTTTGTTGTTGTGTGTTGGTTTTTTTTTTGAGCTGGGATTAAAATAATCACCTTTACATGCAGCAGATAACTCTTCCTTTGATCCAGCACTTCACATGCTACCTAATCTGTACAGTGGTGCAGCTTCACAGCTAACAACTAATCAATTTTCATATGTTCCCAATGTATCTTTGCAGGCCCTCAGAATATAGTGAACAACAGAACAGCAAATGTTTTCTTGTTTCCATACTTAAAAATATTAAATATGTAATAGCAGTTTAATTCAGTTCAACAAGACACCAAGCAGTAAAAATCAAAAGTGGTGTCATAACTCATGAGTTACTCATGAATAAATATGTAATACCTGTAATAATACTGCTACCAAATGTGACAAAACCCACCCAAAACAAAACCAAAACCCACCCAAACAAAGCCCTGAAACATGAGTCAAAATGTATGCATACCAATATTCTTTAAATATTTTATGGAATCTGTTCTCCATGCATGTTTAAAATTCAGGTTTCAATTTCAATAATAAATTTCAATTAAGAAGTACTGTTTAATGAATTACTACCTTTTCTTCTCAAGATGGGCATTTCTTTCTGCCTATCACTTAATATACAAATATTTGTAGGTGGTGTCTGTATTTAAGAGTGCATATAAACCATCGGGCTACTAGCCTGTCAAGCTGTTAACTAACTACCCTTGCAACTGATAGTTTTGCAAACAAAATGATTACTGAATTTCTCAACATAGCAAGTGTATATCCACCCCTAACTCTCTTAGGGCTCAGAAAAATATTCTGAAGGAAACCAGTGGGTATTTAAGGTTGAAGGGAGTGTGCCTTTTAGCAAGCGTACTGCAGTTGTGCACCATCTCCACCCTTGATGCACTGTGAGAATGTTTTCCCTTCTCCAGATCTCTGGCAGTGTCATAGATCTAATCAGGATAGGGTTGTGTACAGCAGAATAGGAGGGAATAACTAGAGAAAGAGTACCATCAAGTTGGTTTGGCTGGGGTTTAGGTAAAGCAAGATGCAGATGGGTTGGATACATGGGTTGAATAGCTCACCAATACTGGGAAAAGAGTCAGAAGACTAGAAGGGGAGGGAATACAGTTCAATCCAGTAATTAGTGTTTACAGGTTTTGCTATTTAATTACTGTTTGTGATTGCCATGGCTGAAACACGGTTCTTGTGGTTCAAGTGAAGAAATGCAAGTACATAAGAGGCTCTCGGTGCTGTGAGTGAGAAATATTTTTAATACTAAAACTATAAATTGCTATTCTTTATTTGTTGCCACTGGATGGTGTTACCCATTTGCAAGATGGTCTTGTAATGATTTTTAAAATAATGAATAAATATGTCTGCTGACCTTAAAGCACTCAGCAATGTTGCAATTAAAAAAATAATTTAGTCTGTATTACTTTTGAAAGTGTTGATGATAATGGACAGTGAGGGTATTGGTCCACCGTATGTAACTGGATTTAGGTCATTTCAGATGGGATTCTGTGTTAGCATGGAAAGGCTACAATCTTCTCTTACTGTACTTCCAAACTATGGGCGAACAGAAAAGTGGGAATTAAGTGGTATAGATACAACGTATGAATACTGAGCACCAAACCATAAAATTGTCTTTAAAAAGTAATATAATTCCTCTCCTCTTGTTTACTGTTTTAGTAAGCAGGAGTGGAGAAAGGCAGTGGGAAAAAACAAAGAGAACAGAAGGTGGATATAGACTGATACCTGTTTACTGAGTGGTATCAATGGGGTTTTTCTGGATGTCTTGGCAGAGGATGAGTAACAGAGGAAGTTTTTGCAGAAGTGTTTATCTCTGTCTGCATTTTATCACAAAATTTCAACTCAGATAAATGAGGCAGTAAGGAAGAAAGCAAAATAATATTTAGGGGAGGAGCTGATGTTTATGAACAGATCAAGATACAGCTGTTACAGCAACCCTGTGAAATGAAAGACAGATGTCTGAAGTCTTTTTACTTGCCTGTACTAAACCCAAATTTTTATATTCTTGGTGCTCATATAGTTTGATTGGAGTCAAAACACAGCAGTTTTGTAGGATTGCTCTCCTGTTGTATAAATGTAAGCTACAGTGAACGTGTACTGTTGGCCATATTCAATTTATGAGTACTGGAAAACTGCTAGGGCAGCATTTTGAGCTAGTAGTTTGTATTACCTATACCCAAGGCAGTCTCTGCGTGTTTCAGTAATACCAGTTACCATATGCTTTGGAAGAAAAGCAGTCATTATTTTCTTATTTCATTTGCTGTCCTTTTTAATGTGAAGGAAGACAAGATCATAATCATCTCATAGTATAAAATTAATTTTGCAATTCTGTTACTTCTTTCAAATCTAAATTTTGTGAAGTAAGTTTTTGTACGCCTCTGTAACTTCAAGACATCAGTTGTCTCCAGAAGCAGTAAATTCCATTGTTTTAAAAATATAATTTTAATGCATTTTCTGTTTTAAGGTGACATCTCTGAAGCTTAGGTTTCAAAAAATATTCAGATTTGAATTGCCCATTCATCTTTGCCTTCCTGAATGCTCTAGAATGTGTTTCTGGAGAGGTACCAACCTAGGTGCTATTTTTGCAGCAGATTATAAATAGTCTGCTGAATCTGAAGTTAGCACCTTCCGATATGCTATTAGATGTATGAGATGCAATTAATATTTATACTTCTTTTCAAATGCATTCATTACCTAGTTTGCTTGGGTTTTTGATGGATTTGGTACTTCACTCTTAATGGGAGATTTATATGACATCTGTTCTTGGTTTAGCCCTCACTACCTTCCTTTTCTTGCTAAAGAAGCTTACCACGTAAGTTTTCAGGCAGTGTTCCCTGTTAGTAACAGAATATCTAGAATCATAGAACAATTAAGGTTGGAAAGGACCTTAAGGTCATCTAATTGATACTTTCCAAGCCTAACTGTTGTGTGATTCTATGATCTACTTCCAGCCTCTTGCCATTGGCAGGGATGACTCAGAGTAGACCCATGTTGCCCAAAAGCTCTGTCCAGCCTGGGCTTGAATACTGCCAGGGGTGGAGCATTTACCACGTCTCTGGGCAACCTGTTACAGTGTCTCACCACCCTCACAGTAAATAACTTCTTCCTTACATCTAACCTGAACTTCCCATGTTTAAATTTTGAACCCATTACCCTTTGTCCTGTTGCTACAGTCCCTCATGAAAAGTCCCTCTCCAGCGTCCTTGTAGGCCCCCTTCAGATACTGGAAGGCTGCTATGAGGTCTCCACGCAGCCTTCTCTTCTCCAGGCTGAACAGCCCCAAAATGCTGAATATCGTAAACTGCAGGAAAATGCAAAAGTAATCACAGGACTGCTTCTTTTTCTGCTTCTACACTTTATAAAATACAGCAAAAAAACTACATTTAAATATCCCTCTATAAAAATTATTTATTAATTTTGCCTTAGCTTCTTAAGCCATTTGACTGTTTTCTCCAGAATGTTAAAGAAATTACTTTCATTTGTCATGGGGTTCTGGCATATCTGCTTAGTGTCAGGGGTGGGTAGGATGGGCAGATGTGAAGCCTGGCAAGAGAAAGGCATGGCCATACTTCAGTAGGACTCACAACTGATCCTGCTGTTTTCAGTCTTCCACATACCAGTTGTGGAGAAAAATGTTCTTAATGAAATAACCCTTCTTTTTAGCCTTTAAAGTAGTTTTAGTAAAGGTATTAATAAAAGTATAAGCAATATGGCTCTTCAATATTTCATATACTAGTCATAAATGTTAAATAAATGCATTATCTTTTTTCTTGTATTTTATACCACACTGCAAATTATGCAATAAATTGTAAATTTAAGACTGCAAAATTCTTTTTAATAAGTGCTTAATCTTCATGCAAGAAAGATAAGGCAAATATACAAAAGGCAGTGTTTGGCAATAGTTTGTATAAGGGTGAACAGATAAAAGCAAAAAAGTAGGTAGTAGAACAGTCTGAAAAGAAAAATGATTGTTAGAAATGGAGGAAGAGCTGTTGCAAGAGTACCTACTGGAAAACCAATGACCCACACACCAAAACTGTGGGTCATTGGTGTCAAATACATGAGTGTTTGACTCTAAATATCCAAGTAAGTATGAAGCACTTTTGTACCTAAAATAAATGCTAGAACTAGATGGTTTTAGTGTTTGGGGGGTTTTCCCCATGTTTTTTTAGGCTCTTAAATATTTACTTCAAAAATGGTCTGGCTGATGTTTTTCTTATCAGTGAGACAGAAGAGTTGGGCAGATTATTGCAGTTACTCTGATGCAGAAGACAGGCTGTTGAAGACAAGACAATCAAGGTTACTTTTGTGAGGAAGACAGGATAGTTCTTTTTCTGCATCTGAGCTACGCAAAGCTGATATTAAGTACCTACAGAAAAAATGCATGAATGTAGCTGGCCAGCAACCAGCTCAGTGCAGCATTCATTATCAGGAAAAAACTGACTTTTAAGGAAAGAAAGCCCCCAAAATAACATGTGAGCTAACTTTAAAAACAAAAGCAAAACAAAAACCAAGAGTAGGTGGGGGCAAGCTACATAAAAGATGGATTTACGTAGATATGGGACATAAGCACATCAGCTTCCATGTAAGTATAGAGTTCAACTTGCTTTATTTTCTGTATACACTTTTTACATGGAGTGTACTTTCAAAATGTTCTGAACATGCAATTCAGAATTCCATATTTTCATGTGTTTGTGAATACTTTGTTATGCATACCAAAATCCAGTCAACCGTTGTTGGTTCTTAAGGGCTTGTATTACTCACAAAAATAGATGCTAGGTTTTACCTTAGAGATTTCCTAATAGTGCTTTCTGTTAAATAACTTTATGGTACCTCTTGAAAACAGTATTGGCTGTTATGCAAATCTCTTGTTGAGCAAAGTTCTGAAGCAGGGAAAATCTTTGAAAAATAAAGAGTTACAAGAACATTTCTGCATATGATGTTTGCTTTCTTATTAAAATTTTGTTTAACAGAGTTTCGGTTTACTAATTGTGACATTTCCTGTGATATGAATGTCAGTAATATAAATCATTATTTATCTTTCCTTTCTATGTTTTGTTCTTGTAAGACTTACCTTAAACAAAATGTGCAATGGCTCATGACTGTTTGGTCATTTCTGAGAACAGATATACGAAGTGAGATTACTCTTTTATACACAGCATTTAAAAATATGTATAATATTTTGCTGGTGAAACAATTATAGGCCTGTAGTCTCTTTACTAACACATTAGTTCAGAATACCATCAACACTAACTGTTTTCCTCACCTAAATTATATGTAATATGAGCACCAACCTTTTCTTGGAAATCAGAATTTTAAGACATTGAAAGTGTGAATAGTAGACTCATTTAGGAGTATGGTTTAGAAGGCATTTGTATAAAATATTAATCAGCTACTTACAGAGTACTAGACTTAGAGATAAGTAATACTGTTTTGTCTTAGAATCATAGAATCATAGAACAGTTATAGTTGGAAAGGACCTTAAAATTATCCAGTTCCAACCCCTCTGCCATGGGCAGGGACACCTCCCACTGAACCATGCCACCAGGCTCTGTCCAACCTGGCCTTGAACACCGCCAGGGATGGAGCATTCACAACTTCCTTGGGCAACCCATTCCAGTGCCTCACCACTCTCACAGTAAAGAACTTCCTTATATCCAATCTAAACTTGTCCTGTTTAGGTTTTAAACTGTTACCCCTTGTCCTACCACTACAGTCCCTAGTGAAGAGTCCCTCTCCAGCATCCTTGTAGGCCCCCTTCAGATACTGGAAGGCTGCTATGAGGTCTCCACGCAGCCTTCTCTTCTCCAGGATGAACAGCCCCAATTTTCTCAGCCTATCTTCATACGGGAGGTGCTCCAGTCCCCTGATCATCCTCGTGGCCCTTCTCTGGACTTGTTCCAACAGTTCCATGTCCTTTTTACATTGAGAACACCAGAACTGCACCCAGTACTCCAAGTGAGGTCTCACGAGAGCAGAGTAGAGGGGCAGGACCACCTCCTTCGACCTGCTGGTCACGCTCCTCTTGATGCAGCCCAGGATACGGTTGGCTTTCTGGGCTGCAAGCGCACACTGAAGCTGGCTCATGTTCATTTTCTCATCAACCAACACCCCCAAGTCCTTCTCCGCAGGGCTGCTCTGAAATCTCTTCTCTGCCCAACCTGTAGCTGTGCCTGGGATTGCTCCGACCCAGGTGTAGGACCTTGCACTTGTTATGGTTAAACTTCATAAGGTTGGCATCAGCCCACCTCACAAGCGTGTCAAGGTCCCTCTGGATGGCATTCCTTCCCTCCAGCGTATCAACCGAACCACACAGCTTGGTGTCATCGGCAAACTTGCTGAGGGTACACTCAATCCCACTGTCCATGTCAGCAACAAAGATGTGGAACAAGACCGGTCCCAACACCGATCCCTGAGGGACACCACTCATTACTGGCCTCCAGCCGGACATTGAGCCACTGACCACAGCTCTTTGTGTGTTGCCATCCAGTTCTTTATCCACCGAGTGGTCCATCCATCAAATTGATGTCTCTCTAATTTAGAGACAAGGATGTCATGTGGGACAGTGTCGAATGCTTTGCACAAGTCCAGGTAGATGACATCAACTGCTCTACCCCTGTCCAGCAGTTCCGTAGCCCCATCATAGAAGGCCAGCAATAGGTCAGGCAGGATTTCCCCTTAGTGCTTAGGCTGTCACCAAGCACCTTGTTGTTTTTCATGTGCCTTAGCATGCCTTCCAGGAGAATCTGCTCCAAGGTTTTATCAGGCACGGAGGTGAGACTGACTGGTCTGTAATTCCCTGTGTCATCCATTTTCCCCTTCTTGAAAATGGGGGTTATATTTCCGTTTTTGCAGTCACTGGGAACTTCACCTGACTGCCATGATTTTTCAAATATGATGGACAGTGGCTTAGCAACTTCATTCGTCAGCTCCTTCAGGACCCACGGATGGATTTCATCAGGTCCCATGGACTTGTATACATTCAGCTTCTTAATACGGTCTCAAACCAGATCCTCTTGTACAGTAGCCCTAGGTTCTTCATTCTCACAGTCCCTGCATCTGCCTTCCAAGACTTGGGTGGTGTGGTCAGAGCCTTTGCCAGTGAAGACTGAGGCAAAGAAGTCATTAAGAACCTCTTACAATCGCTATAATCACGCAAAACTGTCGATCATAAAACTTCTCTTTTTTATTCACTAGAAATATTAGTTGCTTTATAACATCATGAGAACAGCAGTCTAGCTTTCTTTACAGAAGCATTATTTTTTCTTCTTTGTAAAGTACATTACCTACTAAGGGATAAAGAAATCTCAAAAGGAGCCAGTTACTCAGTTGAATTTTTTAATCCATTTTCAGTACTAATATGTCTAAAAATCTTTAAAGTACCTCTCTATCTTTTGGTGTCTCTTGGATTCCATTCAGTTTGAAAATACAATTTAACATAGCCTTAATCAAGCACATTCTGGCTTGGCTTACCAAAAATGTTAGGAATTGAATTGATTTGATGCAAGTACGAGATTAATTAGCTCATGTACGTGTAATTGACACTTTAATTTTAAGCTAATATCGTTTATTTTGTATTTGGGATTGCTTAAGATTATGTACCGTTATAACTAGTCAATGGACACAAGGTCACTTCTAAAGCTTAGGTATCTACCCATGTCTGAGGGTGTAAAACAGCATGTTACATGGGAGCTTTAAAAGAACAAAACCAGAAAAGATTCAGGGTGCTGAAAGGAAGGGGGAATCAGAATTTTTGAATTTGATATTAGAAATATTTTCCAAACATAAGAAATTATTGTTTCATATATTTAAACTAAGAGTACTAAAAAGTGTTATGTGTCTGGTAGAAACAAGGAAGTAGATAAACCACATAACTTTCTAAGTCTTTTGCATTTTCTTCCTCCCGTTTTAAAAATTGTTTCCTACGAATTTTGAAGTATCCTTTTTCAGCTGTTCCAGAAACCAGTTTAACATTTGCCCTGTCATTCTTCACAGTGAAATTTCAGCTTGAGCTTTTATGACCAGAATATTGATTCCACAAGATTTTTAAAGGGAATCGTGAATGTAGCCTCAGTGCTGGCTTTAATTAGGTTTGTTTGCATTGTCTTCGGGTTTCATGTTCCTGTTTAGTTCTTCCCATCCACTATCTGTACTTGTAACTATTTTTCCTAGATGTTTTTTCTAGCACTTTTCCAGACTGCCCATATTTTAATTTTTGTAAGTCTGCTAATGCATTTCTATTTTCTTACTAGAAATAACAATTATTTAGAGTCTGCAGATTTTGTCAATGTGCTGTTTACCCATGTTCGAGTCATAATTTAGCCAAGACAGTTTATGCATGTCTAATAGCTAGTGAAGAAACGCAGAGAGATGAGCAATACCAACAAATTAAAACCACAGAAGATTATTGAAAGGTGATATTTGTGGTACTAAAAACATGGTAGACTGTGTAAAATCCAAAAGAGCAAAATTAAATATTTCTGAAGTAATCTGGCCACATGAAACAAACTTATCTCATGTGTGTTGCATCAGTATAACCCTAGCTCACTCATAATGTGAAATGAAACACTTTTTACATGAATAGTATTTAGTCTGAGCATAAATGTAATTTGGTTTGTGGAAGTGCAATGCATCTGTATTAGCAGACACACAATGATTTAAAAAAAAAAAACTGCTAGCAGATGGTGTCCAACAAAGACCACTATTGTTTCAGTGTGAGATGCTTCAAATGTTCTGGGCGTTTAGCCCAGACAGAGCCATTTTTCCTATAGTATGTGACCAGGCAATAACAAAAAGAATGAAAATAGAGGTGTCAGTCCATATAAAAATATTGTTATAGCTTAATATATATAACAAGTCAGTGGCAATTATTAAACCAAGTTAAATTAACAAAAATGATAAGATCATTCTTTTTACATTTTCATGTCTCTCCAAACAGTTATTTGGCATTCTAGTGTCTAATAAAAATGAGTTTGGAAAGTTAAGCTACCTGCTGGTAATGTTTAAATGCCCACAGATAACATAACTCAAGCTGCCTGGTGCCTGAAAATGAGTGTTAGGGCAACCAACAGGAACAATAAAAATCTGTTCAAACAGAAAATCCACAAATCCCACGGATTTGGAGCCTCCCTATGGATTTTCCACAAATTTTGCTGTTTTCAGCAGAATCTAAGCTTTTATTTTAAAGGTGAATTGCAAAGCTGAAAAGAAAATTGAGTTAATGAAATATGTGCTGAATCCCTGCTGTCCTTTTGCAGCCTCCTAACTGGGGCTGTCAGTCACATGTTAGAAGTTTCACTTTTTGTAAAATTAAAAAAAAAAAAACACCAAACAAAAAAACACAACAACAAACTCCCTGTGAGTACCATCTAATGCCTACTTGTTAACTTCAAGAATAAACTTTCTTCTCACTATTCCAGTCACTCTGAAGTATTTCTTAAATCCATTAATTTATATTTTTCAAGACAAGTGATATATATCTTTTTTTAAGAAAGATGAGAGTACGTGTTTTGGGGAAATTGCAAGGCTACAGCAGATGCAAGTTTAGCTTAAGATTCTGATACAGGTAGCTTGAATGAGGAATGGCTATTGATTGTAGCTTACAACCATCAAAGTGCTTACAGTTTTAAAACAGCAGCTGTTGTGAGAATTTGATTCGTGGTTAACTTAAGAGCCATGAGAGAGTTTATATAAAACATTTTTATATAAAAATATTTCAACTGGCTTTCCTTATTTGCGAATATTTAGTGATAATCCTTAGTAGTTTAGTAAAAACAGGGAATATACTTTACTGACTAATCAATAAATTAAAGCCAGATCCCAAAATGCTGACAGTTATAAAAATAACAAATACTTCTGTTAGTAGTTGTGAATTTTTAATTAAAAAGAAATCTCTGAATTATTGTACGTGTCATTTTTTATCTGTGCATTTAAGCATATTAAAATTGCTTTTTTTTTTTTTAAGTATAAGGGAGCTGTAGTGTTGAAGACTGTGAGACCCTTTCTTTATGTTCCAGTAGCCTTTTTTATTCTAGAAGTGAATAACAGGTGCAATGTAAAAACTAAACCAGAAGATGGACCCTAGTAAAAAGACTACTGGCAAAATTATTATTTTATATTGTTCCACGAAGACTACTTCTTGCTATGATCTCTTTATCTTTTTCTTTATAGTATTTTTTTTTCTTCACTGATCTTGACTTGCAGTGGATGTTCTTTGCCTGTAATTTTAGTGAGAAAATGAACACTTTTAAAAAGGAAAGGGCATTCTTTGATTTCTAAGTGCAGATATTATCAGTATTTCAACTGTCTGTTTGACTTCTTAAACACTGAGTTTTATTGATTTGCTGGTAAACTTCAATATTTTTAGCTGATCAAATAAATGTGAACTCAAAGCAGTTTAGAGATAAGATAGAGTTTGATCCTGAGAGCTTTTTGGACAATTAGACTTCTACCAACTCTGAGAATTTCTCACAAACCAAGATTCACCTGTAACATTATGTATTTAAGTGGAACGTCGTGGAAAGCGTTGGTCATGGTGCCACGCAGCTGTTGTGTTTCACAGGTAGGGATGCACTACTCCAGTTACTAATTTGTTGTTTCTTAGGCCAAATGAGCACTGTCTTCAGCAGGTCACAGAAGTATTTCATTATTGTTACAGCGGAACTGGTGTTCTTGTCTTTTTAATGGAACTCATCTGTACTAAGAATAATTTGCATTACTTTATAAAGTGTAAACCATGTTAAAATACTGATACAGTATGAAGAGTATTATGTAGGATGTTGATAGCATATGAGGTATATTATGTAGGATGTTGATAGTATATGAGGTATATTATGTAGGTATATTATTTTGGCAATAGTAGAGCAGTTGCATTATTCCGAAGATTACTTTTTAATGAAGTACTATATTTACACATAATAAAAATATTACTTTACTTGAATAATAACATATATATATATATGTCATGGTTTAAGCTAACCCAGGACAATATACTTGACAGGTAAGTGCTTTCTATAGCACTGATCAAATTGATGCCAGTGGTGGCATTGTTACAAGAATTGTTCTTGTGATACAAAATGTAAAAATATTATGTATGTCAGCTTCAGTATAAAATTTAGACAACTGTTCTATAATAAATTAGACCAGTCATGACATAAATTTGATTGAAACCTGAAAAGGTGAAAATTGCAGGATACTTATTGATTAAAGTAGTTACACATGGGATAAAATGCATGTCAGCCTGCACCTGCCTTACAAATGTTTGTATACAAGCTTAGCTTTACTTGCATGCTTACAGCTAATTGCTTGGCAATGTTTAATCCTCAACATTTCAAGTCTATGTAATACACAATTAATAGTCTCACTAAATTTTTTTAACATTTTATTTCATTTTAAGATACAGATAGAAGGCATCCCTGCCCATGGCAGGGGGGCTGAAACAAGGTAGTCTTAAAGTCCTTTCCAATCCTAACTGTTCTATGATTCTATGAAATTAAACTGTTCTTTGAATAATACAGTGGAATTATTTGCATGTAAAGCAAAGTACAAAAGTGCTGAATTGGAGACTGTGCTTGTAGCAGAAATAATTAATTTGGTTAGTTATGCCAGTCTGTTATCTCTATGTTAAAATAATGTTGAGCATTGTAAAATAGATTTGATATTATAATATTCATTATTAGTCAATTACCTGCCTTGCTTTTTCAATCAGAATAAATGTTTCCAGTTACATCTGGGAGTGAGTTGATCATCTGAAGTGGACTTTTGTTGCATCATGTAATTCAGGTCCAGTGTGAGATCTAGTGCAAAAATAAAACATCTTTGCTATTTGATTTGAATTTTCGAGACTTGCTTTAGCTCAATTTAAAAATACTTTTTATTCAGTCTAAAGAGTTCTTAAAATGTATTTCCTGGCTCACATACAGTCCATGCTTAATTGAGGTACAGATGTGAGATAATAATGTAAGAGTCATTTTGGAGTCACTTTCTTCACTTGAGAAGTAATGGGTAAAGGGAGTAAGTTAGAGATGAAGCTACTTCATAAGAATATAAAATTCATCAGTGGTGGGGAGCAAATCTGCTCAAATATTCTTTAAAATAACCTAGAGCTCAGATTGTGCTTCTGTAACTCTGAGTTAATATACCTTACTTCCATTCTTCACAGACTTCACAGAATTTAATAACTGCTGTAGCAACTATCACTTTAATTTGCTGGATCAGTTTTTGGTAGTCTTACTATGAAACTATTATGTTAGTGATTGTTGTGACTATATGGTTGAAATTAAAAAATTAGTTTTACAAAATATACTAGGCATACTGAAATACATGCTTGATCATACTGTGGGACTGTACAGAAGGTTTTCCAATTTGTGCAAACATCAGTGTATTCAATTTTATAGTCTTCAGGCATTTGGCTGGATAACTATATCAGCTATGGCATAATGGTCATGCTTTAACTGTTCAATATGGAAGAAGTTTATACAGGTCCTAAATACTGAGTCAAGCTTTGATTATGTTTCAAAATCCATCTGATGGTTAGTAAACTCATTCTTTATTTAACCATTCATGCATTACATAAAAATTATTATTTTTTTTCTTTTTGTTTTACCTTTATGTAACTTACAGTTTTGCTTTCAAAGTTATATCAAGCTTTTCCAATTACATAAAAAAAGAATGCTCTTTCTTAGAGCTGTGAAAAAACTTACTTTCCCCCCATTCAGAACCAGAAGATGACAGATTTCTTTCTCTGAGGAATATTTTTACATAAGAGATATTTCATCCAAAACTCAGAAAAAAAAAAAGGCAAATGTATTTGTGCACCTTTAGACATGGGCCTCTCCAGTATGGAAAATATCACTCCATGCTTATGTGCTCCTAAGTCAAAGTAATAAATGTCAGGTTTTTAGAAGTCATAATTGATTTAAGAATAAACTATGCTGGATTAGATCAAAGATCCATTTAGCCAAAGAATCCTGATTCTGACAGTGGCCAGAAGCAGGGTAGTTCTAAGATACTACTGGGGAACTTTTCCTGTTTCAGTCTCAAGTGTAAGACTTATTTAGTCTCAAAGTTCATTTGGCCTTTTGTGTTTAATGCTCTTTGGTGTATTTTTCTTCTGTGAATAGGTCTGGCTGCTTTGAACTTGTTCATACTGTATGATGTCTTGTGGCAATATATTCCTCAGTTTAATCGTAAGCACTGTAGACAATATTTCGCTTTATTTTAAATCTGGAGTCTTACAGTTTCGTTTTGTACCTGCAAGTCCTTGTCATATGAAACATAGTGAATAACGCCTGTAGCTTACATTCTGTTGAAGACATTTCTGTCTTGTATTTTTTTAGATATCATTTTCAGGCTCGTTCAAATCTCTATTTATATTTTAATTTGCCTTTGACACAAAATGTCCATATCCAGGTTCTCTAATGGCATCCTGTCTATAATACTTGGATTCTGAACCATGAACAGACTTTGGAAGAGGTAATACATTAGGGATCTCTTCATGCACTGGACAACCAGAGGGACTTGATAGCCCATTTTCACTGAAATCCCAACTGCAAATGGTGTGCTTCTTCTGTCAGCATATTTATATAGAGGGGATCACAAAAATAAGGCATAGGGACTCTTAAAAGGTCCTCTTCACCACCATTGTATTCTGATATAGAAGCAGTTGTAGACTGAGCTATGGTGGTTGACTGGTGAGTGAACTGCATAGTTTTTCCAGAGACAAAGAATTTCCAAAATATTACTTGGCTTATTGTGAATGCATTGTTCAGTGCATCTGTGAAGATCAGTTCCCTGAAGTGATGTATTTACTGTGCTTGTGTTTTCTGCCTTTACAAGAAAAGGGAAGCAAGGAGCAGGATACTGCTACCAGAGTGTCCAGCCCTACCTAGCAATCTGTCTTCAGGAGCCCCCTCATACCTGGATGCAAAGTATGATGTAAGCGGGAAAAATTGTTCTGACAGTGGGAATCCTGGCTTTTGACTTCTGCTGAGTCTTGCATCCCTGTCCTGTCGTACTGTGTACATGTGGTCCCTTCATGTGACAGAAGAGGGCTTATGAAAGGCAGTTTTCCAGCTAGGGTTTTTTCTTGCTGCTAGAAAAATTCTTTCCAGTCTGCTCTTTTCTTGTCTGGATCTGAGGCACTCCTAGAAAAGGGAACAGCCAGGAAGGATCCTCAGTCTGGTTGAATCACCCTGTTGGATCCTTTGAGGCTCAGATAGAACTATTGCAAAGAGGAGAATTTTGTTAGCATTGAGTGCAGCTCAGTGATTGCTTCTAGACTTAAAACATTCTGCAAATCAGTCTTTAAAGTAACATTGTTGATGACATTTTTATGTATAGAAAAGCAATTTTATGTTATGTTGAGGTTTTAGAAGAATTAAGTTATTTTGTTTCTCTTCAGAGATCTGCTCATTTTGAGTCAGTAAAAAAGAGAATCTGTATTTGCTTGTGGAGGAATACAATAGGTAGAGTAGAATGTTAGTTGATCTTTCAGACAATTTGGCATTGATCCTGCAAACACCTCAGCACATGCTTAACTCCCAGCCTTTTTTTACATCATTAAAACTACTAACTACTGTGAACTCAGAGTTCTCAGTTGTAGTTTGCAGTAGCAGAGCATTTGAATATGATTTGTTTGTTTAAAACATGCATTATGTAGAGACTGCAGAGCAGACTCACTTGGGAATAATGTTGCCATTTCATAATAGGGAAGAATGCTGAAATTTAGAAATGTCTCAGCCAGCTAACTCTATGAAACATTTTTGGCAAGATTGTCTTTTTTGAATCTGGCTTTTCAATATAATTGCAAATCAAACAAAGTTGAATATTTGTTTTATTTCAAGCTGCTCATATGATGGAATTTACTGTTTTGTATAGACAGGTGATATGGCAGGTCAGAAAAGGATTCTGTATATCTGTGGTAACTATTTTACAGTGTCTGATAGTTTTTTGTGGATATCATTTGGTGATCTCATCAACAACAAGTCTATTGTTTCATTACTATCAGATTCAGTGTGTTTGTGATTAAATCAGCAGAATGGAGAACATGGAGGGAGTGCTGTCCACTTGGCAATCATTTCCATCTGTTATAAATTTTTATCAGATGTTGGGAAACAGCAGGCAAAACTCAGAGCACATTTTCTAATCAATTTCCAAGAAACAGTGTTATGTAATTGGCATATATTGTGCTCTGAGTTTAACCTGTCCATTTAGGTATTTAAAATGTCCTCTGATATAATGGTATTCATAGAGTATGTAGAAAGCTATTTCCATCATTCACTGGGTTTGGGGGATTTTATTTTTTTTTTTGAAGTCTCAGATACTGATGTAAATATTTTGGTACTTAATAATCATGAGCACTGATTGCACTTCTCATAAAACGGAGAGTCATAGTGAGACTTTGAGAGGAAAATCTCTATTGGGCATACACAGCTGTTCTAAGTGTCTTTGCCTCCATTGTTGACGTATCAATCCGCAAGTGAAATCAGCTGCAAATGGCCAGGACCATTTGCCTCAGAAAAGTGGGAGAGGAATCCATCAGCAATACAGGTCAGTTGATTTATAATTAGGATATCCCAAGGAAGGAAACCTTATATTTCTCCTGAAATTAATTTTTAGTGTTAATGGTTGTTAATAGATGTTTCTGCTTTTCATGTAAATGCCTGAGATCCTTTTAATAATGTGAAGGCTTTTACACCAAAGAAATTGTCTACAAAAGAATTATATGGTCTAACCTGAAGAGTAGAAGATACTTTATCTTTTTTTTTTTTTTTCTAAATTACTGAGATTTTGCTGTGTGTCTCCTTGACTCAGATATTAAACATATGCAGTATTTTTATTTTTCCTATCCTTTTTCTTATTTCCTCTCTCTCATTTTCTTTATGAAATGAATAATTCTATTTTACTCTATATTCATATCAGGAGCAATGTCTCATGTTAGGAATAATCTTTGTTATCCTTTCTGGAGTTTCCTGTATTACTCTGTTGGCCATTTTAACATGGGATATCCAGTTTCATTTATAGTATTCTAAACTGATCTATATTGTCATAATACTTTTTGTATTCTCCTTAATAAGTGTACATTTTATGTTATTGTTTTCCACAACTACATATTATTAGAGGTCTTCATTGAGCTTTCACTAGTAACATTCAGAGGCTTTTCATGAACTCATTCTGTTACTACAGAGCTGTGTAAGGCGTACAAGGATTTCCCTCTACAGAGTCTCCCTTGATTTTATAAGAGAATAGAACAGAATTTCTGAGAATCTGACTGTAGCTATTTGTTATAATCCCTATTACTGAGTTAAAACCATGAGAAATCACTATATTTTGTCTGGGCTAGATTGACCTCCCGATTTTGGCTCTTCCAGAAATGTTATCATGTACCTCACTCAGTTTTTTCATAGTATTTAACTCAAGCTATGATCTTTGCCTCCCTGAAAGGTAATTGGTTATTCTTGTCTCAGTTTGGCTATTTTTCTTTCACCATGTGCTTTGTTTTCAATGTTTCTCACCATTTTCCTTTTCTTTTTAAAAAAACTCATCATAAAGGCTTTTTAATCATCTAAAGCTGTTCACCTTGTCTATTGACATGTTCACCAATGCATTGTAATGAAACTACTAGATTAGTGGGACAGCATAGAAACTCACTGTTCAAGATGGTGTTTGTTTTATTAATTGCTTAAAACTACTCGACAGAAGTTGCTATGGTGTTTACTGTGCTTTCCTTCATCATCCCTTTTGTTCAAAAAGTACAGTGTTTGTTACTTACTAGTTGTCCAATAAAACATTGTTTTTAAGGTTAGTGGGACAGCCATTCCTGAGTTCCTTCCAGAGGAGCTTCATCATACTTTCACTGGCTGATATCACTTCTTTTGACACCTCTGTCTATGGCCTTGTCTCATCTTTATGTCCAGATCAAATCAGGTTCTTAGAGAGTTATCTCACTAACATCTTTTGAGAAAGTTGACACAAATCAATCATTTATATTATCAGCAGTGGTTTTATTTTACTTTATTATTCCCTTTAATCCCATGTGACCTAGTGACCTGTTGCTGCTTTTATGTTTCCTTGTTTTAGTTAATTCAATCATTTTAGCATTAATACCTTCAGCTGTTTCCTCTTTAAAACTCATCATACTTCCTTTTATAGGTCATCTAACATACGACCTTCCGCAGCCTATTCTGACAACCCTAGCTTTAGGTTTTATCTCTTAAGCCTTGTTTAGTCACAGTTTAATTCCTTGACTTTCTGTCCCTTTCTGTAAGTTTTGCACTGCATCTAATACTTTCTTTTGTTTTACAGGAAGCATCTGTGTTGCGTCTAAAGTATTTAGTAGTAGCATTTAGAACTTGTCTAACTTATCTGGTGAAACCACCCTTCTAAATTTTCAGATTGATTTATGGATTTAGTTTGCTTACTCTAAAATGGTAAAACAGTATAAAATACAATGGTCTAGATTTGAAAGTAAGAATAATTAAAGGCAACTATTAGTGGCTAATAGAAAAATATGTTGAATTGGTTTACTAGAAGAGATTCTGATAAACTAACTAACATGTCTTTAGGTATTTCCTGGGCAAAAGTAACATTTTTCTTGGGTAAATGTATACAATGAAACTTACTCTGGGTTAATCTGTAGGAAATGGCTAAAATGAAGGAGAGGGAAATATGGAACAAGAAGTGTAAGATAGGTAAGAAGCTGCTTGAAGGAGAACATATGTTGAAAGAGCAGCTATTGGTTTTGGTCAGATTTATTAGGATAGTTTTAACTTCAGGTTTTCAGTAATAAATATAAGAAAAAAAACAAAACACAAACAAAAAACCAGAACAAAACAAAGTTTATTAGAAAAAGCTTGCAGATAGTACAAAGTTGTAATGTTAATGAGATAGGAATGTCCTAATGGAAATTTGTATTATCCTGAAAGCTTGAGTGATAGAAATGGGCTGAAATTTAACAGTCATAGGATCATGCGTTAAGGAACTAAAACAAGAACTCATCCTGCAAGCTGTCATTTGAAAGTGTCAGAGGAGGAAGAAAATCTCTTAATTACAACAGCTTTGAGGGACCATTGTGGTATACTATTACAAAAAAAGAAAAAAGACAAATGCATTTCTTATCAAAGATAAACATATCGTTGATCTGTATGAGAGGTGCTGTCAGTCTCCTCCAGTTTTTCTGTTTATTTGTTTTAGTTTAACTGTGTTGCCTATCTTACATTAGCCAAAGTTATGTTCTTCTCTTACACTGGGAAAATCTAGGTTCTCATGTCTGTTCCAGAATCTGCTGTGAACATAGAAGTACAGACAGTGCATAAAATCAGCCTTAGGCTAAAACCATGATACATACTTCTGTACATGCCCCTATGCATACATCTGCATTTTCTGGCAGTGTAACTGGTGGCTGAACAATGTAAGTGAAGAAAGTTTGTAAGGAAAGTTAATACCTTTTATTAAGCAAACTGTAGAAGAAAAATAAACTAGCTGAAGAAGAGCTCATGTACCCTGAAACCTGTGGGGTTTTTTTCCTTCTCCATCTGTCTTAGTTGCTGTAATGATTGCTTTTCCGTTAATATTTTTCTTCTTCTTGTGTAAGTTTATGCTTCATGCTCAGTCTCCAGGCCCTGCTATTTTGCTAAGCTTCTCCCAGTAGAGTAAAATGGTAACATTCTTCATCAGCCTCAACCTGTGAGAATTCATTGCCCAGTACTGAGGCTGCTGACGTACAGTGTAGTTTATAGTCCAGTATGCATAATTATGTCAAAATAAAGTGCCAATTATCTGATGTTTTAATGATGTGATACATTTATTTACACTCGGGCTTATGAAATGGAAAAAGAGTAATGGTTGCCCATGTAGTCTTTAATAAGCATGCTGGTCCTGGTAGAGTTCAGCATTGAAATCTTTCATTAGTCTTAGATAAAATACATAAATAATGGCAATTCATCCATAAACTCTTTCAGTATAGAAGTTTTTTTAAACAAAGAGTTGCATAGTACTTGCAAACCGTAATATTCAAAGTACTGTTAAAGTCAAAGCCAGCATTAACTGTTAGCATTAGCACAGGTGTCTGAAAAGGGTCCAGCAGCTATATTAAAATATATAATTTGCAAGTTTCCAATGTCAAGACCTGCTGAATATGTCTTCCACGATTTTTAAATCATATCTTTATTTGAAATATGACTGTGATGTGTCATTTGCAGAAGACAACAGATGTATATCTGACTCTACAGGAAAACTAGGCTGGCAAAAATATATAGTCATAGTCCAAACCCATAATTTTCATTCTCATTTTCACAGTTGGAAAATTCTTGCAGTGCCAGAGATGAACAGTGATGTAATCCAGACAAAAGGTTTTTGAGCACTAGAAAGGTCTTAGATCTACATGCCAAATAGGGGAATTTGCTACCCATCCCAAGAACTGTATAGTATGCAGGTAGCCCAAAGGCAGAAGGGGGGTATAACAGAATAAGCTTCAAAATCAACATTGTAGAGCAGATGTTTCCCTTGATTCTTCCATGCATTCTGCAAATATCTTAGTTGTACATGCATGACACTTACATTGTTTCAGTACACTGTTAGAGTTCTTTGTTTAAAAATACTGTTTGTATTTTAACTTAGAATTGAAATTCTCAAGCAGAATATGCATATTTCAAGAGTGTTCTAGCAGAAACTAAAAGTGATGGTAAAATTATCATAGAATGATTTGGGTTGGAAGGGGCCTTAAAGATCATCTAGTTCCAACTTCCATCCGATGGGCAGGAACATCTTCCACTAGATGAGTTTGTTCAAGGCTTGCCCAGGGATGGGGCAGCCACAACTTCTCTAGCCAACCTGTTCCAGTGTCTCACCACCCTCATAGTGAAGAATTTCTTCCTAATATGTAACTTAAATCTTCCCTCTTTCAGTTTAAAGCCATTTCCCGTTGTCCTATCACCACATGTCCTTGTTAAAAGTCCATCTCCAGCTTTATTTTGAGCCCCCTTTAGGTACTGGAAGGCTGCTCTAAGGTCTCCCCTGAATAACCTTTCAACTTGTGCTCCAGCCCTTTGATAATGTCTGTGGCCCTCCTCTGGACTTGTGTAAGCAGGTCTGTGTCCATCCTGTTGTGGCCCCAGAGCTGAACACAGTAGTTCGTGTGAGGTCTCATGAGAACAAAGTAGAGGGGGAGAATCATCTCCCTCTGACTGCTGATCATGGTCTTTATGACGCAGCCCCGCATACGGCTGGCTTTCTTGGCTGAAAGCACACACCAACAGGTCATGCTAACCTGTCATCTGAACAGGTATTCGTTTTCATTGTCCATAATACTATTAAGGTGTCCAGTTGTCAGTTCGAGAATGACCTTTCCACATGAATCATGTTTGGTAGTGATAAAATAGGCATTAAAAAAATATCATTAATAAATTTAAGATGCTTTTTATGGAATTAATATGGGGAAAGAAATGTGACTGCCTGTAATAAGAGGGAATTGAATCTAGGGGTTTTTTTCCAGGCTATTGGCTTATGTTATGAAGGGATAATATTGTACTACAGCTTAATTTTTATTTGATTTATCTGAACTTAAATTAGAATAATTTATTCAGCTATGAAGCTAACATGAGCAGTGTTAAAGTGCTTCAGTATTCACTGTATTTTGTTAAGATGTTAAAGGATGCTGCTCATGTAAAAATTAAATTTATGTTACAATTTTTACATGCTTTTATTATTCATAACATTTTAAAATGACTATGTAAAATGCGTAAGTTTTTGTTTGGATTTTTTTTTCTTGTTCTGATATATTTACATTGAACAATACAATGTAATTATAATATCATAAAAAGAGGAAGGGAAATAACATGCTTTGCCATAAAAAAAGAAATATTTTATACTCATTATTACAGAAAGCAGTGCTTCCCAGAGTTAATTCTTATTTCAACTACGACATGCCTTTTAGAAGAACACCAAGTCCAGTGATGCAGAATGCACTGTAAACTTTCAGTTGTTCAGTCACTGAATGGTTCCTCCATTATAAATTCACATTTATCTTGGGGAATCATCTGACTGTGAGGCTATCTGTGGTTTTTGCACAACCTAATTACTTAAGTTTTGAAAGAATGTGGCCTTGTTTAATTTTGCTTGTACCAGGATCAGTACATGACTATGTGCTAGGGTAACCTCAAGCAGTTTGGGCACCTTTAGGGGCCTATGTGAAGTTTAAATGGGGAGGGTTGAGTACTCTGAATTGTAGTGAATTTTCGACTGGAGTTGGGATAAATTTGGAAATGAATAGAAGGCAAAATTTTCAGGCAATCAAAATATAGATACCAAGCAAATTTTAGCATCTACTAAGTTTTGTCATCACTGGATGAGGAATATCTAAATCACAGGTTTGAGTATATACAACCACTCACAGTTGAACACAACTTAAATCACAGTGTGTCTCCCTATGTCTTACTTGTGGCTGTGTGTCATACGTATTTTGTTAGTTATAGCTAGTTATGTATATATATGCTCATGTGAATCAGTATAGAAGTACTTACATATATGTATGTAGAGAAAAATTGGTGGTTTTGTGTTTGTGTATAGCAAGTATAATCATATGGTCACTTATGCCAAAGTCACAATTTGTGTTTATTTCTCTAATCAGTTCTCAAATATACTACAGTTGTAACTGATGCTGGTTAGTGTGATTTTGTAGGTAGTAGACAGCTATGTTGCCTTTTGGGGAAACTGGAGGGAGGGGATGACACAGGTCTAAAAAGGCTTGACCTTTTTGATTTATAAAAATAACTGACTTGGTACAGTGTTTATTGTATTCGTGACGAATATTTGTTTAAAAGCCACTGACATTCTTATTTTTAAAAAGTCTTTATAAGAAAATAATAAGGTACATGAGAACAGACTGTTGCATATTATTTGAATTGAATACCTAAGTGGCCACAATGCACTATAAAAACCCTTGTAATACAACTAAATCCCAGGTTATACAATTGGAAACCAGACATGCGGGTTGTAGCTGCATTATAGAACAACTGCTGAATGACGTTTTGGAAAGAAGTGACAAAGAGGTTGGTTTAGAGGCATTGTGGAAAGTAATGTGAGTACTCAGTGCTGAGATGGATGTTCCTTGGTGAGTTAAAACTAAGGTAAGTAACCATGAGCAGAGTCCTACAGGAATGCTGGAACTCATCAGTTCCACTCAGAGACCCATGTCCGATTCTGAAGTCCACATCCAAAAGGATTGTGGAGATATTGTGGGGAGTTCTGAAGTAGACAGAAGTGATTAAAGCTAGGAGAACATTCTTTTCTTTAAAAGGATCTCTTAAGTATAAATTACTTGTCTGCTAAAGAGAAGCCTGAGTGGTTACAAGGTAACAGTGTAGAGGTGTTTGTTGATCATGCATTAATAAAATATAAAAGTAGTTTACAAGGAAAGCTGATGCCTTTACCATGCATGGTGTCTTTAGGGTGTACTAGGTTTCATCCTGAAGTTACCCAAGTTCTCTTAGCTCCTAGATTATGGTGTTCCTGTCTGTCCTGTCAGATCGATGCACAGACCTATCAGACCAAGCTACAGTTGAACCAAAAATTCAGAGGGATTCCTAGACTGGATTTCACTTGAAAATTTCTAGATAAAACAATTTTGTTCTGAGAAACTAATCTGAAAATTCTGGAGTTACACAGTTTATTTTGAAACAGCTTGGCTGGATTTTTTTTTGTTTGTTTTATGAAGAACGAATAATCTGATTTCAGTCAACTCTGAAATAAGTAGAAAAAATGAGTAATTCTTTTGATATTGCTGTTTCATTCTAGTTTTATGCTTCCATAGGCAGGGTTTTTTTTGTTTTCTCTCAGTGCTTCTTACAACTAAGTGGCCTAGGGAGTTTTGGCAACGTTACTTAGAGAAAAAGAGTCTGACCTACAATTCTTATCTTCAGAAAGATTCAATATATAATTTACTGTATGAATGCATGCATATACACACACATATACACAGAGTTATTTCTGTGCTTGATCCTGAATATGGTTGAGACAGTTATGACCATTGTGCTTGGCGCTAGAATCATATAAGCCTATTGGTAAAATTGTTTAACAGCTTTTATATTCCAGGACGTTCCAAGTTCAGCAGCAAAATATACTGAGGGTTGTGTTGTTAAGAGATGGTGGTAACAATAGAAAAATAATAAGGCTAAGCTACTTCAGATAAAAAGTTAAAAGCTGTTGTTCACATATAAACTAGGGCTAGACAGTACTTGGAATGTTATTGCTTTTATTTACTACAAAATGTGATTTATTTTTAAAAGCTATAAAAATAAATTAATGATAGTAGGAAATTTGGTCCCTGTTGCCTGTTTTTTGTTGTCTAGACTTTTCTTCAAGGTGAAATCCAGGTTGGTACTTAAGCAATTTCACAGAAACATTCTTCACAAACTTTGGAGATAGAAGATTAGCATTTTAAAGAAAAAGCTACGTTTCTGTTTTCAAAATAAGAAATTTAGGAAGGAAATAACATTTTGGTTTTGTATGCAACTTGGCAATGCCATTTCAGGGACTGAGAAAGTAGTTGCATGTTACTTGTTTTTTTTCACTTGTGCATTTTGGCCCTTTATAATGGTGGTAAATAGGCAGGGGAAGAGATTAGACCTGCTCTAGAAATACTTCTCTGTGTTAAGGGAGGGAGGACAGCTTCCATGGTGCAGGAAGTGTCGAGAAGAGGAAGAAGGAGGGAAGCAAGAGAGTACCTTGCAGCATAGCAGCAGTACTGAGAGAGCAGTGAGACAAGCATGGAGCAGACAGAGCTATGCCTCTGTAGCAACATAAACTTACCAGGGACAGGAGGCAGTTGTGTAATGGGCTACAAACCAGCAGCCGTGTTATATGAAATCTGACTGCAAGTTTACTGGATGCAAAGACCTTTCTTCAAAAACAGAGGGAGTAGGTACAGTCCACTATTTTGATTCTCCTCTGCCTCATCAATTAGACATTTTCCTGTTTACAGAAAGTCAGTTATTTCCAGTTCTGTTCCATTATAGCCTGGCTTTCCTACCAGTCCTTGTGGTTTGCTCTTTAGCATACAGGCTTTTTGGAGTACCTGTCTTATCAACCTAACTTGGTAAAGTGAGCCTATGAATGAAAAGTGTAGAAAGCGTGGAGTCCATAAGGAGCCAAGTATCAAAGTCCTTTATTGACCTAGCACCGATCATAGAGGGAGCTTGAAAAAACATTTTAGAATAAGGCTTTCTAGGATTTAGGGCCTTCAAATCTCTTTCCATTGTTCGTATGTCATTCCGCAGTAGCATAAGTGAGAGAACGTGTGTCCTTCTGTCACAAAAACTTCTGATGTGTTAAGGTCTGTTACTCAGAACAATGTTTCTGCCACTATATTCTGGCTCTCTAAATATTTTAAGCGTACGACATTTATTGACACTGAATGTTGTTCCTGCTGTACAGATTCTATGAGAAGATGTTGCAGTATGCTCGATCAGTGTTATAATGCAGCTTGCTTACCATACTATCCCCCATTTATCTAAAAACAACAGAGTTACTTGAATGAAAAATATCTCTTTATACTTCTATGATTTTCTTCTCAGTATAGAAAAGTAGAACTGTAGTCTGATATAAAAGCCATTAATGTGGCTTAGTGTAGCTCCTGCCATGCTGTTGAGAATTAAGACCTACTACTGTAGCCAATTGTTTGAATACCTTTACAGTGGCAGTCTAATTTTTCAAGTGCTTTTCACAAGCTCAGTATTTGTGCATACATACAAATGAAAATGAAGTTCAAAAGAAGTCAACACCCCACAATTCCAAGTTTTTGCTTAAAAAACAGCTGTCACATTGTGAGGAATGGTATTACAAATGGGAACTGAGGTACATAAGACCAGCTGCAGGGAGATGCTTGCATGCCACGTTCCTGAATTGTAATAATTTCTGCTACTCATTGCCTTTGATGAATACTAAATCAATCAGAACATTTATTTTTTTTTAGGCACAAAATACAGACTCCATTGCCAGAAAAAATTTGCAGCATTTATCAGTTCTTTTCCACTGGTAGCCATTTCACTGGTAACCATTTCACAGACATAGGGATAAGAAGGTGAAATTCAAGAAATTCCATTTAAACGTAGGAAAAAGCTTTTTTTTGCATGAGGGAGGTCAAGCAGTAGTTGGCTGGAGAGGTTGTGGAGTCTCCATCTTTGGATATTCCTGACTGGACAATGCTATTGGCATTGTCTCTTTTTGGCCCTGCTTTGAGCAGGGAAGCTGGGCTGGCTGATCTTCAGGAATCCCTTCCAAACTGCAAATCTGTGAAGAGAGACATTTCATTTGATATTGGCACTATGACTTGCAAAAGTTGATGTCTTCTTTCTATGTTATCACCTGATTTTTATTTATTTATTTTTTAATTTGTAAAATTAAATTAATCATCATATGCAATAGTCTATGCTTATATACATATTATGTCTTTGAAACTTAACAACTGCCTTGCCTGTCTGTCTAAGAAATCCAGGGTGGCTTACTTCAGTAAATGGAATTTTATAACACATGTAATATTTATTTGGCATTGCCTCTGTTTCAAGTTTTCTTTGTGTGGTTCTCATGGTTAAATATTACAATGTTAAATTAAAAATACAATGGGGGTTCTTTCACATCCTTGACATATTTCTAATAGGGTTTTAAAATAAGTCGTCTGTTGTGTTCTTTTGTTGTCTCTCAAATGAAAATATGAACTTTTGTAGGTTTAGATTGATTTTTTAGCCATGTTCCTAGCATCAGTGAGTCAGTACTTTTGCTTTGTTTATATCAGAGATTTACTGCCCATTAACTTTGATTCTGTTTCTCTTGAGTGGCTTTACACTCCCAGAAGATTAAATTCTTGTAAATATTTTTCTCTTTGCAGTGAGGAGTTACGGAAAGAAGCGCGACAGCTGAAACGTGAACTGCTGGAAGCCAAGCAGAAAAAAGAAGCTTTAAAACCCAAAGAAAAGGAAGGTAAGAATATGGTTTAGAAAGCGTTATGTAGCTCTCCAGTTAACAGTCCAATTTTAAAGATTTTTAGTAGTTTTGGTTTCCATGTGGTTAATTATGGACACTGTATTGTTGAAATGTACCTTTTTTTTCCCAAGAAAATTAATTTTCCTTAAGAATTATAGTAATGTGAGGATGTCAGTATATAAATTGCAGAAGTATCATTCGCTCTTTCAAAGGAGATAGTATTTGTCCTTCCAAATGTTCTGTAGTTACGGCTGTGTAGTTGGGCAAGCTTCTGCATTTCAAGTATCATAGCATATGATTAAATTCTTTGTTGGGGACATACCTGTTCTGACTTCAGAATGTTATTAAATTCTGACTTGGAAATGTACTTAAATGCAGATGGTTAACTTTGAGCTCAGAGCTACTGACTTCAAACTTTATGCATCTTTTTACACAAGTGGAATTCAGATTCAGGAAGGCGCTTCTTTGTCAGACAAATTTTATATTTTTTTTTCTTGAATAACAGTTTAACTTAATAAAAATTAAAAACAGAGTATCTTGAACTTGTATATGAAATCAGGCACCAAATTTTACAAAGTAGTGGCTCTGAAAAATTTCTAGGAATCATGCTCAATCAGTGAATGAATATAAGCACTCATTGGTGAGATAATGAATGCTGTCACTGGCCATATAAAAAAAGAACTGCAAGCAAAAGTGTAGTAAAGGTAGAGTAGTCCATACATGCAGGTGCGATAAATTCTATCAAATAGTGCCACATATGGCACTTGTAATACTATTACTTAAATATTTTTCCTATTCTGGTGCCAGTTAAGCCAGAGGACTTTCTGCTGAGTAATTTGAATATATCCACCTTTACAGTGACAGATTAAAGTAATACTTGGGCAATACTTATAGTCAGTACTATGGTACAGTTTTGAAGGATACCTTTTTTTCAAGGAAAGGAAGCTTATATACTAGGTTTGTTGCTTTTTTAACTTCCTTCGAAATAAATAACAGGTAGGAAATAAACCTGTTGAAATTCTGTAGATAACAGCTAATGGTGAAAATAATCTTGATATTCGCAGGTTTCCTTTTTATGATTGCTGTCAGAAGGGGTCAGGAAGGGGTCTGTTCCAGTACGTGTTGAGAAAGATATATAGCAGGAAAGAACCTACTCAACAAGGTGTTGGAGTGCCTAACTCAAAATTCTAAAAATAAACACATTCTAAAATCAAGACAAAATTAAAAAGACATTAAATGAGATGCAAATGGTGAAGAGCAAAATGATTAATGAAAATACAGTAACAGGAGATGAATGAGCAAGAAGAGTCTTTGCATGTCTTTGGCTAGACAAACAGGAAATAAGCTTAAATGCTTGTTTTCACTCTGTATTAGTGTAGCGGTTAACTTTGATCATGCAGTTACATACAATCAGGGCATAGACGGAAGCATTCAGGTACAGAACAAGTAACTAGAGACTGCCTAGCTAAGTTACATGCCTTAAAATCTGAACTTGATGGCATTCATTGAAGCATAGTAGGGAGTTGGCTAAAGCAGTCCTAGAAACATTAACAAAACGCTAACAAAATGCGTTAAGAGTATTATTTGTAATCAGAGTAGAAAGAAAGATTACTGGGGAATCTGTGTTTCTTAGATCTGGAGAAGACAACAGATTACCTTTATTAAATTTGGAGACTGAAAAAAAATATATGGGACAGGGAAAGGGAAGATGAAAGTTAAAAATAAAGAAAAATGCAAACTTACATTTGTGTTTTGTTTCCCTTCCTCTAATCCATGTTGGTGCTTTTACTGATTTGATGCAGTAACAAAAGTGTTTCCATTTTTTTTTGGAAGGATTGGTAGATTTTACTGTTTCATGGAAGTTAAAAGCCAGGTTCAGGTAAACGAAATACATTTACCTTGGGAGATCTTGGGAGAAAAAAGGTTATTATAAGTGATTTGTATGTTTCTCACAAATTACGAGTTGCACAAACACAAGATGTTAGGTAGCATTTAGCAACTTAATTCTAGGAAACATGGTACATAGAATGATGAGAGCAGGTCAACAGTGCCATGCTGTTGAAAAAAACTAAAGTGTCCTGTAAAACATATAAAATGGACCTTTATATGCAAGACACACTCATTTTCTATTCAGCCTGAGCAGGTCTTCAGCCTCAATCCTTTGTCCAGTTTTTGTGATTGCACTTGAAAAAAAGGATGCAAGGCATCTTAAGGGAGCACAGAGGAGAGTAACAAAGGTGACTGATGATCTGGAAAGCATAATATTTGAAGATTGTAAGAATTGAGGCTGTTTAGTTTAGAGAAGAGATTACTTTGTAAATGGGGACATACTAACGATCATCAAGAATGTTAAAGGCTACCATAGGAGTAAATTGCTCTATATAATCTCTGTGGAGGGGACAGACAATAATAGGCTTCAATTGTAGCTAAAGAGATTTAGGTTAAATGTTAATGAAAGCTTCCTAAAGGTATGTATTGGAATAGTTGACTTACAAAGTGGAAATTTTCAATAGCAAATCAGGCAAATATTTCTTAGGACTAATATAGAAAAGGCTTATCCTGCTTTTGGGAGGGAGGGGCTTAGATGTTCTGTTTTTCAAGGTTCTGTGAAGCACAGCTTAATCAAAAGAAAAGTAAGATGTGACCTGGCAGGATGTTTTGATGGAAGGAAAAACTGGCACCATGTTAATGGTGATAGTAGTTAGGTGGAGGCATTACCAAAAGCATTGTATTTACCATTGCTTTTGGCATCTTTAAATAAAGCAGTTAAAATAAAAGGACTGGTTGTAGGTCTGCCAAAATAATTCATTAAGGCAGTACTCTCTTTACTTTTTGCTTTCTCTTAAAATAACTTATTCTGTTTATCTAGTGAGCTATTTTGTTTATACCCTGAAAAGAGAAAGGCAACGTCCTGATGATATTTTTGTTTTTGCAGAAGTCTTGCACAAAGAAATGAAATTCACCATATGATCAAAGGAAGTAAAAAAAATCCTCTGGTGGTAGCAAATCAACTTTTACAAAATCCACACCCAAAGAATAAATATAAGAACTCACCAAACAGAATTGATACAGTCTTGAGGGAGAGGAAACTATTCCTACATTTATCTAGATTGAATACGTAGTGCTTAAAGGTGGTGATTGATAGGCAGATGGGAAATACACTGTGTAACTGGCATATAGTTTGGATTATAAATGATTCTGGATTAAATATAAGAGCAGGTTTAGCTAAGATATAATTTCACAACACTAGATGTTTAAAAGATATCAAAACACGATTGTGAAATATCTGAATTCACTGAGCATTACCACATCATCTTTCTATTAGACATTTAGTTGAACAATACATAAATGGTCCTCTGTCTAGCTGTGGATGCTTATTGAGACCGGTAGCATAAAATAGCTGTAAAGTTGCCATAAATACCATGTATATTGACAATACCAATATAACCAATTTAAAAATGTTATCATTGAGGGAAAATATGTAAACAAAATATTTAGTTGTGATCATATTCTCTTCTGTGAATGGCTAGTTTAGCCAAAAGGGATGGCTTTGTAGGATATCCACAAGCAGTTTTGGGGAAGAGGTTTTATTTATAAATAAGTAAGATTTATAATCTCCCATTCCTGCTTCTAAGGGATTTCTCTGGTGTCTAATAAAATCCATATGTTAATAGCTAGGTAAATAATCAAAACTTTTTTAGTTTTCTTCATCCATGCTTTAGTGTTTTTTCTACCTCTAAATACTTTTCCAGCTCTCACTTTGGATACTTTTTTTAGAGCCAGCAGCAATCAAAAGAGCACAAGGCAGAGATTCAAGCTTAAGGAAATTTTTTTAATCTGTCCTTAAAAGTTCAGGAGTCAGATTGTCTTTGCTTATTTATCAGGACAACAGCTCTCTTGGCAGTATTGCCAAAATTCAGACTAAGAGGAAGGAACTGAACTTTTAAATAATGGAAAGATTTTAAAATGTACGTAAGTGTCTTTTGCAGCATTTTACAGGTTACGTTTTATATGTCATTTGAAGTCCCATTTACTTTCATAAATAGATCATTTAGTAAGGAAGTAGATATATTTAATAAATAAACTTACTGTCAAAATTTGTTCAGTAAGGAAGCTTTCTGCCTCTTCAGAATCAAAAAACATTAGCATAATCTGTGCCTTGAGATGCTTGGTTCACATTTGTGACATACAGGAAAAACTAAGATTCTAGAAACACATTTTTGAGAATCTTAGGTTTTATTATTTAAAAGTCAATAGAAACTTAGTTTGATACACCTGAATCCACCTAATGTTCTCAGACATTAACCTTTGATGATTAGACAGCATGCTTAAATTATATTGTAATACAAAATTAATTAAGTGATGAAATTATCAAATGTTTTGCTGTTGGCTGCCTTTGTCTCGACTTCAGCTGATGTCAAAAAGTATAAAAATGCTGGCAGCATCAACTTGCATTTGCTAAATACCTCTTCCCATAATGCTGTCTCTCTCATTAATTACTATGATTTTTAAGTTTGTTAATATGAAGTTTAAAATGGTCAATTTTCATTTCTGGATTTTACCTGCTGCATTTTAGAAATCATTCTGCAGATGTCCTTCACAAGTCTATCAATTTGTTGTCATTTAAATTATACAGAATATCTCATCTGTTGGAAAGAATAAGTACAGGTGCATGTTAGGTACATCTGGTAAGGGATGAAAGTACTTGCAGACTTCAAGGAAAGTTGAAATTTTAATAGGAATTTTAAGGAAAAGATTACATCTACATTAGTTTCTTACTGCAGACCAGATGTGCACTTTGGATGAAGCCATGCTGGAAGGATGCATTCCAGGGGCATATCTGATTAGCTCCAACTGGTAGTCTGAAATAGAATAGCCTCCAAAATATATAGTGAGCATATCAGGGCCTCGGTGTAATAGTTTTGTTCCTGTTTCGTGATGTTGTTAGGTACTGTTGAAGTAACCAAAGTTTTCCTTTCTTTAATGAATTTCAGCCATATAACTAGAGGTGATGCAGAAATACAAAAGTGATGCAGAGATAACTGCCTAAATTTTTAAACTGTTTGTTTGCACGTATGACAAAGCTTTTATTTTCATCATAGTTTGTATGGAGCCAAAAGCAGCTTTCTGAAGTTTGCCTTTTTTGCTCTAAGCCAGATACTCTTATTTTTCTCTAAAGACTGTTGTAACATTTCAGTTCTGAATCATCAGCTTTGAAGAAGATACAGATTAAAATAGAGACTGTATATTATAAAAGTAGCTTCTGACTGCTAACCTAATAATACTGCTGTTTTGTGGCAATATTGGAGACGTACTTAAAGCAGCATAATTTTATTGAGCAAAAGTCTCAAAACACTTAAGAATTATAAGTAAGTATTTATAAAATTAGCATGGTACTGTATCTTAAACTTCACTTTGATCGTGTAATGTTACCTCACTATATTGTAATTCATGGTTGCTGTGTTATCAAAATTGAAAAAGGACTGTGTATTTACACTGGATCTTATGACTATTGGAAAAACATTGTTAGAAAACCATTTATTCGTAATCAAGTAGCAAAAGTAAATGTCACTAAATACCAGATTATAGTACAGGAAGTACTAGTTAGGAGGTTGGAAGAAAAGGTATGGAAAATGTAAATGAAAATAAATTTTCATGTTGGAATGTTAATTTTTTTTTGTATTAAGGAAAAATATTCTAATGCACAAACTTATAAAGAAATTGGGAAAAGATATTTCAGGTTTATACTACAAAACAAACTGAACATGAATTTATTTTATTATGTGGGTGTAATTCTGTGGTCATTGCTGCAAAGGCATTAACTGTATCACAAAAAAAGATGCTGAACAATTGGATACAAATGGACAACCTCCATCCCCCAAAACTAGCGGAAGGCTGCATGAACTTATTTATTAGGAGATACTTGAAGATATGCCTAGTTTAGGTAGGGAGTGGGATGGAAGGGTGGAATCTTAAGTATTTAAAGACAGTAAGTGAAAGGAATGAAGAATACCTTCTTTGTGAAACAGACATTTACATGTGAAGAACAACAGAAGAGACTTTAGAAACACTTTAGTTTGAATATAATGAAATCTAGCAGCAGTAAAAAACAGTGGTTTACCTGAGCAAGTGATTTTGCCCCAAAGTTAAAGCATTTATTGTATCTCACTTCAGAATTTTTTGTTTATTGGCCTGGATTTTCACCAGCGCAGTAGAGCTGTCAGCATGCAAGACAGTCTGCTAAATGTATACCAGTTTACCTATTCCCCATCAGTTTACATATAAGAAATTGCATATATTTAAAATGGAGTGCTATCAGGAAATTAATGTGCATGTAGAAAGAGATTTTTTCCATTATTCTCTGCCTGTCCTCTTGGGGAATGTGGGATGGAGAGTGAGATGTGTCATGCTGTATCAGGTATGTCTGTGCAGATGGTGGAGACGCTTGCACAGTGTCTGCCTACACCCTGAGCTGGCTACATTAGGGAAAAATGCTAGTTCAGAGGCTGTGTAACTGCATTAATATGATTCTGTGCTTGATTAATAAAAACTGCATCTCAGCCAAAACTTGTGACCATAGCAGGAGAAATTCACTGAAGACCACAGAACTGTGAGAATAAGGCTGCTTAGGTCATACTGGACTTTTTTGCAGGATCAGGATTTCAGAGGTCATTAATGAACATGTGGCAGCATGACACATCTATTTTACATTCATTTGCAGATCTTTATTAGTTTTGGTATCACATTTAGCATCACTATTTCAACTGTTTCATGCCACATACTATGCATACATTTTTTTTTTTCTCCCTGTATTCAGAGTTTAGAGTAATTAAGGAAGATTGAGGGGTGAAAATTTAAGTGTTCACATTGTTGCAACAGGACAGAGGGAAAAAAGCTAATTCCCCCTGTACATGTTTGATTATAACCATCCTTCCAATTTGTGAATAAGATTGTTGACTATGCCAGACTGCTGTCAAGACCTTACTTTAAATAAGATGTTTTTCTTTTATGTGACATTTTCTGAGGTGATGCCAGAAATTACATCAAACACTATAATTTGAGCGCTGAATTACTTCAGCATTTTGAAGTACTTAATAAAATATGTGAAAAAGATACACTTTTCAAAGTTCTGTAGTGTAAACCTGTGAATATGCTTCAATGAAATTTGCTTTAGACAAATACCATCTGCCCAGTTGTTTAATAACCATTTGGTGGTTTTGAATAGTAGTAGTATTTAAGAAGTAGTAATTTAATTTTTCTTGTTAAAACAGTTTGTAAGCTATCTGATAATGTGGGGATAATGAAATTTAATTGTTACACATGAAAAAACAGAAAAGCTACAAATTACTGTCTGAGCAGAGAAACATAACAACTACTGTAGAAACCAACATCCAAGTGCAAGAACTGTACTGAGGCATGAAAATTTTCTGCTTTGCTTTTAGTTGTGGTATGGTAATCAAATGATTGAAGTGTTTAACTCTCAAAATCTAGCAAGGATGCCAATTTAAGATTATCTTTTAATTCTGTTTTATTATTAAATTTTCATAATGTCAGTGGCACTTATATCTGTAAGTCCTGTCTTACATGGACAAATGCTTTCTTGAAGTCCGAAACAGAGTTTGCGCCCTTGAGAACATCATGAAAACAATGAAATCCACATTTTTGTGGTTTGGGAATTATGCAGCATAAATACATTCAGCACAAAGATTTTGCAGTATATACCATATAGCTGCATTGTACCAAAGTATGCATTTTGAATGTGTCGCTTGTACAAACCTCTGTGTTTTCTTGCCCTATTTACACTTTTTTCCTCATTTAATCTCATTGAGTAATACCCAGCATCCCTATTCAGAACCTTCTCTGCTAAAGTGAATGCTTTTTCCTCTTGTCTCTGTATCTGCAAAAGAAAAGACAAAACCCACGCTATAAGTAAGCCAGCTTTGATTTTAGTATTAATCCTAAGTATGTGCTCAAAATCAGATGACATTAGAAGAAAAAAAAAACATGGCTTAGAGTGGGACTATGTGCCTAAACACTGTCAAAGTTCAGAAAAGGTTCATTAAAAACTTTTGCATATTAAAATCTACACTGTTTTACAAACTGGTGGGCTCTGCTCTTTCAAATAAATGTTTTGAAGCTCTAGGAATTACTTCTAAGATCGTACTATTTGAGTTGGCTAAATGAACTAGAAAGTTTGTTCTACAATGGTTGCTTTTTCCATTGTAGCAAACTGAAAATCCAGTAATCAGTCCAACCCTGGAAGCTCATTCTGTAAGCAAATCTATTTCAGTTATGCATAGTTACTAAATATTTCCTGACTCTCACCTGACTTGTAAGCAAACAGTGGCTCTTCAGGAAGTTAAGCTGGCCAGGGCTATAATGACAGTAACTGAATAGTAGTCAAAGGTGCAAAAAAACCCCACAGGCAGAATTAGTCCTAAACACAAGTATACTGGAGAGTGTGTCATAAAAGGAGCTAGAGATATGTGGATGTCTACGGGGATATGGTATCATTGGCATCCTGGAAACATGATGGGATGGCTCCTATGACTGGAGTGTTGGAATGGAAGGTCATAGGCTCTTTAGGAATGACAGACCAGGAAGACTAGTAGCTATTTATGTCAGTGACAGGCTGGAGTGTATGGAGCTCTGGCTGGGGACAAGTGATCAGTCAACAGAGAGCTTGTGAATGAGGGTCAGAGGGAGAACTGCGGTAGGGGGATTACTATGGGGGTCTGCTACAGGCCACCCAATCAGGCGGATTCTGTGGACGAAGCGCTCTATAGACAGCTAGGAATAGCGTCACGTTTGCAGGACCTTGTTCTCATGGGGGACTTCAACCACCCTGATATCTGTTGGAGGGACGGTATGGCCCAGCACACCGCAATGCAGGAGGTTCCCCAGTTGTGTGGAAGACAGTTTCCTTCTACAAGTAATAGAGGAGCCGACAAGGAGAGGTGCCATGCTTGACCTCGTGCTCACCAACAGGGAAGGGCTGGTTGGAAATGTGATGCTCCAGGGCAGCCTTGGTGTAGTGATCATGAGATGGTCAAGTTTGAGATCCTCAGGACAGTGAGAAGAGCGTGCAGCAAGCTCACTGCCCTGGACTTCAAGAGAGCAGACTTTGGCCTCTTCAGGAACCTGCTTAGGAAGGTTCCATGGGATATAGCCCTAGAGGGCAGGGGGGCCCAAGACTGTTGGTTGATATTCAAGGATCACCTGCTACAAGCTCAGGAGTGTTGTGTCCCAGCTAGAAGGAAATACAGCAGGAAGGCCAGAAAGCCTCCACGGATGGATAAGGAGCTGCTAAGAAAACTTAGAAGGAAAAAAAAAGCTTATAAAAGGTGGAAGTGAGGACAGGCAGCCTGGGAGCAATAAAGGGACATTGTCTGGAAAGCTAGGGACCAGGTCAGGAAAGCTAAGGCTGAGTCTGACCAGGGATGTCAAGGGTAACAAGAACGACTTCTATAGGTATGTTGCCACCAAAAGGATGTCTAGGGATAATGTGGGCCCTCTCCAGAAGGAAACGGGAGAACTGGCTTGTGAGGTGGGCTGATGCCAACCTTATGAAGTTTAACCATGCCAAGTGCAAGGTCCTACACCTGGGTTGGAGCAATCCCAGGCACAGCTACAGGTTGGGCAGAGAAGAGATTCAGAGCAGCCCTGTGGAGAAGGACTTGGGGGTGTTGGTCAATGAGAAACTGAACATGAGCCGGCTTCAGTGTGTGCTCACAGCCCAGAAAGCCAACCGTATCCTGGGCTGCATTAAAAAGAGCGTGACCAGCAGGTCGAAGGAGGTGATCCTGCCCGTCTACTCTGCTCTTATGAGACCTCACTTTGGAGTATTGTGTGCAGTTCTGGTGTCCTCAACATAAAAAGGACGTGGAGCTGTTGGAACAAGTCCAGAGGAGGGTCACGAGGATGATCAGGGGAAGGGAGCACCTCCTGTATGAAGACAGGCTGAGGAAGTTGGGGCTGTTCAGCCTGGAGACCTCATAGCAGCCTTCCAGCATCTGAAGGGGGCCTTCTAGGGATGCTGGGGAGGGACTCTTCATTAGGGAATGTAGTGCTAGGACAAGGGGTAACAGGTTCAAACTGAAACGGGAAGTTCAGGTTAGATATAAGGAGAGTTTCTTTACTGTTAGTGTGGTGAGGCACTGGAATGGGTTGCCCAGCAATGTCGTGAATGGACCATCCCTGGCGGTGTTCAAGGCTGGGTTGGACAGAGCCTTGGCTGACATGGTCTAGTGTGAGGTGTCCCTGGCCATGGCAGGGGGCTCGAACTAGATGATCTTTAGGTCCTTTCCAACCCAAACCATTCTATGAGTCTATAAATTCTTACAAGCATAACATCATCTTGTATTTTCTAGTATGTTCATTTTTATATTATTTTACTGTAAAATAATATTTTTATTTTCATAGACATAGTATTTAGTGCTTCCTGGATATTAAAATATCCTGGGTTGTTTTTATTTTCCTGGATTCTGGAAGAAGTGTTTTATCTGTCTTAGATCTTGATTATAGAAAGTGGCTTTATGTTCTCCATCTGTCACTTCTGATAGGAATTCCATTTTAATTCATGAAATATTAAGTAATATTAGAATTTGTTTTGTATTTTGTAAGAATTTTATTTGTTTTGGATCAAAAATAGTTTTTCTTTTCAAGATCTCAATCTTATTAAGATTTTTTAAACCAGTACTGCGTATCTCTATAATTCCAGAAGAATGCAATATAAACTGAATCTTGATGAATAGCTGAAAGTGGAATGTACTGCACAAATACAGGAATGTGGCTTAGATGTTTTATTTTAATGCACAAAAACATTTACTCATAACTTCTTTCATTTCAAACAAGGAGTAGCCCAGTGTTTTTGAGTTTTTTTGTTTTCCCCACGGTATTTAGTTTAGCTATATCATGTATTTCTTGAAATTTCTATCCAGAAGGTCTTTTATCACCTGTCATGTGAGTTGCTAAAGAATATTCTTGAGGTACTGACAAAAGTTAATGAGTCCACCATGTTTCAAACCATGGAAACCATGCTAAATAAACTGGGGTGCTGTTTCCTACAGATTTCTTTGTACAGTCTCCTTGTTATCTCAGTTCTGCATGAACTCATGATGATATATGCAAAGTGCATTTTAGCAGTTTATGGGATTACTTTGTGAAATTCAGTATATCAGGAATGTTTTGCAAGGTGAGATACTTAAGTCTATTTGTGTAAAAATCTTCATGCTAGCTGTGCATTATCAAAGAAAAAACATACACCAAAATTGTTTCACTGACCCTTGTCAGCACTGTATGGTCTTTCTTTTTTATAGTGAAATTGAACTGTGTGTTTTCCTCTGTCACAATAAATATTATTTCTACCATTCTGAAGGTTAGCGCTGTTTCTGTTAATAATTTCAGCAAACTGCTTCTTTTTCCAGCAAATGTTTTATGGGCAGCTTCATTATCTCTTTCTTAAAAAGAAGAAACAAAACCTCTAGATTTTATATGGATTCTGTCCTTTATTACAATGACAGTCATTATTGCAAGTTTTGTCAAGACTGATACAAAAACCAAAATGATAAAATAACAAATTTCATACTGTGGAAACTTGTATGCATACTGTCAGAAGTACCTTTGTCTCGAATTGTACATTATCTGTACCATAACTGGTGTGCATGCTAAGCAAAAATTACCCCATCTGCAGTGCTAGAAATAAAGCACAGCCTTTAAAGCCAATATGAATGCATGCATAAGCAGTGATCGTACTCTTCTAACCTGCAGGCCTAAAACTCATACTGCTTGGTTTTAAGAAAGTGTAAAATAAAGTTCAGTTGCAGTTTCTGAAATAAGGTATGTCTGATGCAATTTTTGTTGAGTGTTTATTATGCTATTAAATTTACCTGGTGTTTTAGGAATTAAGCTTAAAATTGTTAAGCTTTCTCTCCTGCTCCACTTCCTATTTAGAGGTTGATCCAAAACCATCCAGACTGCCATTCAGTTCAGTTCAGCACCCTTGGATCAAGTTCTCATGTGTTTGTTATGCTGCAATTTTGCAGTTAAAAATTGATATAATTTGAACTGTTCCTAATTTAAGTGTGAGCAAAATAAACCCTTCAGTATACTGGGTTTTCTAAATCAATCTTCCTTTCTGGTTTAAAGACTTAGGAAATGTCTTCCTTAGTTTCAGGCTACCATTGGAAGCTGCGTCCCAAAACCACAGTTTTAGGTTAGATTACAACATCAGGTTGGTATATGTTGCTCTTTAAAGGAGTATTTTAAGATGGAAGAATCTATCTGAAAAAAAATAAATTACTTAAATTCTAGTGGTTTTGTCACAGTAAGATGCAGGATCTCTTGGCAGTAGTTCAAGCTAGTTGAGGTAAGTAGCAATGTACTTACAACTTCCGTAAGTAGAATGAAGTTTATTTTCAATAAGAAAGGTTATATTTTTCCTTTTTTTTTTTTCCCCTCATCTTCCTTACCAACAGAATGTGTACAACTTGTTCAAACTGGGAGAAAAAGAAATCTTTCTTTGCCTGATGCTATTTACACTTTGTGATGGATGAGAAGCCTCTTGCAAGACTCCTCTTACGTCAACTAGCATCTTCTGCACCCTGCCATACTTAAATTCACTGCTGTGCATCCGTTGTCATGTTTAATTCAATTTTGTCTGAATAAATCCTCTTACATTAAGGAGTTAGGAGCTTAAATATCTTAATACTGATGTAATGATCCTTGCAGTTTTGCTGGATCATCAAGCTGGACCTATGTTTGTCAAACTTGATGTGAAGGTCAGGTCCATCGTAGAGTGCTTTGGATCCTCTTTTTTTCCAACTCTGCTGCAAAAGATTTGGAGGTGTTCTGGGATGATGGCTATGAGATACAAAGTAGCAGCTGGCAGTCTATTTTTACATTTTAAAAGGATTTTTACATTTCTAATGTGTTCTTCCCACCAACAGATCTCTCTTCCAGATGTTTTCTTTTGCTTGCTAATTGCTCGAGTTTATTCATGCAGACATGAAATAATTTTATCAAAGAATTGCTACTTAGCAAGACAATGTTTATTTTAAAAAGACACTGTGGGTTTGAAATGATTGGAGTTTTCAGAAATTTTAAAGTGTGCTAGAACTCCATTGACTTAGGGGCTCATGAAAATCCTTCCTGTTGTATTACTTGCTTTTAATATGGAGTAATAGACTGTAAGGCCTCATGGAGGAACCAGCATGTCTTTAGGTTATCTTAATGAAAGCTGCAGAAACACGATACGTACAAGTGTATAACTGGTTTGTTTGACTTACTCTGAAGTTAATTCAGGTGTATCTGATTACCTTTGGTCTGACTTACGAAAAGGCTTTCCTGGGAGGCAGAGAGAATGAAGTTGGGCATTAGAAAAACTCTGACAGGCGAAGACCCAAGAAAACAATAATCTCAAGAGAAGGCTCAAACTGAAATCTAAATTATTTGTGTTAACAGTAAGTGACAACCATATGAGTATGATAAAATAGACAAACACACAACTGCAGGGGAATTTAACCTATTTGTATGAGAATTCTATTTATGCTGCACTAGATTAAACTGAAACCTTAGTCAAAAGACATCTATGACTAACGATCACATCTTCTTTAAATTCAACATATGTATATCAAAGGTTGGATCCAAGGTTTAAACATTTATGGCCAGCTTGAGACTTGCATTTTCATAAGTTTACAGGAACACTCTTCTCAGTTCTTTTGTACGTCATGCATGGTGAATTACTGGGTAAATGGGATTCAATTCAAAGGAGCCTTTAAATAAATGTCACCTGAAAGTTTGTTTTCTATAAGAAAATAGGTGGTTTTGTAGTTCAAGTTATTTATCTAGAAGCTAAATATTAGTAAAACAAGGCAGTATGTTGTTTCCACACAGTCAACAAGTCTGATTTGATACATTTATGCAAAAAGTAGTGGTTTGTCTTCCCAAGGTGTTGGTCTTGAATTAAGAATGGAGTTTCTTATTAGGAGAAGAGAGAGAGAGATAATTGGGGGGGAAGTGGAGCTGAGCCCTTATGATTGTCGTTTTATGCTGTGCTCTGTTACTCTCTTCAGTTTATCTGATGTTATGCTGCATGATATTTTATGGCAGATTTCATTCATTCGGCTGTTTAATCATCCCTAAATGTGTATATGCATGTATCTTTTTTGGTCATTCTGGAAGATGGCTTTTTTCTTTCTTTATCTTGCTGTAATCCTCTGTTCTTGATTATATCCAACATGTCAGCCAGGAAACAGGGAAAATAAACAACTCTGAATGGTATTGTGTATGGCTGTTTTCCCTGATATTCTTTAAGTACATACATGCAACATATAAATTGGGATAAAAAAGAAATAATATATTTCATTTGTGGAAATATATAAAAATATTTTATATGTAGATATACCATTACAGATGTATTTCTCTTTATTATAAGTTCTGTGTTTATAACTCTTATAAAAACTTCAGGTGAGAAAGAAATTTTGTTTGAAACCAGTTTTCTCTGTATATCTGTCAGCAGTCATCTAAAAAACCCCCATTATACAGAGTTTGATTTAGGTTTACAGTTCATCAGGCCATATATCCTGAAATTTGTTGAAACAATTTCCTCCATAAATATTTTCTGTTCATCATTTGCAGTGGACATCTGGAGGTTTTATTCTTCTGTTCCTTATCAGGAATAACAATCTCATAAATATGTGTAAATAAATAAATTTCAAGTGTACTAAATCAGTTTGTGAAATGTCTTAATGCTATTCAAGGGGAAGAAAATGTGACCGTATGGTGTTGATCAGATCTGAGATAAAGTTTTTGCCCTGTTAAATTCTTAATTTGTCATGGCAGTGGATATTCTGCAGAGAAGCAGCTGTTAAAAAAAATGAAGGAGTGTAGCTGTTGACTAGTCCAGGTATTACTATATTGCTATAGAGTTCTTTTCTTGATTGACATGGCTAATTTTGTTTAAAGTAAAAATGCTATGGGTTTTTTCTTTATTGCAAGATCAAGGATTTAATTTGTGGCTGCTTCAGCCTACAAAACAGGAAGACTCTGAATTTGTCTGTAGGCAATAGTCATCTGTATTTGTCTCTGCTGTAACAAAAAGTCACATAATATTAATACATGTAACAGTTCAGCTGCTCCAGAAAAAGATCTTCAGAAATTAAGATGAACTTGTTAAAGGAATTTCAACAGTTTTCATTTCTCATCTTAACATCAGAATTTTTATTGCTGTTACACTGCTTTATCTGGCTCCATAGTAAAACAAAATTGAAACAAAAATTTTTGGACTTGTTGTCTGCCCAGTACAGTGTTGCATTTTTCATTTCAGCAAGCAGCAAATCATTCTACTTGCTGAGAAAGCAGTACAACAGAAACATTTTATGCAAGTGTTCTGCCTGCTATTTCAGAAGTCACAGATTATCTCCAAAATGATACTAAACCATAAAACCAAATTTAGTTTGTTTAACCAAATGCGTTTCCTTATTCAGAAGAGGAACCTGCTCCAAACAGTGTTGTTGAAGAGTACCTTCAGGAGAAGAAAAAATATGAAGACAAGCGGAAGCAGCAGCCAAAGAAAGGAGTTTCTCGTGAAGATCAGGTAACAATTGGAAAACCTGGGGGGAAAAAATCCAGAAAAAGTTCTGGAAAAGTTTCTCTCTTCATCTGTGTATAAATAGAGTTTTAAAGTCCCTTACAGGATCGTAGAATCATAGAACAGTTAGGGTTGGAAAGGACCTTAAGATCATCTACTTCCAACCCCCCTACCATTATGTTTCATTTTCCTTTTGAATAATCTTATTATTTATAAAAATAAATATGTAATCTTTGATCCCCTATTTTGATTACCCAGGTAGACAGGTAAGTGAAGTTTCAATGTGCATTTGAAAGTGCTATCAGTTTAGTCACTAAAGTCTTGCAAAAGGAAATGCTACCCACACAGAGGTATCCTTGATTACATGTACGAGAGTTTTGCATTTATGTACAGTGCTTTCCTTGGCTCTGCAGCATGCCATAAAGCTGGGACAGAGGTTTGCATATTTGGCATCTGTCCAAGATGGGTTTTTTAGCATTTTAAAATATGTTTAAAGATATTAAGTCCATCCATACCTTTTGGTGTTGTGAAATGAGCAGAAAAAAAGTTTTTAACTGTACTGTAAAAATAAAACCTTTTTTAAATATAATGAAAGTTATTTTTCAAAAGGAGTTACAATGTATGTAGACTTCAGTCTGCAAGAATGACCAACATTACGTTTGACATAAATATTTGTTTTTTTCTAAAATAGGAAAGTTTGGAATTGTTAAATATATGAAACTGCCTGTGAAATGGAAAGTACCATTCGTTTAAAATCTGTGCAGTACATCAAACACAGTGGTTTACAAGTGCATGTCAATTCAGCTATGAAGATGTTCATATTCAGCTCTAAAAGCTAGAAGAGGTTGGAAACTCGAGGCTTAATAACTTCAAAAGAATGGTTGGCAAACCTTTATACATGTGGCAAGTGGATTTAGCTCTAAACTAAGTTTATGGAAACTTTGTACATTCAAAAGCCCATTAGCTTTAAATCAAAGAATACTAAACCTCTGTTGGCAGCATGGATGAAACCACTTCTAATGAATTTATATCAGTCCTGTCCTGGACATCACAGGAAAACCAGATGACAGGGATGTATATTTTAGTAGATCTTAATTTTCATTTATGTAACCCTGCTGGGAACTGTTCAGCAATAATTAATCACTTCTTTGTAATCCATTTCACTTGTGGAGAGCCTCTTCTAGCCTTGCATCCCTCCTACTTGGTCCTACAGCACAATACCATTTTGCATCCTCTGTACAAGAGTTAAAGAAGAGGGGGAAAGGTATGTGTCTCCTTACAATACTAGATATTGGAAGTCCTAAGCTTATCATTCTACAAGGGTCAATTTTACAAAGTTATTTGATCCACAGTAAGGCATCTAATCACTCACTGCAAAAATGCCTGCTAAGGCATTTGAAAATTATTTCTATCACCAGGTCTACTCACAAGAATGCTGGCACCAGAGATAATTATACACATGGAATGTGCCTTTGGTCGGTCACAGCTTCATGTAAAAATGGTTAGTTTGTTTTCTTCTGATGGCGTAGGCAGAGATTTGGTCTCTCAGACGTTGCAAGTACAGGGTTTACAATACTATGGAAGGCTATAGAATTTGAATGATTTGCAGGCCCAACTATATTTGAAATTTTCCATCTTAAAAGTTAAACAGAAAATAAATGAATAAATGCAAACAAAATAAAAAAAAAAAAAAAACAAAAAACAAACCAAAACACCCCAACAACTCAAAAACCTCCCTTTGGCAGTATTAAAATACGGTTTTGAAAGAATTCAAAAGCCAGGAAACTCCTAAAGTTAAGATTGCTCCCAGAAGGAAATTTGATTCCAGTGAACACTTCTGGTATTTCCTATTTCTGTTTTCTATTCTTGTTTAGTTTTTATTCTTTTAAATTTGAAAAACTTGACCAAACAAAACTAAACAGCCATACAGAGGTGTTTTACAACATAGGTTGCCAACCTATCACCTCCAGATCAAATGTAGCCTGCCACATAAATTCAGTCAAGCACTTATTCCCTCATGCTTTCCTTTCCATGAATGTCTCAAGTATCAGCAAGAAATAAGCTGTGGGCTGTGCAAGTCGTTCTTGTGGTCTGCTCATTTTTTTATTTATTTTTTTTTTAAGAGCCCCCTCTCCATTCACAAGGTTCAGGCATACAGTTCTTGTATAAACAAATCTTATTCCAGGTGATCAGAAACAATGCCTGTGGTACAATCTTCAGGTGTCACCTGAGATTTGGTGACTTCGTTGTAGCTGAAACATCTGATGATATCAGCTGGAGAATAAAATGCTTAATGTATGCTGCATAAGAACCGGTGTCTATAGAATTAATTAATTAAGGTGGTTCATTGTACTTGAGTCAAAAGCTTTGAATTATTTTCAGTGTCAGTACATGACTTAAAAGATCAGCAACATAAAGTATATAAATATCAATCAAACCAGGTCTTCAAAGCTCTAAATTCAAAGCTTGAATAAACTGTAATTTATGTAATTAATTGTTTTACAGGAAGAAAATGGCAGGTGCAAACAATAAAATTCATTGTCAGCAGTCACTGTTGTTTAATTGTTTAATCAGCTATTTTATTCTATAAGTAGCCATAAGATTTTGTTCCTTTGATACACATTTTTATTTCACTAGGCAGCCAGACAAGTGCTCCCTCACACCAGTGGAGTGCTCTTGCACACCTGCAGAGTGCCTTCCCTACTTAATCTTGCTGCTTCAATGCATTCTCACCCCAGCCCACCCCCTTGCTCTCTCACTTGCCTCTCTACAGCATTTCTTTCAAATTCATATGAAAGATGTCTCCTTCATCTCATTGTACTACTTCTCAAAATAATAATAAAGATATTGTATATACCTGTTGTTGGTGTCAAATGCATATGACTTCACTAAAGCCATGTATTTAATTTCAGACACTGGCGCTATTGGACCGATTTAAATCAAAGTTAACCCAGGCAATTGAAGAAACTCCTGAAAATGAGGTTTCTGAACCTGAAGCAGATAATGATGAAGGATGGTGAGTTCTTTTGATTTAAATTTCTGTATTTACTGCTGGAAATCCTGTTGGAGCAATATAGGCTTGCTCTTAAGTGTAAATTTAAGGAGTAGCAGAAACACCAAATGTGAAGATGGCTGCTACAGCAGAAATCCGCTAAAAGGTAGTGATTTAGCCCTGTGGAAAACAAGGTGGGAGCGTAGAAGACATTTTGCTTTGTTTTAAGTCCTACGAAAACTCTGTGTTGGAGGTGGTAAGTATTTTAAAGACTAATGAATGAGATGAGGACAAACTGATAAACTCATCTGAAATGTCAGGTGACCCCAAGGAAATGGGGTAGCACTAGAATTGATTAAGCACTGGAGAAGTTATGGCCTCAACACTTACCAGTTGAGGAAGTAGCTTGTACTGTGTTGTCTCATGTTCGTCTTCCATCAAAGAGCATGCCTTAGGTAGGGAAAGGAGATAAAAGTCATTATGATTTGAAGTTTGATCCTGAAGTCCTAGACTACAAGCTATTAGGTGATAATAAAAATTTCTGCATAAAATGACCAGCATGGACAGTGGGATTGAGTGCGCCCTCAGCAAGTTTGCCGATGACACCAAGCTGTGTGGTTTGGTTGATACCCTGGAGGGAAGGAATGCCATCCAGAGGGACCTTGACACACTTGTGGGGTGGGCTGATGCCAACCTCATGAAATTTAACCATGACAAGTGCAAGGTCCTACACCTGGGTCGGAGCAATCCCAGGCACAGCTACAGGTTGGGCAGGGAAGAGATTCAGAGCAGCCCTGCGGAGAAGGACTTGGGGGAGCTGGTCAATGAGAAAATGAACATGAGCCGGCTGCAGTGTGCACTTGCAGCCCAGAAAGCCAACTGTTTCCTGGGCTGCATCAAAAGGAGTGTGACCAGCAGGTCGAAGGAGGTGATCCTGCCCCTCTGCTCTGCTCTTCCCTGGAGTATTGTGTGCAGTTCTGGTGTCCTCAACATAAAAAGGACATGGAACTGTTGGAACAAGTCCAGAGAAGGTCCATGAGGATGATCAGGGGACTGGAGCACCTCCCGTATGAAGACAGGCTGAGAAAGTTGGGGCTGTTCAGCCTGGAGAAGAGAAGGCTGCGTGGAGACCTCATAGCAGCCTTCCAGCATCTGAAGGGGGCCTTCTAGGGATGCTGGAGAGGGACTCTTCATTAGGGAATGTAGTTCTAGGACAAGGGGTAACGGTTTAAAACTTAAGCAGGGGAAGTTTAGATTGGATATAAGGCGGGTGCGAGTGCACACTGAAGCCAGCTCACATCTGTTTTCTCATCAACCAACACCCCCAAGTCCTTCTCTGCAGGGCTGCTCTGAATCTCTTCCCTGCCCAACCTGTAGCTGTGCCTGGGATTGCTCCGACCCAGGTGTAGGACCTTGCACTTGTCATGGTTAAATTTCATGAGGTTGGCATCAGCCCACCTCAGAAGTGTGTCAGGGTCCCTCTGGATGGCATTCCTTCCCTCCAGGGTATAAACCGAACCACAGAGCTTGGTGTCATCGGCAAACTTGCTGAGGGCGCACTCAATCCCACTGTCCATGTCAGCAACAAAGATATTGAACAAGACCGGTCCCAACACCGATCCCTGAGGGACACCACTCGTTACTGGTCTCCAGTTGGACATCGAGTCATTGACCACAGCTCTTTGTGTGCGGCCATCCAGCCAGTTCTTTATCCACCGAGTGGTCCATCCATCAAATTGATGTCTCTCTAATTTAGAGACAAGGATGTCGTGTGGGACAGTGTCGAACGCTTTGCACAAGTCCAGGTAGATGACATCAACTGCTCTACCCCTGTCCATCAGTTCTGTAGCCCCATCACAGAAGGCCACCAAATTGGTCAGGCAGGATTTCCCCTTAGTGAAGCCATGCTGGCTGTCACCAAGCACCTTGTTGTTTTTCATGTGCCTTAGCATGCCTTCCAGGAGAATGTGCTCCAGGATTTTGCCAGGCCCAGAGGTGAGACTGACTGGTCTGTAGTTCCCTGGGTCATCCATTTTCCCCTTCTTGAAAATGGGGGTTATATTTCCCTTTTTCCAGTCATCGGGAACTTCACCTGACTGCCATGATTTCTCAAATATGATGGCCAGTGGCTTCGCAACTTCATTCACCAGCTCCTTCAGGACCCGCGGATGGATCTCATCAGGACCTACGGACTTGTGTACATTCAGATTTTTAAGATGGTCTCGAACCAGATCATCTCCTACAGTGGGCTCAAGGTCTTCATTCTCACAGTCCCTGCATCTGCCTTCCAAGACTTGGGTGGTGTGGTCAGAGCATTTGCCAGTGAAGACTGAGGCAAAGAAGTCATTCAGAACCTCAGCCTTCTCCAAATCCTGCGTAGCCAGTTCTCCTGAGATCTTCCTGAGGGGGCCTACATTCTCCCTAGTCTGTTTTTTATTTGCTGTGTACCTGTAGAATCCCTTCCTGTTATCTTTAATACCTCTAGCTAAGTTTAATTCTAACTGAGCCTTAGCTTTCCTAACCTGGTCCCTAGCTTCCCTGAGAACATCCCTGTATTCTTCCCATGCCACCTGTCCTTGCTTCCACTTATTATAAACCTCTTTTTTCATTTGAATTTTCCTCAGCATCTCCTTATCCATCCAAGGAGGTCTCCTGGCCCTCCTGCTGCACTTCCTTCTGGTTGGGATGCAACACTCCTGAGCTTGTAGCAGGTGATCCTTGAATATCAACCAACAGTCTTGGGCCCCTCTGCCCTCTAGGACTGTATCCTGTATGGAACCTTCCGAAGCAGGTTCCTGAAGAGGCCAAAGTCTTCTCTTTTGAAGTCCAGGGCAGTGAGCTTGCTGCACGCTCTTCTCACTGTCCTGAGGATCTCAAATTCGACCATCCCATGATCGCTGCATCCAAGGCTGCCCTGGAGCGTCACATTTCCAACCAGCCCTTCCCTGTTGGTGAGCCCGAGGTCAGGCATGGCACCTCTCCTTGTCGGCTCCTCTATTACTTGCAGAAGGAAGTTGTCTTCTACACAATCGAGGAACCTCCTGGATTGCTTGTGCCGGGCCGTACCGTCCTTCCAACAGATGTCAGGGTGGTTGAAGTCACCCATGAGGACAAGGGCCTGTGAGCATGAGGCTTTTCCTATCTGTCTATGGAGTGCTTCATCCTCAGGTTCTCCTTGATCAGGCGGTCTGTAACAGATCCCCACAGTAATGTCTCCTATTGCTGTTCTCCCTTTAACCCTGAGCCACAAACTCTCTGTTGACTGCTCACCCGTCCCCAGACAGTTCCATACTCTCCAGCCTATCCCTAACATAACGGGGAACTCCCCCTCCCCACCTGCCAGGCCTGTCCTTCCTAAAGAGCCTGTAACCTTCCATTCCAACGCTCCAGTCACAGGAGCCATCCCACCATGTTTCTGTGATGCCTATTATATCATACCCCCATAGATGTGCACACATCTCTAATTCCTCTTGTTTGTTCCCCAACCTGAAAAAAAAACTGAATTATTATAATGAGAAAAAATAAAATGTACAAACATGTAGAATAGGCACCCTTTTTAAGCAGAAATTAGGTAACTAAATGTGATTAAAGCATCCTGCATCTGTTGTGAGAGGGCTTATACATACATACATAACCATGTTAATGAAGTTGCTTTTCTCAGATGAGAAGACAGTTAGCATTGGTAGGAAATGCAGGCTGACTAAACTGTTGTTTTCACTGTCATTCTACAAATGAAAAAGGTTTGCAAATTGAAGTGAGAAAATACACCATAAAAAAACACCATGAGAGAAGACAAGACAGGGAAGGAAAAATGCATTTGACATCTTTACTTACATTTTTTTCCACACATTGATAAATTAAATTCTTCAATTATCTGGAAGTTACACATCAAGTTACAGTAAACTATATTATAAAAATGTTTAAGTTTTATGTTTTGAATCAAAATATCTTAAGGCTACTTGAAGATACATTCCTTAAAAAAAAAGTTAAATCTTAAAATTTAAAGGTAGGCTGAATTGCAAATTCTGAGGCCAGATGTGTTGATGAGGCTAAAATTTTAGGTCAGTCTTGGGTAACTGATCCTTTCTTGTTTGAATCATGGAATGTATTTTAATTTAGTAAGATAAAGCTACACAAATTCTGCAACTTTACATTCACACCTTCTTGCTTTTCAGTGAATCGAACTGAGACCTCACAAGGGAAATTCTAGGATTTGCAGAAAACTTCAGACATATGAACTGGCAGAGTAACACTAGTAGTATGGTACTTGGCTATACTACTAGTGTAACTATTTGGCTATATAGAATTCTTGCCATTTTTTTAAAACCACATTTTTACACAAGTAGTGTGTAATGAGTGTGTTTATTTTTTCAGTATTTTATTTGCTGGGGGGGGAGGGTTTGTGGGCATTAGCATAGTCTGCTTTCATCTTAACAGATTATCTTGGCATATCTGTCATTGAAAATGCACTGTCTCTGTCTCTTTACCCCTCATGGTTGTCCCATTTATTGTATCCAAGAAGAATGGAGCATGGTATTTTAAAATATAAATGCAGGTTAGGTTTCCAAAGAAAAAGTTTTCTTTTTACTTTTGATGTTAATGGCATTATCTGGAAATTCAGACTTGCTTTCCTTGCTTATATTCTTTAGAAGATAATATTTTAAAAGACAAATCAAAACATAAACATCTTGGCTTTAGATTATAGTTTTTCAAACAACAGATAAAGTAATTTCCTAAATCTTGCCCATTTCAGGTTAACTCTTATTACTAACTTGCTACTATTTTTTCACTTGTAGCCATCTATTTGGTTGTTTCTTCAAACCATGTGGTCTTACTTCATTATGTTTTTTCCTGTCTCAGTCTTTGAGGATAAGGGATAACATACAGCATAAATCTTGAGGTCCTTGGATTTCACTGATATTCTGAGCTCCTATCTGAGCTGTAAGTCTGCTTCTGAGTTCTCCAGGAATTATAGTATGGACTGTTTCCGTTGGAAGTGACCTACAACAATTGTCTAGTCCAACTGCCTGACTGCTTCAACGCTGACCAAAATTTAAAGCATGTTGTTAAGGGCATTGTCCAAATGCCTCTAAAACACTGACAGGTTCGGGTCATCGCCCACCTCTCTGAGAAGCCTGTTCCAGGGTTTGGCCACCATCTTGGTAAAGAAGTGCTTCCTAATGTCCAGTCTAAACCTCCCATGTCCAGTATAAACCTCTCCTATGTAGCCTTTACATGAACCTGAAGGACTGGTCTTCCTGTCTGGTATTTTCTTATCACAGAAACATAATCAGTCTTTTAAAGACTTTTATAAAGTTAGGTCTCTATCCCTCTTTCCAAGTAATTACTGACATCTAATTGGCAATAGAATTTTTTTTCTGTAAGTAATTCATACTGAATGGAGTGTTGCAATTTCAGCTTATGAAGTTGTATTTTTGTTTAGAAAATAACACTACGTTCAGAATTGCACTAAAATTAAGAGTTAAAATAATGTGAAACTACATAATAGACTAATAATAAACGTTATATTATTAATTTTGCAGCATATTAAATGTGCATGTTAACTTGCAGACAGATGAGAGTCTTATTTTTAAAGAATTTACTTTGAAGCTACATAAATTGTAAAATGTACATATTACATAAGTTGGCTATAAACACATAGAACATCGGCAATGCAGTGAAGTCTTCCAAAAGCTATTAATGATTATTACAGTCACTTGGGAAGTTACATTTCATATGTTGGTATAAGAGTTTACGTTTTCTATAAGGGTTTACGTTTTCAGTGTCTTTGTTGTATTGGAATATGACTATAACAACTTAGATTTTTAAACTCTCTTAATACAAATCCATTCCTCAAATGACAGTAATTCTACTTTATTTGTTTTTTATTAAATATAATTAAAGTATAGCATATGTATATACGATATGCACAAATCATGTGAGTCCTCCAGGCCATTTTGTAGGTCATGGTTGCTGTTTTTATGGGAAGTGAAAGCCTGCCAGTATGCTTTGCTCTACTATCAGGGTGTGTTATCTGAGGTAAAATGATTGCCTCTAAGACATTTTTATGTGTCCACATGAGTGGCCACACATTGAGGTATAATTTTCATTCTCTGTCAGGATAGAAACCATTACCAATTTGTTATTTTTTTTTTATTTGGCAAACTTCTCTCTGCATTTTTGGCTGAGCTGCTGTATTGGCATGGCATATAGCAGACATTTGGGCACTTTTCAGCAGCATTCTACTTTTTATGCAAGAAAAAAAGAAGAAATATGACTCTATTGTAAACAGTGTGTATGCTGTTTGATAATTATTACCAGATTTCACTGTCTGTGAAGGCATCTGAGGAAGTGTTGTGAAGAGAGCTGAAGAGAAATGCGTAATGCTAAGTTTTAACATGAAATACCAGAATCTTTGCTGAGACCTTCTATTGCAAACTCTACTGCTCTGTGAGCATGATTATATATATATATATATATATCTGTCTGCAGTAATCAAAATGCAATTTCCCCCCCAGAATTCAAAAGTATAAAAATAAACATGGTATGTACTGCCAGAAAGGGTACTCATAACAATAAAAATGTCTGCAAATAAGTAGACAGACACGTTTTTACAGCATCTGGCTACCTCAGGAAGACATGGCTGATCCTAGTTCTTCCATGCACAAGCATTATTGTCCATGTGGTTCTGTATTATTCTGTTGTTATGCTTTTCTTTTCATAATTTGTCAGATGTCTTCAGTGCTGTTTGATCATTTATTTGATTACAGTCCAAATAAGAGAGTCAGATGCATGACTTCATTCTTCTCTTTCACAAAGGTTTTACAGAGTGCTGCAGAAGTAGGTACTGATGATCTGGCAGAACTCAGTTGCTCACTGTAGGCTTAAAGTCTTACCAGGAAGACTTTTCACCAAAATATAGATGAGATTCATCACATGAGCAGTGAGGTGTCATCTGCTTAGAAACTAATAGTATGAAAACCAAATATCATAGAATAGAATGATAGAATAGTTTGGGTTGGAATGTACCTTAAGATCATCTACTTTCAACTCCCCTGCCAGGGTACACTAAACCATGTCAGCCAAGACTCCATCCTGCTTGGCCTTGAATGCTGCCAGCGATGGAGCATTCACAGCTTCTTTGGGCAACCTCTTCTAGTGCCTCAGGACCCTCACAGTACAAACTTCTTATATCTAACCTGAGCTTTCCCCATTTAAGTTTGAACCTGTAGGATGTGTCACAGCAGAAGACTCAAATAGATTAATTAATATGCGTAGTACTTCCTAACTGGATTTCTGTATAGGCCTGAATTTGGAAGTAAAAACACTGTGCAAAAACTACACTTTATACAGAAGACTGCTGCTCATCCTCTTCTTTAGGGCTTAGACTGCTGTGTACTTATAGTTGCATTCATGTGACACCCCGTCAGGTTGTAGTGCCACTTCAGAGCTCTGATTATAAAATTAAATAGTTGCAGCTATAGTAAAACGTATTTCAGTCCAGAAAGTATTATAGCAACTGCAGATAATGAAACTGATGATGCAGATCTTGTGAGCATGTCATATTTTCCACAGAGAAATCCAGTTATGGGAGAAAAAAAATCTGATGCGCTCAAATATATTCAAAGGTTGGTTGCTTTAGTTAGTCTGTGCAAAATATTCCCCTTCAAATAGGGTAAGAGTAATACTTAGTACTCTGAAACACCCTCCCATCAACTAATACTGAGTGGTTCATCTCTCTTTCAAATCGTGAAATCTGAGACTAGATACAACGCTTAGAAGTCTTTGTCAGTGTTGAGTGGAAGGATTACTTTATTTGTCATTGTTTCTTTCACACCTGGTTTCCAATCCCTTCTAGGCCACGATTTTTTTCTACTGAATGTTTACCTAACCTAGCTCTGTCCTGTACTCATGCTGTTGATGGCTCTTACAGAAATTCAGCCACTGCACTTTCTGAATGGTATCCTATTTTTCATACTACCATTCCTGTTTGCCAAATCACATGAATTTGAAATACTCCAATAAATTTTCAAATACTTTTCACAAAACTTCAGATTATGCAGATGTTGTGTCAATTCTTCTAGTAAAGTCATAAATGGACGTGAACTGACTACCCTACCACATTCATGTTTTCAGTTTGACATTAAACTGTGACTCTTTACTCTTAAAAACAGGTCTTTACAGCTGAATTTCTGTCAGCCTTACATCTTTACGAAGTGTATCATGGTTTAAGCCCAGCACCACGCAGCCCTTCACTCACATCCCCCGTCCCTGCCACCCCCTGGGTGGGATGATGAAGAGAATCAAAAGAATGAAACTATGTAAACGCCACAGGTTGGGGTGAGAATAGTCCAATAACTAAATTAATATAAACCCACTACTAATAATACTGATAATGATAAGGGAAATAACAAGGGGATAGAATATAAAACCTAAAGGGGAAAGGAAAAAACCCAGTAAACGCAAGTGATGCACAATACAATTGCTCACCACCCACTGGCCGATACCCAGCCTGACCCAAGCAGCAATTCAGGCCTTCTGGGTAACTCCCTCCCCGCAGTTCCTATACTGATCATGACGTGCTGTGATATGGAATACCCCTTTGGCTAGTTTGGGTCAGGTGTCCTGTCTCTGCTTCCTCACAGCTTTTTGTGTCCCTCCTCACTGGCAGAGCATGAAACACAGAAACGTCCTTGATCAGAGTCAGTGCTACTGCGCAACAACTAAAACATTGATGCGTTATCAACATTGTTCTCAGACTAAAGCCAAAACACAGCACTGCACCAGCTACTAGGAAGGAAAAAATAACTGTTACAGCTGAAACCAGGACAGTATGAAATACGTATCTACACTTTTCCAGATGGAATACTGGTCTTTTTGGAAGGAACGGATTCCCTGCTATTAAAATCCACCTGTCATATCCTTAACCAAAATTCTGGACTGTCTTCCACTCTTCTTTCTCTGATCTTTGAAAACAAGCAGAGGCTTCCTGAATGAAACTGCTAGATTTATTGACATACTGAAGTATCTCTATTCCTATGAGGAATTTTACAATACAGACAGTTTTGAACTGATGGAAGTTTCTGCAAAAAAAATATGCACTGGTTTTCTTCATTAAAGCTCACCAGTTGCCAAATCAAGTTACGATATTTCTGTGAGGATCCTCATTGTGCATTCTCACAGATAAAACGCACAAGATTTACAAACCAACTCTGATAGCATTCTTGAATTTAAAGTGTAATTGTCATGATCAAGTAACCCAAAACTTAAAAGGAGCATCACTCCTTACTACCAGGGAGGGAAGGAGAGGGGTGGATTACATTGCACACCAAACCAATCATTTACAGTACCTTAAAAAACTTGGAGATGTAAGCTAGCAAATTATGGTGATTTTTTTTTTTCTTGGATTGACTGAAAAGGTATACCCACCCCTTCACTTCTAAACAAGGTTCTTAGCTGAATTACATAATAGCTAATAGGTAGCAAATACTGGAAAAGCACCAGAAGGTATTGGTATATGAACGTTGCATTGAGGTAATATTCTGTTCTTGCTTGAAAACTGTTTCAATGCTGGTAATCTGAGTCCAAAGAAGTATGGTTTTACGTATTGTTACTTCTTTAATTTACATTTGATGGAAGATGCCCAATTCATCCTGCTGGACCTTCAATATTCGGTGCAGAAACTGGAATATTAACATGTGAAAGCTGTTTCTTACCAGATGAACATGATTATATGAAGTACATTTAAACTATTGTTGCCACTAGGGAAGCAGCCAAAGTTTGTATCATCCTCAGTAGAGGGGTTTGTTCTGTTATTAATCCCATCAATTCACAAGTCAGGGCTGCAAGTAGACCTCCAGTTGGTTTTGGAGTTTGTGTTGCAGTGGAGCCCAGTAATTTTTCCTTCATTCTGCACCCGGCTAGAAGTTTAGGATTTCTTTTTCTGGATTCAGATCTCATCACTGGCTGCTATCTGCTGTCCGTAATGCGCTCTACAGCCATTTAGAATTTGACTGTGACTGCCAGCAGGCTACATAGTTCATTTAATCAATAGCACGTTGTTCCAGTGCTTTGTAACTGAACGGCTGCAATGTTTCCTGGGTGAAATGTGAGGTGTTAAATGTGAACTACAAAGCTTCTTAATCTTTAAAAGAGATCAACTTTTTTCTTCCCCATGGAACATTGTCATAGATGTAACTAAGCGACAAATGTAAATGAGACAGTCATTTAAGTATTTTTGGGAGGATGTCTAGACTCTGAAACTTACTCTTTCTTTTTATATGAAATAACATAAATCCATTTAGCTTAAAGTTATACTGTGGGACCAGAAAAAAAAACAGTAAAATGAGAATTTGGAATGAGGTTTTCACATGTTTTTTCAGTTTATAATTCTTATGGTTAGTTACCTTTATTGAGTCTGAACTATTCTAAATGTTGGTTAATTTGAGGATAGGAAAAACAGGCATTTTTTTAAATCAAAGTGAATCAATTTACAGTTAAAAGGTTCTTGTGAAAATTATGTGAGTAAAGGTCTTCCATCCCAAACAAAAAGGCATTTCAGATCCTGCTTAATAGATTGGTTTATGTGCATGTTGTGTAATGCTGATGTTGGCATGACTATTATCATCTTAGTTATTTATGACAAACCTCATTTAAGATAGCAAGGATTAAAAACAATTCATGTGGAATTTGATGTCACTGTTCACTTAAATAGGTTGTTTAAAATCTTGCGGTTCTTAAAAGACATTCAAAGATGTCTTCTTGGTCACAAAATACAATTTTGCATTGATCCAATCAGCTGATTATAGCAAAAAATAAAGGGAATGGGTCTGAACTGAAATTCAGTGGGACTCATTTTGCAGTCTGGTTTATATGTCAAACTCTGTCATCTGTTCCTAGTTCTGAATTTTGTAAAATTACCAGTAAGGCCAGTTAAATATTGTGACAACATTGGGCAGCTAAGCACTCTCCGCCAGGACATTCATTGCAATTTGACTGTATAATTTCTTACCCAGTTTGTAGAGACAGCTATATTTTACTCCAGAACAAACAAACAAATCTGTATATTCAATGATGGTATTTTCTGTCCAGCACCAATAGCTATGTCCTTGATCTTCTTCAGAAAATGTTTTTGCTAATAAGACAAGGAAAACATCTCAGAATATTTAGCATTGGTTGCAGTGAGAAATCTGGTGCAGTTGGGAGTGGGAATACACAGTGTTTTATTTACTTTGCATTCCCCTGGTGAAAGGATTTGTGGCTGTGAGAGATTAAGGACTAAAAAAAGTATCAAGGCACCACCTTTCTGATGTGTGTCGGAGAGAGTAGGCTAGAATTGGTTTGAGTTTGAGGGGGTTTTGGTGTTGTTTATGTTGTTTGGGGTTTTTTTATTAAATTGCTTTTTCAGAATCAGGTAAATGTTGAAATTCGTCAGACTGTTTTTATATTGGAAGATTTCATTCATAAAGTTGCCTTTATACAAGTTTTCTAAAATGCAGTCTCTTTCTTTGCTATAATACCTAAGACTGAGGATTTTGAAATACGGCTTCCTCAAGATTAGCACCAGTCTCTGCAGATTGAGTTGCAGAAGCTTTACTGTAACAAACATAGTAAGCTCCTGAAAACTAAGCAGCAGTCTTTTTCACATGCCGATGCTAGCTTGGGGAATGAAAGAAAAAGTGCTGCTGTAATTTATGCCAGTGAGGCACAAAGATGGATTAAAGCCATGTTTGCTCCCCTCCTCCCATCCAGACTTGAGCCAAGGTTCCTCCACTAGTCTGGAAAAACTGGCTCTGTATTAGGTCTCTCCTGCTAAGGCCATTGATTAACTCAACTGCATTTTAAACTTGACAAAATACTTACTTGATTGTTACAAAGGATAAATGAATGCCAGAGGTCTGTATTAGAAACAGATTGTAAAGAGGGGTTTCTTTTCTGTTTGGCAAAAAATCCAGCATTTGTTTGGGTTTTAGTACTGCCTCTAACATTTAATGGGGGAAAAAAACCCTTTTCCACCTTCTCTCCTCTACTGCTAGAACGTGGTCAAACCTTGATATGTAAATGCTAGCTGCTAGCCTGCTGCTTCAGTGAGTAATTTTGTATTAACAAATTCTGCTGCTGAAGTCGTATATTTATTGCTTCTAGCTTTTCTGCATGCCTGAGAAACTCAGAGTATTTGGGGTAGGCTTTTTGTTTGTTTATTTTTTGTTAATTCCTCCATGTCTAAGTTTATTTGGACTAGGCATCTGGGCCTGGAATCAACTACTGTTTGACTTAAATTCAGAGATGATCCATGCTTTACTCAAGGGATATCTAGTGTTACATTTACTGTCTGGAAATCTTATGTTTTATTTATTGCCAGCAAACCTAGTGAAGAATGAATATAATCTTTTAAATCTTTTAATAGCCTAGCTTAAGCTTCCAGTGTATTTACACACCTTTCCAAGCACCCCAGCTTCACCTCATTCAATGAAGTGTAAAGGGTAAAGATTTGGACATACTCAGAATGGAGAGGGGGAGGGACAAAAGAGAAGTAAGTGTGTACAGAGAATGCTGTATAAAAGTCTGAGTATTTTTGTCCTAGAAATGCTCTCCTGTCCTTCCCCTCACACTGACTCTCTGCTCTGGTTATAAAGTAGTGACCATGTTAATTTGGGAAGGTGATTTGCTGACTTCTAGAGTATCAGATATTGTACCAGCTATTGGCAGAGACAGGATGCTAGACTGGGTGGATCATTGGTCTATTCCGATGTGGCGGTTCCCATGTCCATATAGTAAATGCTGTGTAAAGTTTTTCTACACTGGTACACTGTCTGGAACAACATCTGGAATATGCATTATAGTCTTCCATACCAATCTGCTCTGCTAGGAGCAGCTGTCTATTTAAAGCACCCAGCTTCTTTCATCAAACTACTTAACATCTTTTAGAAGGTGATAAGGATATAGTCTAAATAGTATATATGAATTGTCATGGAACAGATGTGATATAAAAATAGAGTAGCTAAATTTTTAATAGAAAAATATTTACTGATTAGAATCATAGGTCAGTCATGGGTTTATGTATTTATAATTCTGATACTAAGAACTAACCACATTTTCCCCAGTGCTTTTGGTATCTTTTGAATTGGATGAGTTTTTTTGTAGTTAAGTTGATTTTCCCTTTCTCTTGGAAGGTTATTTACAAATAAGTTTTATTTCAAGAGGAAAATAAATACTTAATACTATCTTGAACAATGGGAAGATGCTCTGTTACAGTAGTCTTCACGAGGAAGAGTTTACTTTGTTGTTAGCTTTGTAAAAACTGAAGTATCTTTTTGGGTTTTATGACCTGGTTACCACCTATTTAATGAAATTATTAGTTTCTTATATTTTTGCAGTTAGTATTTTCAGGTAAAACTGAGCATATAATATTCAATTGAGTTTCAGATTCAAATAGAATTTGTCAATGTAGTATCATGTTAGAAATACCTGCAAAAGTTCTGATCGTTTTATGCTGACAATTCATTCTTTGGCCTGTGGAGGACCTGCAACTTACTGGTTATTCTGAAGAGGTTAAATCAATTCCTTCATCCTCCAATAATTGTAATGCAATCTCAAAAAGCTAGTAAAGTTAACAGAAGTGTACAGTCTGAGTTTGTATAAATTTTTTTAAAGCCTATTTTTATTAGTTTTGCTTGCTTAAAACTGGGGAGATTTTTGCTATGTGCAAGAGCAGCAATAATACATTATGTCCATTGTTAACATCTAAATGCTGGAATGCTATAGACTAATAGTACTTCATTCATCTGAAAGCTGGAATAATAATTTTGGGTCTTGCAGAAATGAAATAAACCTCATTTAGGGGTGGGAGTATTAATAGCAATGATGAAGTCTAAATTTCAATCTAAAATCTGTGCTCTTTCCTGTATTCACTAATATGGATTGAAACAGTGTTATTTTGGTGTAAAATTTAATACTTAACCTGTGATGTTGACAGCAATATGGCAAATACATGTATTTGTACTAATTGTCAGAATACTGTTCTAAGCTTTTAAAAAAAAAAAAATTAGAAAGTTACATGGAATAACTAATTATTTGAATTTAGTTAGACCTGAATAGCAAGTGTTATCTCTCTTTTTAAATAGCAAGTCAATAAATTTGAAAAACATAAGGTTTTATGAAAGTACAAAAGAATTGGAGGGATGATTGGTCTGATCATTAGGAAAAGAGGAACAAAGGAATGTGGAATGGTGGAAGCAAACAGTAAAACAAGAAAGTGTAATCTCTTAGTGGTAACAATCACAGCAAAAACCTATGGCCACAGATTGTTACTCCTTCAAATTTCCCATTGTTTTATAGTTTTGACATTATTTTTGTCTTGTTTGTACTTTGGTCTCTTGTCTTGGTTCAAAATGCTTTTCAGTTGTCATTTGACATTTTTCTTAACTTTATTTACATTTTATTCAGTCTCTTTTTCTCTGTTTTTGTGTTTCATTCTTATACTTTTGTGGTTTTAGTCTTTACCTTCCTCAGGTTATTTTCCTTGTTGGTCTGTCAGCTGTCTCTCAGTGTTCCTCAGCTGCTTCTCCTCTTCTGTGCCACCCACTACTGAGTCCATTCTTCCAGAACAGGTGATTTTTTTTTTCCTTAGGAGAGAGGTCTCACTTTGCTTTGATCTGTGGATTTTCTCATCTATTCATATAAGCTACATTCCTACCCACTGCCTACTTATCATGAGGGTGTTACAGTGTTTCCTGCATTAATGCTTATAGTTTAACATACCCATTTAGAATATTTGAAAGCAAATGGTAATGGCAAATATAATACAATTTAAGGAAAGCAGTAGTGCTGGAGTGCCTCTCATTTTTTTTCTTCTAAATATATAGTGCATTGGTGGTAATTAGATTGGGTAGCATGTTACCTGCAAGTGATGTTGAACTTGGAAGTAAATGGCAGTTATGGTCCATACTGGTCTCTCTTTTTTGTTTAGACAGTCTGTAAAATGCAACAGAAAACAGAATTTCTTGACACAAATACTTCTGCTTTGTTCATTTTAAGCATCCTGACAGAGAGAGCAACCAACTTTCATAAAATGTAGGAATAATTTGCAAAATTCTGATACTGTTGCCGTTTGGGGGCTTTCTAAAGGAAAGACACAAAGTCTGGTTTAGAAAGGAGACATTGTTTATTCTGCGCAGGGTGCTCTGTAGAGGTCTCTACAAATCAAGCACCCCCGATAATTGTAACTTTAAGCTATTTAAACATTTTGACAAGGAAATCAGTGAACATCGGTTGAGAGTTACCCAATTTGTTCATTAATTAGTATTCCACCCTTTATTGGTTAAAAGTCCCTCTTGCTTCTCATGCTAATTAGGCGTGAAGGCTCAGTCTTTCCCTTTTTAGTCTGTGGGTCTTAAGTCACTGGTCCTGCTGCCCCCTGCCAAAATTACCTTTTACCTAGCTACTGCCCATTTTCTTCTGGGAAATCATACAAGGGTTGGGGCCTGATGTTCCTTGTTACCACTTCTGACTCATCAGCCACAGAAGGATGGATGCTCTTTTAGAGAAGTCTTTGTATATTATCTCAGTCATGTAGATTATCGCATCGTTATCGCTTCTGAACTACTGATTGGATTACCATTGTTTCATGAGGTACCGAAAGCATTAACACTGTAAATTTTATAGAATGTGATTGGTTGCTTAACTCAATCTGCATTTAAAAGCAGTATGTGTTTTTTTACCGGTGTTCTTAGCACCAATTTGGGTGTACTGTCTGTAACACAGTTAACATACAGTTCTGCATCTGGAAACTGAAAAGCTGTATTTGCAGAAACAAAGGCAGCAGCTGCCATGTTTTGTGCAGGCACCTCCAAATGAATCCTGCTTAGGAAGTTACTGCCTGCCTGGCAAAAGCTGTTACCCTCACAACAGGGTTGGGGCAGCATCACTTTTGTCCACACCTGTTGGTGATTTACCACAAAGCTCATCTGTTTAAAATGCTGTCATAGGTGAGAGCAAGATGCTTTCCCAGGCTCTCCCCTGCAGTGTCAGAGGCACCAAACAGCATGCTGTAGAGTCACTTGTGCAAGGAAAGTTGAATGGGCAGTAGATGAGCTGGTAACAGTTTGATAAGCAAGTGTGGAATTAAGCAATGCAGCTTGGCACTTTCATTCAGTTAGTATAAAAAAACTGATACACGCAGTGCGTTTGCACCTGGAGATTTATCACTGGTGTGAAAGCAGAATGCTTCCTTGCTCTTGCTGAATTTCAGAATGATTCAGTTTACTGACTGCCGCTTTAGTTTCTTCCAAAGGGCAGTATTGGAAAGGACAGAGCTGTTGTGATACCGGACTTCTGTTTATGCTACACTTAACATCACTGCCACCTGTCAGCAGCTGGCACATGGTTCAGATCCAGTGCATGACTCGCACATCTGAACACCAGAGGCATTACTGTGTATCATATCTTTTCTTACAAGTACCATCTCACTAGAGTGGTTCAAAAGAACATGATCTGTCTCCTGAATAAACTGGTTTAGTCTCCCTCAAGAGCACTGTGTAGGTGGTTTATTCTTTGATGCACAGTTGGTAAATACGTTGTTGCCTATGGTGGACTATCAGGGAGACGGTTTAATTGTACTGTAATAGCTCTTGAAAGCTTTTTGGTGTACTGAAGTTTCTTTGTTAGCTTCATTTGCAGCCAGCATTCTCCTTGTTACCTCCTAGAAGGTAACCAGACTGATCTCCAAAGTAATGTATTAGTTTCCACAGCTTAAGGACATACAGGAGCTGCAATTCTCATAATTGAAGAAGCAGTCTTGTTTGCTGACTGTTGCAAAAAGCATTTACCTGGGAATATCAATAGGCCAGGAGAGTATCCACATGCCTTTGCAATCCTGTGCTGTCTCTGTATTAAATGTATTCAGGTATTTCAGTCTAATGTTTCAAGACATTTCATTTTTTAAATACATAAGAGAGCCAACTACTGAATGTCCTTCAGTAACACTGAAGGAAAGAAGTTCAGCACAGCAGAACAGCTGCTCTGCCATTACATGGGGTATGACAGTGATTAACCTGTAGGATGCTATCATCTGGCTGGCATAAAAATCAACCCTCTCCAGCAATAAGTCCATGCTAAGATTGCTGGTTCTGTTTTGCAGAACTTAATAAAACAGGTTAAGAAATTAATGTTGTAGTTACTTCTTCTAAAGGAAGTCCATAGTTTGAACACCCGGATACTTTAAACCCAGAATCATCTGGTTTGGCAAGCTATTTTATTAAAACTAAGCAAAAAAACCCTAAACTACAAAACCTTTTTTTTTCTTTTGAGTTTTGTGTAGGAGAATTGACAAACTCAAGGACATACAGAAGCTGCGATTCTCGTAATTGAAGAAGCAGTCTTGTTTGCAGACTGTTGCAAAAAGCATTACCTGAGAATATCAATACCCTTCCAATTCTGAAAAAAAAAAAAAGATGTGTTTTAAAGTTGTATGTCTTGTTTAAAATTAACTGTCAACAAGCCATGATAAGCACAAGCTAGTAGGTTCCCAGAGACAGAGATAAAGACATGAAGTTAGAGCTTTCAGCGCAGTGACTGCAGAAGCACGGCTGGGCAGCCAGCTCCCTGCTGAACCCAGGAGCATGCAGAAGTGAAGAGAGCTATAAACTTAGCAAGGGAAGTCTCATGTATTACAAAATAGCCTGCATTTGTGGAATTGCAGCTCTAACTCCGCACTTGGAAAATTTTGCAAGTGCAAATTTTTGTTGGAGGGCATTGAGTCAGAATACTGTAAATTCAAATAATTCATATAGAAATTATTATTAAATACTTCCCATGTTCATTAAGAAGGAAAACGATTTGATTTTTAAAAAAAAAACATGATTAAATATGATTTGCCATTTACATAGATGTAAACACGCTCTACCTGTGAAAATGTGTGACTTGCAAAAATAAGCTTTAATTCATTTCAGGAAAGCTTTTTTTTTTTTCATCTCCACCGTAGTCTGTGTTTATTTTGCTTCACCTATGAGATGCTGCATCTGAAATTGATTCTGGGAATATCAAAAAGTTTCTTAATATTGACTTATTTTTAATCACAGCTTGGAGCCCCTCAGTGGAAAGTTATGAATAGGAGTCAGAGACTATGACTTCTTTCAGCTCTTGGGGAGAAGTAAACATTACTAAGTCTGAATCTACTGCATCTAATTTGCAAGCTACCTGGGACATAGTATGGCCTGACCCAAGATTTAGAAATTTATTTATTTTTAATTCCTATCAGTTGTGTCCTGCAAACACAAAATGGCTGAATGTGACTGCTTTTCTACATACACTCATGTAACACACTCTAAAACCACTCACCAAAGAATGACTCCATTTCTTTAGACCATATTTTAATTCATTCTCAGATAGTGTGATTTGGTATGTGTTTCTTCAAAAAATGTTCAATTGCTCATCTTTAATAAGTTGAGAAGAATATGACAAATTCAGAAAGCATGTTAACTAAAATAAATTACTTCAGTCCCTCCACTGTGAGACAATGTTTTTATAATTAAACTACAAATACACAATCATGAGTCACTCTGATGGTACATTATGTTATTCTGAATTGTAGGTATGACTAAAAAAATAAGTTTTCGTGTTAGTAGTGTGTACAGGGTTATGAACTACTGAAGTTTTATACACTGGAAACAACTCTTATGTATTTCCATAGGACAGGGCAACATGCAGGCAATGCTAACAGTGCTGTACAATAAGAGATTTATGAAACTCACATGTCCAGAATCAGTTGTGGTGAAAAGTCTCAATTTTTGTTTTTAAGGTTTTTCTAAAGCATTCCAATGGATCCCTTATAATCTATAGCTTTGAATTTTGTCTAGTTTCTCTAATAGTACTGTATTGTAATCTACAGTAAGTGAGCTGCTTCTTCTTCCCTCCCTTTCTTCATGTATTGCACTGGAGCTCTTTGAAAAACATTTTTAATTCAAAAACTCTTACACAGAATCATAAAATGGTCTGGGTTGGAAGGGACCTTAAAGATCATGAGTTCCAACCTCTGCCACAGGCAGGGACACCTACCACTAGACCAGGTTGCTCAAAGCCCCATCCAGTCTGGCCTTGAACGCTTCCAGGGATGGGGCAGCCACAACTTCTCTGGGCAACATGTTTCAAGAGACGGATAAACCAGTATTTCCATTGGCCAGAAAACTTTCATTCTGATACTGACTTGTTTTTCCTGGATTTTCCAGTATTTTTTCCAACCCAAACCATTCTGATTCTATGATTCTATAAAGATTGATATGCTTAGATTAAGTTCAGTATAGTTAATTTTAAGTTGTCCCATCAAAGATGTTTTTGCAACTGGTTAATACAGAACACAAACATAGAATGCAGGTTTTGCCTAGGCATGTTTGTTTTCACTTAAAAATCTTTTAATTGTTTGGTTTGGTTTGCTGGGAGTTTTTTAATTGAACATATGAACTTTATACTTGTCTCTTGTTTCATAAGTACCAGCTTTTCTACAACTGTATATTCAAATTCTTGTTATTTTGTCAGTAAAGATCAATAGATTTACAGTCAGTTAACTTACAAGCAACTTTGGTTTGGTTTTCGTCTCTTTTCCTCCCATCTCTCTCTCTTTTGGGTAAATAATTTATCATTTTGTTTAAGATTTGTCTAAGCTAACACTCCTAGTTTTTGACAGCTTCTGAAAATTGGCACCTCAGTGACACCTGCTAGTAAGGCCATAGTTGATAAGCTCCAGGCTTTCTTGCCTGGCTACAGCTAACAAACTTCTGACTCCGTGTTGTCATAGAATCATAGAGTAGTTTGGCTTGGAAGGGACACTTAAAGGTCTTCTCGTCCAACCTCCCATCAAAGAGCAGGGACATCTTCAACTAGACCAGGTTGCTTAGAGCACCATCCAGCCTGACCTTGAATGTTTCCAGGGATGGGGCATCAAGCACTTCTTTGGGCAATCTGTTCCAGTGCCTCACTACCAGCATATATTTCTTCCGTATTATCTAGTCCAAATCTATCCTCTTTTAGTTTAAAACCCATGTCCTATCGCAGCAGGTCCTGCTAAAACGTTTGTCCTCATCTATAGCAGCCTTCCAGTATCTGAAGGGGGGCTGTAGGGATGCTGGGGATGGACTATTCATTAGGGACTGTAGTGACAGGACAAGGGGTAATGGGTTAAAACTTAAACAGGGGAAGTTTAGATTGGATATAAGGAAGAAGTTCCTTCCTGTTAGGGTGGTGAGGCACTGGAATGGGTTGCCCAGGGAAGCTGTGAATGCTCCATCCCTGGCGGTGTTCCAGGCCAGGTTGGACAAAGCCTTGGGTTGCATGCTTTAGTGTGAGGTGTCCCTGCCCATAGCAGGGGGGTTGGAACTAGATGATCTTAAGGTCCTTTCCAACCCTAACTATTCTATGATTCTATGATCTTGTAGGCCCCATTTAAGTACTGGAAGACTGCTAGAAGGTCTCTCCAGAGCCTTATCTTCTCCAGCCAGAAAAATGCAACTCTCTCAGTCCTTCCTCGTAGGCATTACGTCCCTCTGATCATTGTGGACCTCCTCTAGACCTGCTCCAACAGGTCCGTGTCTTTCTGTACTGAGGACTCAAGCTGGATGGAGTACTCCAGTTTGGTTCTCAGCAGAATAGAGGGGGAGAATCATCTTCGGTGACCTGCTGACCATGCTCCTTTTGATGCAGCCCAGGATACGATTTGCTTGTGGGCTGTGAGTGCACACGGAAGCCAGCTTGTGTTCAGGTTTTCATCCACCAGTACCCTCAAGTCCTTCTTCACAGGACTGCTCTCAATCCCTTCATCCCACAGCTTGTGTTGATGCAAGTTCCCTTGCCCCAACCCACCTGCAAGACCTTGCATTTGGCCTTGTTGAACTTCCTGAGGTTAACATGGACCCACTTCTTGATCTTGGTAGTGGTGATCTTTTCAGGTTGCTGGAATTTGCTGAGATAGAGAATTATCTAATGGTGCGAAATTTTTGATCAACAGTGGAAAAAACATTGGATTGAGCAAAGATTTAGTTTAGTCTGGTATTCAAAGAATTGAAAAGTAAGATCTGAACTACATTAAGGTGGAGCAGCAGCACATGAAGCATTCCCTTTTTGATCTTCTGTGCACCTACTTCAAGCATTTTCCATGCTAGCTCTTTCCCCATTTTGTAAACCCCTAACAGTGAAAGGAACTCCAGAGTGACTAATGGGAAAACTTGAGAACATTCACTCCCTATTTCTGGGAAAAACAGTCGGTACATTTGCGAAGATTTGTAAGACAGCAAAAAACAAGACAAGAGAGTTCATCGTGTGAAAAAAAACAGCAGAGCAAACTCTAGCTGTACTTTTCAAAATGGGTCTTCACAAAAGTGGTTACACTATAATATTTAGGGTCAACTAAGAAAAGAAAAACAAACAAAAATGGAAAAAAAACCTAGTTCAGATTTTTTTTGCTACACACAAAAATAGGTCACGGTGCGATGATTTTGTTATGTACATCATAATTACATATCATAACTTTCTGTTCTTTTGCTGAGTTTGACTTATGTTTTATTTTTGTAGGATGTCACATATACTTCAGTTTGAAGATAGAAGCAGAAAGGTGAAAGATGCAAGTATGCAGGATGAAGACACTTTTGAGATCTATGATCCACGGAATCCTGTAACTAAGAGGAGAAGAGAAGAAAGCAAGAAGATAATGAGAGAAAAAAAGGAAAGGAGATAAAACGAATGTAAAGCTAGCCAGAGCTGCCTTGGAAAGTGACTGCAGTAAAGCGCTGGCTCTTTTCTAAGCTGTAGTTCCTAAAAATATCACAGGACAAGTGTGAAAAAGAATTTCTCAAGAACCTGTCGTGCAGTTGTGAAGCACAGCTTGTTTCGTAAGCTGTGCAGTCAAATGCTCTCATTGCATTTATTGTCCAACCTCTCTGAAGGTTTGTAGAATTACATGTTTAATAAAACATCTGACATGACTTTCGTCTGTACTTTTAATTGCTATAGTCACCATCACTGTTTCATAAATATGCAGCAGTCAGAAAGTTTTCAAAAAAATAAGAATTTGTCTAAGTAAGGGTGAAACCAGAAGGCCCATCTGCAGACTTAAGATTTTCTGAAAGCATACTTATTTTTATTATTTTTTGAAGAGGCATATAAACATAGAACAATAAACCCTGCCTTTACCACTGTTGCAGGGTTACAAAGATGCACTTGCAGAAATCCTTAGAATGGTCTCAGCTTTCCTGAAACAAACCTATGTTTAATTTGAGAATCTGGTCATATTCTCCTTCTTTTGAAAGACATATTCCAAAACAAATTTACAGTTTAGGAAGCTGGGATAATACATAATTTTAGGAACGTTAATTCACAAGGTGTACCACATGAACAAAAGCTGAATCTGCAGTGGTTGCTTAAATTGTCACTGTACTGGAAACATCCCTCTGGTAGAATTTTCACTGTAAAGTAGCTGGTAATGAGGATTGGGTTATTAATTAGTCCAGTACAGAAATTAAAAAATTGTGATGAGTCTCATTAAAAATATAACCTGGGTTTTCATTATTATTTTACTATCTAAAAACAAACCTCAAGTTTCCAGTTTATAGACTTTGCACAAATTTTTTTTCCCCTTGTGTGCTATTATTTTTACAGAAAAAATGGGAATTTTCAGTTCTCCTTCCTTACAGCATTTCTGATACCACAGAAGTATCAACTACCCATATGGGCAATAGCTAAAGAAGAGTGAGCACAAGTAAGCAAGGTCATTAAAAAGTGTAACCAGAGGAGCATTTTGCTGATGTTGTTTTTAGAACAAGTTCAGTAAGGTATGGTGTCCTTATCAAGCTGCTACTGCCAAATTTCTTGATAGGGTCTGAGGTGTGAGATACATAAACCTGCATTGGTGGGTTAATATGGCCCAAATGTCAAAGGTTAGATTAATACAGACTATTGCTTTAATGTGTGGTGCAGCCTTTGAGATAACAAGAAAACCTGGAGGTGTGATGTGAGATCCTGTATAAAGCTGTCATTATCCTCCTCTTAGTCTGAGTGAATTACACTGTACCATGGTGTGAAGAAGTTAAGAGGAGTTACATTCTTAAACATGCCCGTTCACAAACTAGTGAGTCAAAGTTTTTTAACCATTAAGTCATTTTTGGTCAGGCTGCTGTTGGCAAAATCTAATGTCACATGCTGTTATCTTTTATTCATTGCTTTGTTTGTGGAGAAAATTTTAGAGCAGTCATTACAGGAACTGAGCATGTCAAACCTCCATTCTGATGGGATGGAAGGGAAGAAGAGAGATGTGTATATGCATGTTGGCAGATGTGGTCAAAATGGGGAAAGTGAGGGCTAGATGTCAAAGAAATGAGATCAGTTCCAGTAGACAGCTACTGCCCCTGTAATAGAAAAATGTTCAAGTTACGTATTTTTCCTGTAAGCTAAAGTATGATGCATGAGTCAATCAGTGGGCAAGCTGACTAACTCCCCCTTCAGCCAGATCTTTTTCCAGCTACCTGCAGCAGCTGTCTGTGCGCTGTATTAGATGATTCCTGATTCTAGGGATTGTTCAAGCACAGGGAGAAAAGCTTACCTCAGGGTTTAGGGCTCTGCTTAGTAGAAGAGGTTTGAAAGGCTGCACCTTACATACACAAGGTTGATGTTCACAAGAGCAAGAGAATAACTATAGTGAAATTTTCTGATAAGTGAAGTGTGTGTGAGAACCAGTAAACATTTTTCCAGAGATAATGTATCTTATGTAGTTAATTGAATTAGTTGAATCCAAACATGTTGCCTGTTTAAGCTAATTCCAGGTACTACTCTGTTATACTTTGTGTGGGAGAGCATAAGGGCTGGTCCCAGTGGAAAGATGCTTACCTTGAGCAGCAGTCAGAAAGACTGTTGAATGTCTAATAAATATCACTAAAGAGTTAATGGACACTTACTGCATTAAGCCCAGGTTTCCGGTAGTAAGCTGGCATGTGCTTTGCACTAAGGCTGGCTATGTGGGTACAAAAGAGGAAAGCCTTTTGGAAAGGAAGTGGGGTTTGGTTTAGGAGGCTTTTTCAAATGAGAGTTGGGACCAATTTCCCTGGCAATTAGCATTTTTCTGTATACCAAACACCTACATAAGGGTAAGGATATTTGGATTAAAATCCTTCAATTTTATTGTGATTGTGAATGGAAAATCCATTTTACTTTGATGGGACAGCTGGAAGTGCCAGGCCCTGGATGCTTTGTGAAGATACTTGGACTACTTGTGTCTAAAATCAGTCTTACGCCACAGGGGCTTGGCATGGAGCTTGTGCAGGCAAAATTCACCACAAGGGAGCATCAGTAAGGAATGCTACAAACAAATGAATTCAACCTTTTGTTGTTGTTATTGTTTGGGGTTTTTTTTTGTTTTTGTTATCAATTCTATGGGATAAAAGTGTTTTACAGTAGTTACCTCCCAGGAACACAGAGTCTCTGAAGAGTTTAATAAGTGATTGTTACAAATTACAGTGATCTTCAGGGCAAACCAGCCTTGCATAGTGTTTCACATCGTTCATTGAATAAGCTTCTTTCAAGAGTTCTCAGTTCATCTGTATTAATGCCTATCAATATTTCTCCAAGAAAAGGAGAGGTTCTGCCTCTATTCTTTCCCTAGGGAAAGAACAAAACTATGCTTGCAGGAAAGAAACCACACCTACGCAGTAAAGTCACCTTCCATTTTTAAGAAAGGCAATTTTAATAGGCATCTCTGTTCCTATTTTGTCTTTATTCAGCCCAGTGACAAAACTTTGCCAGCAGTAGAGACTGACATACACTACACTATGAGAATATTAGAAATGTGTTAAAACTAGCAGACAGATTATCTCAGTTAATCAACTGAGAATCACTTAAAAATGGGCTAAGGTGTCTAAATATTGCTTTCACTAAGGCAAAAGTGGTCCTGCATTTCATTTAGTTGTCTGGAGTACAGTCACAAAAAGCTGATTGCAGAAGCACACCCTTAAGTAACTGTCCTTCAACTCAACACCAGAGTAAGAACCTTGAAGAAAGAGTCAAAATGGTGACAGTTCTCCAAAGCAACTAGTTTGCAATATCCCAGCTAGTTCTCGAATTGCCAGCAACAATCCTGCCTCTTTCCCATAGAATCATAGAATCATAGAATTGTTAGGGTTGGAAAGGACCTTAAGATCATCAAGTTCCAACCTCCCTGCCATGGGCAGGGACACCTTACGCTAAATCATATCACCCAAGGCCTCGTCCAACCTGGCCTTGAACACTTCCAGGGTTGGAGCATTCACAACCTCCCTGGGCAACCTATTCCAGTGCCTCACCACCCTAACAGGAAAGAATTTCCTTCTTATATCCAACCTAAACTTCCTCTGTTTAAGTTTTAACCCATTACCCCTTGTCCTGTCACTACAGTCTCTAATGAAGAGTGCCTCTCCAGCATCCCTATAGGCCCCATACTGCTAGGCTAGCAGAAGCATCTTTTAACTCACACCTATTTCACTCGTCATCTGGTGCTGCTATAGTTACATGAAATGTTGGATGCTGCAGGATAGCAGTATTGTAGACTATAAAGTACGTATGCTCAAAGTTACACCTTTTATTTGTCAATACTGAAAAGCAAGCAGCAAATGCAATGGAGGCAGGTGTCCCCCTCTCTGCGAAGCAGATGTGCAAGGCTAGTGGCTGAAAACTGAAGGAATGATTGGTTTTGGGGCTGTAGAAAGAAGTTGTTCTATGGTAGTGACATTTTCACGGAATATGTTTTCTTGAATATTTTTATTAAACAGCTCCATGTTCCACCACACCTGTTTGCATAAACATGTGAGCACAATTTCCACATAGTTATTATATATAGAAAGGAACATTTGTGTATGCACTACTAATACCAAAAACAGTGGTTTGACACTTCCTTGTGAAGTTTTCCTTCCTAAAAGATGCTAAGTGTGTGCAGAGATCACCCAGCTTGAAGGTGCACACCATAAGGCTGATATGTAAATAATTTCTGTGAAAAAAGCACTGTTTAAAATTGCAGGGTACGTTCTGCTTCACCACCACTGCCACCTGATTTTTTGATTACTAAGTTCAATAAGCTAAAAATGGGGTCAGGTCAAACTATGACTGAATTTTGAGCTAAGAGTACAAACATCAAGACTACCTATTTTTAGTAGCAGCTAAGTTGTAATTTCAAAACACTAGGGCAGGGTAAAATTCTAACATCCCTGCACAGAGCATCTGTTGGTAAAGTTGACATTTTTGTTTCAGGAGCAGCTGGATTTCAAGTAGATAAGGTCCTTCTAGGCCACATCTGGTAATAGCAAGATCCTCAAGAATAGCCTAAAGGCTTGCCTCATGAATCCTGTTCATGATGCCAACAGCTAGTACAATATGCCCTTTCTGCTTTGGAGCTAAAAAAAACCCTGAAGTACAACTGAAGCTGGTTTATTTCTGCCACATAGCCACTATGCCTAGGCTGCTAGGGGTGTAGTCTGCAATGCCGCATTATGTAGCTTTCCCCAGGCTGCTGGCTTGTGGCATGAGCAGGTTTTGGGAAGAGGGTGTTCCCATACTGTCTTCCTTCTGCAGTAGAAGGGTGTCTGAACTCTTATAGTTAAAATAACTGCACACCAGTGCCGACTGCCTTCATCTAGAGAACCTCAAGTCTGCAGGAGACAGTTATGTTTTGGCAACACAAAACCCAGCCTCAGACAGGATCGATAGCTCCAGACTCTGCCTCATTCTGGCAGAGACATGTTTCTCTGTCGTTACTTAAATGATGACAGGCTTGGGCCGTTAGATGAGGGGACTCTTATGTGTGTATTCTCACTAAAAGATGCTTATATCTTTCACTGTTACAAAACATGAGCTGATTATACAGTGGCTACACTTATGAGGCTCCTGCTGAATTATATGCAGCACAAAGGATGTAAACTGAAAAGTGAGACCTCATCTCCAGATGTTTCTTATCCTGCTGTAGAGGGTTAGACCAACCAGGAATGTCTACTAAATGTCATTAGTTAAACAGATAGGGCTGCGTGCATTGCACAGCCAGGACATATATTGCAAAGAGATGACACTGGAGTTCCTTGAGAAGGACTGGGAGTACTGGAGACAACTATCCATCAGAACCTGGAAGTGCAGCCTCCAGCCCTGCTTCTTCCTGCTACTCAGAATACATGTGAAGTCATCCAGGTTGGGTAGGAGGAGCTGCCCTACTGTGATGCTGTTGCTGCTCCTGTGGCCTCCTCTTCCAGCAGCTACATTACCTGCTCAGCTCAAGAGCTAATTTACCTTCCTTCTTAGGCAGCACCTCAGACCAGAAAGTCTTCTGGTGAGTGGATGCTCATGTCTGTTCATTCTCGTGTTATTTTTGAATGCAGATGATCATCCTTCAATAACACACTCCTGCCCGGCCAGTCTAATTCCGTAAAGTGATTCCCCATAAGTTACACTGGTCAAGCATGCCGCATTCCAGCCTTCTAGTCACAAATTCCTTATGGAGACAAGCAGAAACATCATACCCACAGTGGGGCTCTTTGATTGATAACCTCTGGTCACTTCCTGAATTATTTTTTTTTTTCACAGTACTGTGAAGCAAATACTTGTCCTTGACAGGATTTCTCTTCCACTCACTATCCAGCACAGATGTGGTTTTCCATTTGATTTTACAGCTTTTGGGTTGTATTTTTTTTTAGAGCCCTCTCACATGACGCAAGTTTCAAGACACAGATTGGAAGAGTATGCTTAAAAAAACCTACTGCACACTTGAGCAGGTCTTTCTTATACATCTCAATTGCCTTTTGCCTCCTTAGACTTCACCACCACACTCTCCTTATCATGCCTTCCCTGTCAGCCACTATTACTGAAGGTAATCCCCTTTACAAAATGGATAGCTATTACATTCATAGCTAGGCTTTGCCCCTCTGTCCTCTCTTAACTATCTTCATGTCTCCACGTGCTTGGCTTTCCAGTGAAGATCTGGAGAATCTGTACACCCTTAGGAAAGCCACACTTAAACTGAAGCTGCATTTTAATTTTATTATGTGCATGTGTAGTTTCTGTACATAGTACAAATGCAAAAATGCTGAAGTCAGAGCTCCAGTGAGTATAATTATAACCAATATTTTAACTATGTTTAAAATGATTTCTCTGTATATCTCACTTTTTTTATTCCTAAATCACATACTGAGTTAACACTGCACCAAAAGTGCTTTCTGTGTTCACTCTTAATCCTACCTTTAGCTCACACATAAAGGATGAAAGCTGGAAGCAGCTAGAAATACCTAATATGCCAGACTATTACACTAAACTGACATTACTTGATTAAGTATGAAGAGTATGCTATTCAGAAAAATCTGACCACAGAATAAGGATCTTCTTCTAATTGTAACCTACAATAGGTATCTGGTACTCCTCCAAAGCAGTACAAAAGACTGAAAACTAATTTTGGGGAAAAAAGAAAATCAAGCCTCTCCTTTTCCATTTTTCGGTAGTAGTAACCTCCTACTCCTAAAGCACCATTAAAAAAGCCCACAGGACCCTACCTTCACAACTCTCAATTTATAGACATTAAAGGAGACTGCAAACAAAAAAAACAACCCCAAACTGTTCTTGAACCACAATGCATCAGGAAAAAAAATGTATTTTTATAAATAAGCTCTCCAAATCTAAATGAAAGAATTTTGTAGTATGGAGAAGGTAGATGGAAAATCTACTGTTCTTGTCTGAGGAGATCACATGGAAAAGAAAACAACTCTTGATATAAGGAGCTTCTACTATGATTCTTTTTTTAATTTATGAAATGCATTGGCTGGCTGTGGAGCAAAACAAGATACAACAGTTGTATTCCTCAGCCAATGAAGTCATGAAGTTGAAAGTCCAGTGCAATATTCATAAGGCTATTTAAGCTGTACACTTGCTCCCCTTTTTGAATTGTTTGTAGCAGCAAGACAGGACAGTTACAGAATAGCCCTAGGATAGCTTTCAGTTTTGGCAGCTTCATTTTGGCAGCAACAAAGAATTAAAAGCTGAAACTCCTTATATTGAACACAGTCTGAAAGATCATGTTTTTGCAGCAGCTATTCAAAACTTGGCTTCAAAGTCATGTATGCTCTTCTTCAGAAGTAACTTCTGAGTCAAACAGATTTTAATACAGCACTGCACTCGAAGGATAGTTCTTCACCTGCTTGGACTGAGTACCTCTACATTTTTGGCAAGCAGTAAGAGATGCTGATTAACAAGTGATTTTCTATTTTTCCCATTTCTTCTTTTTTTGTAGCTTCTCTGTATGAATAGCCTGTATGATCTGTGCTCTATTATCAGGTATTAGACTCTTCCATCTGCAAAGTTATTTCACTGGAATAGCATTGCTTTGGCAGAGAACAACAGTCAGTGCATGTATAGTCATTTTAAAGAATCACAGAATCATAGAAGCATAGATGGTTAGGCTTAGAAAGGACCTTAAGATCTAGTTCCAACCTCCAAAAGATTTCCCTTACAGCTGTACTTACTCTCCCTTATGTTTGCAGAATATGCAAACAAAAGAGTTTACACACTGATCACAAAAATTATTTCAAATGATAGAGTATGGGTTGGTCCCATTTGTTCTTATGAACTGGAATAGACTTGGGAACAATACCATGTTTTTTTCATACTATACCATGTGAGCATGAACGTCTGAATAACAATTCAAAGGCATGAGCTGGTAAATGTGATGGATAATCAATTATAATACCTACCCCTGCCCTACAGACTGGCAAGACAGTTTTTAGGACAACTGACCTTTGAAGGAAAACAGAACTATGAGTGTTTAGTAGAAAGTAGGATGCTGTCATCTAGAGCACCGAAACAATAAAAGTGTGCCTGAATGACACAGAAAAATATTTGAAAGAGTTGTAAAAGAGAGAGGAAAAAATAATTCCAGCCCAACTATTCCAGACTTATTTATAATGTAGGCAAAAGAGTCTCCTTCCAGTATTTCATATCATTTTATTTTATGAAGACAAAAATCATCAGACAGAAAAACCACAGTAAGCAATGTTTGCCTTTGCCAAATAAAGAGTTTACATAAACGTCTGCAACTAAAAAAAAAACAACCCCAAAAAGCTTACTTCAACCTCTAAATCTGATGCACACTACTGGTTTTTGTTTAATTTTGGGTGGTTTCACTGCTTCAAGATGAGATCTCATATACTGGAGGGACCAGAATATACTACCTCACTGTCATATAATTTAGGCTCAGTCATACCTCAGACAATATTTTTACAAGGTCACTTTGCAAAAGTATGTCTAGCCTATCCAAATGACAATATTATTTATGCCAAAGGTTTCACTTTAGGGATGGAAGTATTCCAACTACTGTTTAATAGGCTATATGGAGAGGCTAAGAAAACATCATTTGTTGCACACACAGAGCTTGTGTATATAATATAGAGCTGAAGAGTACAGACTGATCATTGGCAATTCGGCCTAAAACTGGCCTCAGTGAGAAAAGCCACAAAAGCAATGAGCTTTTGAGTTTTCCTCTCTGATATTATTTTTTGAATTCCTGAGCTTAACCAGAATATGAATGCATAAGTGAGAAATACATCCGAATTCAGTAGCAACCTGGATATTCAAAATGCAAAGGATAGTTGTCCCTGCCCATGGTAGGGAGAATGGAACTAGATAATCTTAAGGTCCTGTCCAGCCCTAACCATTCTATGAGAGTTTTTACAAGCAGGCATGACAGCATATTCTCAGCTACAGTTGTACAATGGAATGAACAGGAGAAGAGTGGCAGGAACTCTGATAAAAAGCTTTTTAGAAATACTAGGTAAACACAATACACTCTTCATAGCCAAAGTAATTAGCACCAGACAAAGTGTTTCAGAAGGTGATTAGAAGGTAAAGTAAAACAAGCACGTTTCTTTCTTCTCAAGCTTTGTTCTTAGGTGGCAGGCTTCCTCCATGGACTTTATTTCTAGTCAATATCTAACACTTTTTCGGGTGAATTTCTGCAGGGACTGAAACCTACACTGCAAATTCATCATTATTGACTCGAATTTTTATGAGAATGCAATATATATTTATAGCGTGAAATCTGTGTAGATACTAGTACTGTTTCTTGTAAAATGTGCTGTTTAAAAGGCTAATTTATCCAGAAAGCAATATGTTTTATTGCGATAACAGGAGATCTCATTGAATAGTTCACTGTTCATGAACTTCAGCACTCAAAAATTGGAAAAGGTGTTTGTTCCCATGTCTCTATCATTCTTACCAAGGACACTGGCATTATTCCTTAAAGAAAGCCTGTTGCCCACTGTCAGAATCTCTTCTGTGCATCAAGCAGGAAGCTGATTCTCGTGCTGAATGACTAAGATTACAAAATCAAGCAAACAAGTACTGTCATATGCACCAGAATATTACAGCATTTGAAAATCATCTGGCATCCAATTTCAGTGCAATGGATTCATTAGGATAGAGTAAGTAAAGTTTGAACACAGAAGCACAAGCAGAGACTCCACAGGCCGAGTGAGGAGCTGGAAAAATACTGCACTATATAAGGATCTTAGCCAGGGAACCGTGCTTCATGGGCATAGGAAATCCCAGTCTGTCATTTTGAGTAAAAGTTCATGGCATAAGAGGCTTCACAACACATAATACATTCACTGCATAATATTTTATGATACCTTTCTTTTCAATACAGAAAATTAAAGAGTTAATTTACAGAATGGCGATATTAAGTTCACACTTTCTGACAGCACCAAAATACGCAGAAATGTGGAGGGTTTTACCTTAAGAGAAAAACTACAGAAGGGTAAGCAGCTTTGTTTGTTTGGTTTTTCTGAATGCTTTTTGTGAAATGTTTGTTGAAGCAGCTACATTACTGAGACAGGCAGCAGAGAGTGGACTGTTGCTCTCCCGCATGTGACCATTCTAGTGTCTAGGTCTGATCTGTGTTTCGCAAATATCAGTTGGCCTTTCAGTTGCCCTATAGCAGGTTTAGTTCATATTCCAAACAGAAGGGAGAGAGGCCAGGAAAGAGCCTTCATAGTGACAAACTATTTGTTATTTCCACAATAATACCATGTGGCTTTTGGAGTAGTGGCCCCCTGTGTCCACAGAAAATCACAAGCATTCACATCTACTTGGCCAAGGCACTATAATGTCACACAGTTATGGACAGACAGCATGTGGCTCCAGGTCACCCTGCATGGAATGTAGTTTTAGAAGAAAAATACACTAAACCACTTTTCTGAAGGTCAAGTCCAAAGACATCTCACACAAAGATTCAGTGCATTGACTTATCAATTGATTTCCACCTTAAACATCTAAAGTACACCTTTTCTGAACAATATGATTGCATCTAAAAAAAAGAGACTTTTACGGTGATGGATTATACACCTCAGAAATATAGGCAATAGGAAAACAACAGGCAGCAACTCTTATCATGGAAAAGATGATATTGTACAATGGTCAAACCTGACTGAACAAAAGTTAAGTCTAGACTCATTTAACAGTGATGAATTAATCAAAAACCTTTAGTACCAGAGCTACAGTAATAGTGAGTGGGGCTTTGTAGGACAAATACTCCTGAAGATTCTCTCTTCATGCTTTCTTGGCTGTGCTTACATAGATTACCCTGTTTTCACTGAGTTTTTGAAATAACAACTACATAGCCACCAAACATGATTTCAGGTCAAAACAGACAAGACTTAAGCAAACATACCTACAAAATTGAAGAGATAGCTTCATCTAAGCTCTTGACCTCAGTACTACCTATTTCCCCAAACACATTTTCCAGTGCATGAGTATTCTTGTCTTCAGAAGCACTTCCCTAAAAACTTACCTAAATGTCCCTTGCTGTAGTTAAGCCTATAACTTCTCATACTACTGAATGAAGAACCTTTTCTTCCCTGTAACAAAATACTGTGTAATGGAAGATTTATCATATCTTCTCTCAACCCTTTCTTGTCTGGAATAAACAACCCAAAATTTTTAGTTAACAATCATGTTCTGTATATCTCTGAATTGTTTCTTCTTCTTGCTTTTCTCCCAGCTGGCCTACATTCTTATTTACCTGTGGTACCTGAAGAAGGCTGGACACAGCTAAACCTTTACTCTAGTGCTAAGAAGAGAGAAATGAGTTTTAACTTACATTTCTATTCATCCAAGCATGGGCTTTGCTTCCCCCTTTTCCATTGACACATTTTTTTAAATGATGTTCAGCTTGTGAAAGTCCTTTGCTAGTAACTTACTGGTTAGCTGTTCATTTTTCTTTTAGCAACTGAGTATTCCCAGGAGTGGTAGGTTGTATTCACCTGTATTGAACTGTACCCTATTCTGGGGGTATGTTTTCTTCAGTTAGTTGCAGTCATTATGAATTCTAGTCTTATTCTCCAGCATGCTTGCCAGCGTTTCTAGCTGCAGTTTCACCTAGCAGTACTTCCTGGATTGCTTATCATAATGCCGTACAATACAGGTCAAACTATCTATTTAAACTATGTTTAAACTTAGGTTAGTTCTCTGCTATCTGCAATCCCTGTTAACATATATTAGAATGAAATTAGATAAACTAAGTACATTCATGATATCAAAGCTAAGTGCAATTTCACCATTTTCTGAAGAATAATAAAAAGTGAAAAAATTTATTCCTTGTAATGAAAGCATTTGCTGAAATGCAATTTATCCTTAATATGATTTAGTCTGTGTAAGGTAAAGAATGCTTTTTATAGTTCACTAAGTCCAGCAGCATGAACCAAGTTAACACAGAGTTGGGGCTTAAAGCCTGATCAGCCGTTCAGTCACGGGCCTTTCTTTTCCCCAGGTGTGTCGTGAACAGTACCAATACAATCTCTGACTGCAAACTGCAAGAATATGCAGCCCCAAACCACAAGTCCTTTTAACTGTCTGGATGAAAGTGTGAATCCAACTGAATAAAAATCCAGCTCTGAGTCTGAAAAGGTGATATGATGGAGATAAACGCTACTAAGCATTCTCAATCCTTCACGTTAGCAAGGGCACAGACACCCTTCTGAAAAAAAGGAAAATGTATAGGCTCATTCCTCGTGTTGACGTGGCAAATTGTGTCACCTAGACACAATAACTGAAACAATTTAATTTCCTATATGTCCTTATATGAATGGCTATAATTCTTCTTACAAAAAGAAAGGATGAAAAAGAAAAGAATTAAAGTGTCAGAACAACTGTTCTCATCTGTCATTTTAAAACTGATCTGCTATGTCTGCACAAAGGAATTTAAACACCTCCAGCAATTGTTTTAAACTGATTTCCACATGGTTCTGTACACTTTAGTCAAGTGTACTGCCGATGAGAGAAAGCCCACATGCTACAGAGAAGATAAGGGAGATGCTAAGTGTGTGAAATACTTAGTAGTGGCTGTGAATGTAAAACAGCATTTCACATTTGTGAAAGTCAACTGGACTTAGGGTGAGATAGCAGGATGTTCTCTAAGAAGACCCCCCAGACTTGCATGTGAAAACAGATCAGTCAGTGATCAGACTGAAGGTGAATCTCTTGTCTTTATCTTCTGAAACATTGGACACATAATCAGAATGCATCTTCTATTTGAATTGCTGTAATTAAGCAGGTCCAAATATATCTGTCCTGTGCAATGCAGTCTTTGCTATCATCTAACCCTTGATTCTGGCACATTGATTTTATTCTTCACATTAGCAAGACTACAGATACCTTGGTTTGGCTATCTTGTCAGGATCAAAATACTTATTTTTGTGAATAGGGCCTGGTAGTTCATTAAACAGAATCCAAGAAAAGCAATACATATTGTCTTGATAAGTCTGTTGAACTGGGAAGCGATTGCCTTTTCTTGCTCCTGCTGGCATGTAAGTACAGTTTAGGGCAGTAGTGTTTCCATATACTGCTCTAACCTGGGGAATTAGTGGAGTGATACATGACAAGGTACATGTAAAAAAGTGTGACAGTTGTTTCCTGGGAAATGTTGGTAGAATGTGGTCATTTGTTGGTGTCAACATAGTCTTTAATGCTCTATTGATGCTTTTTGTAGGACTATTCCATCCCATGCCTGAAATTTTGAGCATTCTTAAATCAGACACTTCTTGAACAGAGTCATTGCTTTCCTCAGCCCTAAATACAATATCATCTGACTAAATGAACATTTCTATATTTCTTTAACTCCTTTTCAGTAGGCATTACCTAATAGAACAGATGTGGCTATTATAAGAGTAGTTTGTGCTTTAGGTCTCGAAACTTTTGTTCCCAGAACTGTAAGAAACAGCTGGTAGAAGAACAGACAGGGATGCATCCTCTAGAAAAGGCATACACAAGACTCATTTTTCTGAAATGAGAAGATTATTAACATGACAAGCAAGGCTGAAACACTCCACAGTAAGATCCACAGAAAATAACCTTTTCCACATCTAAAGATCTAAAAGAATGGTAGTAGTTCTGCATCAGGTTTGAATTGGAGTCAGACTGTACTACCAGTCTCTTGCCTCCCAAGTATAGCTTAGAACCTGCCCAGCAAAAAATGGCCATGACCAAGCACTTCAGTCTGGGCTGGGCTTCTGAAAAACCCATTACAGACTGTCTTAGCTGGAAACACTTTCATACTGCTTCAAACACAGTACTAACTTATCTACTGTGTCTCCTTGCACCTCATTTCAGCTTTGATTCTGTGCATTGAAAAAAGGAATTGTTTTCTTAGAGCAAAGCGCTAGGTGTCACAAATAAGAAGCTACTTCTTTATACACTGGTTGCACCAGAACAGTTGCTTCTTTTTTGCCCAATAAGATATTATTTTCTTTTAGTCAATATTAGAATTTATCATTACCAAGTAGCTACATTTGTTTTGGTGTTTCTTTTTCTGGCCAAAAACTGTCTTGGAGGAAGACCAAACAGAAGAGCATATTTTAAACCTTATTTGGTTTAAATACATCTTATTGATGGATTTGGTTTAAATACATCTTATTGAATGGATTTTACTAATGGGACGTTTTTCTCTTTCCAAGTGTTTTTTCCATAGCTCCTATACCAAACTTACTCTTAGGCTGCAGGGAAGCAGAAGATAGACAGGGACCGTGCTATTTGAAAGCAGTTCAACTCATGTCCAAATTAATGCAGCTGTAGTCTTAAAATACACTGGCCTATGCTCACGAAAAAAAAAATAAATTAAGTGCTTGAAGACAGCACTTCATTCACCTGGAATCCAAAGAAAACCTGTCCTTGCTCAGTACTTGGATCCTGGTTGTTTTTTCACACCCATGTAGAACTGTGGAAATGTTCAGGTGTTGACTACGGACCTGGTATTTCAAGGAAACCAGTTCTCAATCTCAGAGCTTCAATTTTACACATTTAGAGACATAAAAGACATTCTGAAGTGCTTGGTAGATTCAAAACTGACAATCTTGAAAACTGTAAACATTAAACTTGACTTCTGAATCTTGAGAACAGAAAAAAATATATAATTATGCATTAGCATGATGTTTAGAGGGTTTCTTTCTGAATTACCTTTCAACAGAGCTCTGTGAAGATTTTTATGGGGCAAATTGATTTGATTAATAGAATGGATTTAATGCAAATGCCATAAAAATAGGTTAAGAAGGATTTGCTTGTTCATGAATGACTTGAAAATTATCATCAAACAGCAAGCATAGAGGTTGCTGAAGAAACAGTCACTGGGCAGATTACTGAAAGCTTTTTCTTCTTCTCCACAATCAACCTATCGAGGCAAGATCACAGAGTTAGTACTCAGTATTGCACGGAAATTAATTTTGAACTGCAAGGTATATGAATGTTTTTTCTCTGAAGTGAAATAAAAGCATATTTAATAAAATAAAAACAGTTTTAAAAGCTAATGGTAGAGAAAAATCCCACCAAGAGCTCACACAATGTGTCCTGTTGTAAATCAAACCTCCAGCTGTATTTGTACTAGAAAAAAAGATATTGCTCATGTAGAAAAAAAGTCATTCTCTCTATTGATCTTATTAGAAACTGTTGAGTGAAAAATCAGCTCCTCTCCGAGGAGTCACTGAAGGAAAAAACTTCATTCCTAGCCTTTAAACATAATTACTGCATGAAATTAAAAAATATATATATTAAATAAGCCTTTGTCAGTCTTTCAAAATAATTTTCATCATACTTTTAATACTTGAATTCTTGGCATCTTAACTGCCATCATGCAGAACGTACAGGATCACCAGGTGATCAGGCCCAGTCAGCATGGGTTTATGAAAGGCAGGTCCTGCTTGACCAACCTGATCTCCTTCTGTGACAAAGTGATGCACTTAATGGCTGAGGGAAAGGCTGTGGATGTTGTCTGCCTAGACTTTAGCAAAGCCTTTGACAGTTTCCTACAGCATTCTGCTGGAGAAACTGACTTCTCATGGGTTGGAGGGATTACATTTTTCTTGCTGGCTGGCCAGGCCTGATGAGTGGTGGTGAGTGGAGTTAAATCCAGTTGGCAGCCAGTCACAAGTGGTGTTGCCAGGGCTCAGTAATGGGGCCATTGATGATCTGGAAGAGGGGTTTGAGTGCACCCTCAGCAAGTTTGCGGACGACATCAAGTTGGGCAGGAGTGTTGATCTGCTTGAGGGTATGAAGGTTCTGCAGAGGGATCTGGACAGGCTGGATCGATGGGCCAAGGGCAGTGGTATGAGGTTCAACAAGCCAAAGTGCTGGGTCCTGCGCTTGAGCCACAACAACCCCAATCTAAACTTCCCCTGGCACACTTGAGTTTCTGTAGTAGCTGGTGGTCAGTAACCCATACCAAACACACCTAATTAAATGGAAGAGAGGCCATCCTACCACCACCACCACAGAATAATCTTAACACACAACCAGATCATCAACCCGACTAAGAGGAAACAGCCAGTGTCACCATCATCCATGCTAGCTGCAGTGGAAGGGCAGAGACATAGGTGTTCACTTTGAAATGCTTTCCTTCCCTCCCTATCAGATGACAAGGGATTTTTCTGTTAGTACCGTATTAACCAAAGAAGAAGCATCTGCATTATGTCTGTGCTACTAACAAGGTGTGTTATGAAGTGCCAGCAACACAACATGTGAGTAAGCTAGTGTAACCAGCACATGATGTACCCCAAACTGCATGCGGGTAGACTCACTACGCATATCCTGCTTGACAAGGCTTCATCCTTGCTCCATCCAAGCATGTAAATGCTCTCACAGTGTCCTTTGTTGGGACAGGATAAACAGAAAGATTAAACCTCTGGGAGGCCATGTCAGTGACCTCACAGGACAGTTCATGCGTCAAACTTCAGTCTCTCTTGAGGAAGAGGATTGGAATCTTAGGATGTCAGTCCAAACAAGAGTACAATTAAAAAAAATCCAATAAAGACTGAAAAAGTGAACTGTGAAAGGGTGCAGAATATACGTAGACGCTCATGAATGGGGATAAATTACTGAAAGTGGAAATTACATATTTTTTTTTCATCTGCAAGTAACAGATTACTATTCCTCATTTCCTTGAACATTTGCTGTCCAAGGCCAGGCCAGACAGAGCCTTGGGTGATATGGTTTAGTGGGAGGTGTCCCTGCCCATGGCAGGGGGGTTGGAAGTTGATGATCTTAAGGTCCTTTCCAACCCTAACCTATGATTCTATAATTTGATAGATCTCAGAGGGAAAGGGCAAGTATAACTAAATCTTCTACAATTCATGGTTTTACCTGTAGTTATTTTTCAAATGCCTAAGTCAAATCCGATCATTTAGACTTATTTTGCATTACTCAGTCTGCTGTGGGATTCATTTGCACTCAGCCAATTTTCATGCCATCCTCCTTCCCAGAACAGGTAATGTGCTACCATGCATACAAAAAAAAAGCACCAAGGCCATTGTAAAATTAAAAAACAAGTGAAAAAAAAAAAAACCACCCTAAAACAAAATACACCACACACCAATTTTAAAGCATGCAATAAGAACTTTGAAAATTGCAAGAAATGCAATTGTCTTTTTGTTTGGATAGTGATAGGAACAGTAGGTATTTGGCTAAGCCCTAAAATTCTAGGCAATTAGTAAAAAGGGGCATTAGAACATAGCAACAATATCGACTTAGCAAGGAAATACATATTTAGAATTACTGAAATTGATACAAGTGACATTTCATAGATCTCCATTTAGTTGCATGAGGAGAAGTTGCCTTTATGATGCTATTTTGCAAGAAAACAGCAACAGTGAAACATAAAATTCCAGGGGAGAGGCAGAATCTGCAGGATGAGTAAGGATGAGTAAGGATGAAGGGGAGCAGCTTGTCAGAAATTCAGACTTTCCAGAGAAGGGAATTAATAAAGAGACACAGGACAAAACCAGAACAATTAAACATGTAGATAAAGACAGCTTCTAAAAGGAAAAACAACAGAGAAACAAGGCAGGGGGTGGGGAAGGCACAGCATGCTATCAAATCAAAAAGAAAAGATACAGGAGGAATCCCAGAGGATTAAAGAAGAAAACTAGTGATTCTAGTTTGAATCTAACATCTGTGAACTAGATGGTTAATATGCTGCAGGTCTAAATTACTTTTTCAGGACAGTACACACAAAAGGAAAGAAGATAACATCCTAGGGATTGAGGCATGTTTTCCTAGGCCTGAGGGAGTGAATCGTTGAAAGCCTTTACACTCATCATAAAACAGATAAGAAGGCAATTAGAACTACTGAAAGCCAACAAAGCCCTAGGCTCAGATGACTTAAATCCCCAGCAGAAGAAAAGGGAACTGAAACCAGTATAGCTTGCTGAGAACAAGGTATTCTCAGTAAAGGCTGGAGAAAGAACTGATAGTTACAACATGTAATAGAGGAAAGAAGGAGCCAGGGAAAAAATCTGTTCAACCGTAGGAACAGATACAGGAAATACTCACTAGGAAAGAAAAAAAAAATTGCTTGAGGTTGAGCTGAGATATGGAAATAATTAGGAGAAAAGAAGGGCATGGAACACACATTTGCAAAACTCATTACTTTTTTTTTTTTTTCCTTTGGATATCTGTTTGCCATTATTATTGATCACCTAACCCTAGGAAAGGACATATGTTGTAATTGTCATTTATCTGGGTTTGAGGCAAGAATGTAGTGCGCGGTCTCCCCCAGATCTGCATTCATGGCTGTTAGTCAAAGACAGCAGTTCTTCCTGATAAAGGATCCAGCAGGCATGCTGCATCAGTCAGTGGAACATAAACATGCTCACTCCAGTAGCAGACTCCAACCTCACAGAAGCAGAAGTTAATTGAATAACCTGGCTGACACATCTGACCACTTAAGAGCAATTTCAAAAGTGCCACAAGGCATGAAGATATGTAAATAATCCTTCAGAGGCTATAGAGCAGCAGCAGAACACCACTGAAAGACTTATGAGTCACAACTCAACACTGAAGGGACACTTTCAGCAGTGCCCTTAATAAGTGCAGACATGCAGTTTGAAATTATTTGCATGGTCAAGGCAAGATATAGAGAAAACATTAAAGAGATTGATTTTATTTCAGGTCAAAACACAAAAAACAGGAAAGGGATGCTTGTAATCCCTTTCATTTCTTCCCCAAAACACTCTCAGAATTCATTCCTCTAAATTATGTTGTTAATTTACTCTGAACATTAATTTGTATGTTTAATTTGTATTTGCTATTTCTAAAGAGTTAATAGCTTCAGAAAAAACAAAACCTCTAGGATCAGAAGGTCAAAAATGCTTACATGCATCTTTCTATTTGTACACTCAGATTCTTCAGGATGAAATTAGAGCTGCCAAATTTAAAACTACTCCAAACACTAATTTTCTTACCATAATGTGATTTGGCACATGGAGCTGAGAGTCAGGTACTCAATTACCCCACTAACTCCTTTAAAGATCTTCACACATACCACTTCATATTACAAGTTGCGAAAAGTACTATACAATAAATACACTAAGAATATTTGTCAAACCCAAAGTATTTTCAACAAAATAAAGCTTATAAAAGCATAACATCAGTTATGGGAAAAGACAGAGCCAAGAGATAGCCTTTATACTTAAATAAATGTACAATCTTCAAAGGCCTTTGTCTTTCTTATCAGGAAGCCTGTGCACACGCTTGTCCAGAGTTTGTCACACGATTTATCTTTTCTAAGGTGGGAAGGAGTTTCTGTGGGAAGTGCTGTTAAAAGTCTGGCACACCTCATTGGTGTGAAACAACTTGAAGAAATAATACAAAATTTAGTTTCAGTGAGATGTTTAGTTCATTAAGTGCCACTTCTAGCTGTCCTAATCACTATGTCTACCTGTTCTTATGGCCAGCATTTCTGATCATCAGAAAACTAGAATAAGCTTGCATTACAGAAATTTACAAAAAAACCAAGCAAACAAAAAAAAACCAACCAACCCCCCTCCCCCCCCCAAAAAAAAAAAAACAACACCAGCATTGGGCAAAGGATTAAATGCACCAAATTAGGGAAGTTGGGGCATGTGGATAAGAAGAATGCTGGAAGTTCAAAACCGCTAACTTTTAAATGTAAAGACTTTGAGAAGATAAAAAAATATAACTGTATTATCATCCCAAGTACTTTATAAGGACAGCTCCATTCTGAATAGCTATCTGTCATTTAATATCTGTATATTCACAACCACACAGTTACCCTTACTAGATGCTGAGAATATAAAAGCTGGCTCACTACTCTTTAGCCATACCATTTTCTCACTGCCTTTCAAAACATTGATTGGATGAAGAAACTAACAGAGATGCCATTAAAAGTGCTACACAACAATCAGGAGCACACTTGCTGGTTGTTTGCAATAAGATCAAAAACAAATTAGAGGTGTGATGGTTTTTGTCTCAAAGGTTAGCTGCTAATTCAACTTCTGACACACCTGTTTTTACCTGATATTTTGACTTTTCATTTTACAGGTCAGACCATATCAACTTGGACAGCCTCAGGGGCCTCTGAGCAATCAATGGCACAGAATACAAAAGTTGAAAAAGTGGCTGCAGGTGCAAACTCTGCTATCTCTGATCCCTTTTGGTGCACTGTAATCATCCATTGCTTAGGGCTTCGGAAACTCCAAAGCTGACCTTGTGCTTTATAAATCATGCTACTTTTACAGAATTATCCCCTTCAGCTATTAAATGAATTGTTTTGTATAAGCATGCATCAAAACTTATTGTTCCTTTCCAAGCTTCCAAAGCACATAGCTTAGCTTACCCCAGAGGGGAGAGAGGCTGAGAGAGATTTGGAATATCATAACAACAACAAAAAAAGGAAACAAAAGGAAAAAAACCTTGCTACTATATTCTGCTTATACTCAGGATTTATTCCTGTTAAAATGGTTTCTGGCATTACTGGAATGCTACTTAAGTTTCCCAAGAACATTCAGCTCTCCAACACAGTAAACCAGATTTTTTTTTTTTTCCATTCATAATCTCATTGAATTAGCATAAATACTGAAGGCTGACCTTCAGGCAAACAAACCAAAGTATTTTATGGCTACTATTAGTTCAGGGGAAGTCAGTATATTAGGCTCATACGGAAGCTCAAGACTTGCATCCATCTAGATGCCCATCAAAATGTAGTCCCTGAAACTCTCCACCTATGCCTTTCAATAAGTACTTAGCAGAGTTACTAAGAAACTACACTTAGTTTCAGGCACATACCTAAACGCATAACACTTAAGATGGAATAGGCAGAGAGGGGCTAAGTCATTCCTTTTTCATAGATGTTGACTCTCACTTGGGGGTGTATGTGCTCAGACCACATATATGTCCAAACAACATGTAAAGGAAATATTGTCATTAACTCCTATCTTGTGATTAAGACTATCCAGGATGCAGGAGACCTGGGTTCAATGCTCTTATCTGCTTTGGGGAGATTCCTCACCTATGTTTTTAATTTACCTTTTCTTGCCAATCACCAAGCTACATATTTTAAGCAAGTCATGAAGACATATGCCACTAAAGGGGGATATCCCATTACACTGACACACATCCTGTTGTGCATCTAGCAGTTACACACTCTTAGAAATTCCCGCCACAGCGTTTATTTGCATGGCATTTTGCAGGCAGGCACATGAAAATTCCACCCAAACTGAGCCAGCAGGACATGTGCCAGCTCTGGCTGAAAAGCCATATTGTTGCATTTAGCACATCATTGAGCCTCAAATGATAAACTCCTCTCAGCAGTAAGCATCTTTAAATCCTGGCATTTCTTAACTTTTCAATGTTTAATTTTATTAAAACCAAAAATGCCTGCTTGCAATATATTAAGTAGCAGGATTAGGAGTATTCCTCTGTAGCACTTCCCTAGGACTTGAGCTAATTGTAGTAATAAGAGTCTGGCTTTCATTCTGTGGCCCTATCTGTAGGGGGAAAAGACACACACCTTACAGATTTGTTTTATAGCATTTTGCAAGATACTAATGCAATCTGAGATCTGGGAGGAGCAGCTCCACAGGCCGGTACTTACTGTGTCAGTTAAAATGACCTAGCTGCTTCTGAGGAAAATGTTAAAGGTTAAAAAATTTTGTGATATTAATGCAAATATTTATCATCTTTGACTTCCTTGTTCCCTTGCTAACAACAAGGTCTATGAAAATCACTGCTAAAATGTACAAGATTCACACAGAGGACAGAAACCTACTGTAGCTTCCAACACGTCAAAGGATTTGCTTTGATAGACCAAAGATATCAGTCTATTTAGAGCCAAAAAAGCACCTTAAAGGAAACAGCGCTAATTTTAAAATCAAGCCCTCAAGAGTAACAAAGAAAGGAAACTAAGACTGGTTATGCAACATTAATTCAACTACATGTGTTTAGGTCAGATCTAACAGGGAATGGACCTAAAAGTACACCAACCTTTTACAAATACACTTCGCAAAGCCAGGGCTAGTAATAGTCACTGCAGAATTACTATCATAGAGAAAATTACTTACAACAGTCCTGTATAGATTCAGTTAAGAAGTAGCAATTGTTTGTGCATGCTTTTGGAATTTTCAGTTTGCCTGCATGAAAAGTAGATTTTAGTGTGTAAAGAACTTACATGTGCACTGAGAGTCAGATCCCAAGCCACCAGCCCAACATTCCCCTCACAACAGGTTAACAATTTGTATATGTTTCAGCAGAAGGGCAGCCACTAAAAATTGCTGCTTACTGTTAGGATTTTGAGCCTTGCTCAAGGGTTCTACTAGTTTAAGGCAGGTAGGGGTTGTGAAAAATCTGCGTCAGAAATGTGAAGCCTAACATTAAATTCTGAATGTGCTTGTATTAGTAAGAGGCGGAGCTGAATCTGAACAAAACTTCATAAGTTAAATGTGACATTTATTATTTCATATCCAAGACAGATTTTGCAGGAGTATTAATCCTTAGTTCTGATGTGAAGTATGAAAGTCCTCACCAGATGAAAGAGGAAAAAGGCCTTCAGGGGTTCATCTAAGTTAACCTTGTAACTATGGAGTTAATACCAAGTTAATACTGAGGTTGGGTAAATAGCTATTTACTTACTTGTTTAACATTTTCTTGTGTAAATGTTGATTCCAGTCTAAGAGACCAAATACCACTGCATTCCTTTCCTGTGAACGTGGCAATTCCTAAAACTGAGGGAAGTGCAGCATTTCAGCAGGGAGAGCCTGAACCTCAGGACACTCCCAATGAGTCTGCAAAACTCCCTCACTCCCTTCATCTGTCCATGATGTTATATTGCATACTTTAATGATCACAAAGCTGTTTTTCTTGAATAACCTCTGCCCCATTCTGTATGTTCCAGACTTGAAGGGTGAATCAAGGCTGCATATGCAGTTAAAAAGGCTGTCTTCTGCAAGTATTCAGTTTGGCCAAAAAGCTGGAAGAAAGGTGTGAATGAAGCCAGAACTGGAGAAAGAAGAGTCTGGTTTCATAGTCAAGGCTGATAAGTGATAATATGGAGCATTTTCCTCTGTCCCTCCATAACACTTTTAATTTTAGTTAGTGTTGTACAATGGCAAGTGCATGGGGGAGGGGGAGAAAATAACCTAGGAAAAACATCATTCCGAGGCTTCTGAAGCTGGATACCTGAAGTGGGTTAAAGCATTGAATTGTATGATTAAATTCTAATCTATTAAATTGTAAAATATAGCATACTTTTAACCTACTAAAAGTGGTTTTAGATATTAGTCATACCTGACTAATATTTGAGAATGTTTACATACCATTGTCACATAAGAAACTATCAGAAGATTAATAGAACAGTTTACTTAGCATAGTTTTAAGAAGGCAGAGTAAAGAGGGACAAATTTAAATACTATTGCTTGTTATTTCATCATCAGTTAGGATATGCAGAAGTAGAACAGCAAATAAAGGCGACATAATATATTTGGCCTAATATGCAAAATGCTACACATTTCATTAAGAACCTGTTTAAAAATCATGAGTTTTGTTAACAACAATTCAGAATTCTGAACTGTTGCCACAGTCGCTCTGGTTAGGCAGGATTAAATTGCAGACACCAGATCTGGGGAGGAAGTCCTTATTTTTTATACTGTCATTAGCAAAGTGTTAGAGGAAGATGAGAAAGAGCCCACTTCCTCTTATTCTGTCCAAAGCTTCTGAAACTCTAAGATCATCTAAGGTGACCTTTATCTTAAGCACAGAAAACTACATTTAAATTTTACAGGTTGTTCTAGAACTTCATTAATGAAGTTGCTCACCCTAAGAAAATACTACTTAGAGGCCTGTTTCTTTTCCAGCGACTCAACTGTCTTCAGCTGATACTGGTTTAACCACAGAACTTCAGGCCTCAACTGAATTAACTTGTGATTTTTCTCCTTTTCACAGACAAACTGTGAGCTTCCTGTTGCTCATATTTTTATTTTCTTTTTTTAACTAGATCTGAGGGAAAGTTTTCCTCTCTAACACTAAACTCCAGGCTGCCCAAAATTCTGAAAATTCTCCCTAAAAATTTGAGAGAAATTGAAGTGTGTCTTGTTTGATTTTGTTACTATGCTTGCTAGTTAAAAAATGCCTAAGATGCGGAGAAGCTTCTTACTGAGTCTAGACTGAAGTACATCATAATTACTGTAACTGTATCAAGCAGTAAAAAAATCAAGCCCCCATGCAATTCTTCAAGAGGAACAATTTGGTACATTTAAGGTACATAAATTATTTTTTCGGGCAAATTGCTATGGCTTAGATTAAAAGTTCTTTTAGACTGCACATAATGGCATATATGTTACAAGGTTCACGCAATTATTTACTGTCTAGAGTATTTCTTCATTGCTCAGAACTTATTACATACTCAGAAGTCTTGAGCATATGCTTAAATAGGACATTTAGCATGATAGTATTTAACTGGAATATATCCATATTTCATACTTGAAAGTATCTTATTTGCCTTCTTTTGAAGATCTCAGGTTAGGTCTGACTTTCTAGGCAAATGATAATGCACACCATTATATATATATATACATTTTATTTTAATTCAAGAAAAATCCATTACTAATTCCATGTTACATATAAATTTGCTTTGAAAAAGTAAATCCATTGTGTTTGTACAGATAAACTATGCACAGATCTTTAATCCTGTTCCATGCCGGCAAAAGTAGACATTTTAACCATAGCATGGAAATATTTTGCAGGTGCTGAAAATCAAGTATAATGGAATAGTTAAACTGTTGGGAAGATCCTATTAAAAATTCAATCAAATTAATATTAAGAAAAGTAACCTTCAGTCACATTTAAGATTTTGAACAACCCTTTTAGCTTTGTTCAAATGTGTTGCCAGGAGAGGATTCCTGACATTACACAAAAAGACATTATCAGCTTCTTCAAACTTCTTTCCATTTGCTGTGTAGCATGTATAGTCAGGAATTCAAGAAGGTAGCCTGTGTGGCATATTTTGACAGACATACCCTGAGGCTGCAATTCTACAAGTGATTAACAGGAAGGAAATAAACGTCTCATTGTCATCTATTGACTGAAGTAATCACCATCATGGATGTCAAAGAAAGCAGCAGAAGTTACTGAAAGGAAGAAATTAACATCTCTCTGGGCATGAAGTTTATAGTGCGAAGCTATTTCTCTGCAACATACAGAGTAATTCAAAGACAGATAATTTTTCAGAGCACAAATAACTGTAAAGAATAACTTTGCACACTAAAAGGACATTAATATTTTCCATAAAGTATTATTTAATCATTTATTTTTTCTAAATAAACTGTTGAGGAGAGTCTATCATTAACTAGCAGGTGATCACACACATGTTCTTTTGTGAATGTTGACAATTGAAAGGAAATGCAATTTTTAATGTATTCATCAAAATATTGTCCTAGTTATTGCCATTGATCCCTTAAAAAATATTGAACAATCAAATGAAACAGCAAAAGAAAAACAGTCTGGAAGGGTTCACTTTGTGAAGGAAGATTAGAAGAGCTACAGATTGCAACCTCTCTTCCCACATCTCTCAGATAGATGAGCTGCAAGATGGGGACTGGGGAAGGAAAGTCACTCCACTCTGGTGAGACCCCACTTGCAGTACTGTGTCCAGCTCTGGAGTCCCCAGTGCAAGAAAGACATGGACCTGTTGGACCTGGTCCAGAGGAGGGCCACAAAAATGATCAGAGAAATAGGACATCTCCTCTGTGAGGAAAGGCTGAGAGAGTTGGGCTTGTTCAGCATAGAGAAGAGAAAGCTCTGGAGAGACCTTATAGCAGCCTGCTGCTACCTAAAGGGAGCTTATAAGAATGGTTAGGGCAGACTTTTTAGTTGGGTACGTTGTGATAGGGCAAGGTGGTTTTAAACTAAAGAGGATAGATTTAGATTAGATATAAGGAAGAACTTTTTTTCCTGATAAGGGTGGTGAAATATTAGAACAGAGAGATGGTGGATGTCCCATCCCTGGAAACAGTCAAGGTCATGTTAGACTGAGATCTGAGCAACCTGATCTAGTTGAATCATGGTATCCTAGAATCAACTAGGTTGGAGAGAATATCTGTTCCTGTTCATTGCAGGGGGTCTGGACTAGATGATCTTTAAAGACCCCTTTTAATCCAAACTATTCTATGATTCTATGTCCCAAGCAGCAGAGTCAAATCATTGTTAAAGAAAGAAAGACTGTAAATACTTCGTAATTATTTGTGGTACAAAATTATAACCATTTACTTTAGCTAGACCATAAGCATTCATATTCTTGCTTTTTCCTTCTTTCACATCCTTTTCTTCAGAAATCCTCACATGAGCATTTATCCAATATGGGTCCTAAATATCTGTATTAGTCTAGCCCCACAGCTTGGATAATGTAAATAGCTTCTGTATCAATGAAATCCCAATTAAATAGAATTATAGGAGTAACAAAACATAAAGGCTGGCCATGTTGCTTTAGGAGCTGGAAGGTCCTTCTTACGGATGTTAGTTCATAATCTTTGAGTTGTTGGGTACCTCCAGCCAAAATCAGGGAAGACTTTCATGGAGTATCAGTTGTAACCAAGATCTTTCAGGTCTTCACGGGATCTTTGGAGACTTTTTCCACATGATGGAATACAGTGAGATTTCTAAACATTCCACAGCAATAATGAATGTTTTTCTAACTTCCTGCCCCCAAGACTCTACATATCAAAGATTAGATACAAACCACAAGACGCAATTAAGTGGAACAGACAGGCTCACCAAATGGAGGAGGAACTGTAAGCGATCATCTGTTACTGTTTTACAACTATTTCCACTCCCACTCCTCCTTTCCAACTTTCTCAATTAATAGCTGAAGTAGAATAGGAAAAGTTTGTCATAAACTCAGTTATTTCCAGTGGCTTACACAGGACAGCATCTAGCAAACGAACAGGTAAACTTTTTTGCCTGTATCCTCAAGCTCTCTGAAGGTAATAATAAGAAAGTTTGTTCTTAACTTTCTCTTCTTTTTTATTTAGCTTAATTATTACCTAAATCCTCTTACTGAAAAGACATGACTATCTAATTATCTCAGAGGTGACACTAAGGGTCAAGCTGATATACCAATAAACAAATCTGGATTCAGGATTTTTTCTTCTTTTTAAAAATAGCAACTGATTGATTATTCAAATTAGACCTGGAATTCAGGTTTCATTTAAACAAAAGGTAAAATAAATTTTGTCTTTAAAATATGAAAGTTTGGCCACACAACTATAGCATCATTTGCTAATCCGGGAACAAGAGGGTAGATCTGTTAAAAAGTGAAAATTGATAAGTCTCAAAGTATGGAATACAGTTTGGATCTAGACTTTGAGCAAAAATAATAAATCAAATAGTAAGTTTGTTCTTGTTTTGAGCTGCTTACAGCTCAAATTTTGTGTAACCATTGAAAGCGCAACTTGATTCATGCTTAATGCACGTATTTCCAAAAATATCATTTTTATATGGCTCCACTTTACAGAGCTTTAAAAGCTGTTTAATTACAAAGACCCTTCCTGACTCACTGTAATCTCATTGACAGTCACAGAGTATTATTTTCTCTATTAGGCAAAACTTCAAATTGCAAGAATGTTTACATATGATCAAAAATATGTCAATAGGAAGTATATATTTCACCTGTGCCAAGCTAAGATGGAGGATGAAACGCACCTTGCAGTCTAGACTTCAGTGAGATGCTGAAAAGAGGACTCTGTGATAAAGCCCTTATTTTGAATAACAATAGAACCTTATTGTGCTAGTCAATTTCTACCCATTAGCTTAATTTGAGATACCAAAGCCAGAGCAAAGAAAGATAAGAGATGGGTCAAGACTGTTTAAAGAGGAACAGAGGAATCTCCAGTGTTGTTTAATCAGACCAGGTGGGATATACGGAAGATTTTTAAGGTCATTCGGGAGAGGGAGAGGAGTGTTCTTGGCCATTTTAGGTGCTGGTATTTTTTTTCCACCAACAAGATGATTGAGGTTCTTTAGCTAGAGTACTGAATAGTTTCAGTAAAGAGCTAAATAAATGTAATATGCCTTGATTACACCTGAAGAGCTAAGAGCCATCTAATCTGCAATTCCAAATGCTTTCTAATCTGCATAGAGTTTAGAAGTAATTGGGTATTGATTTTTTTAGTCTTGATCTTTATATCAAAAGACAGGTAAAAACTGAGATGTTTTACTGGGATGGGCTTGGGTGCCCTAAGCCTCTGAGTTAAAGTACAGGTTAGTTCTTCAATTTTGGTGGTATAAGAAACTTGTACAAAGCATCCCTAAGACATGTCTTTTCATCTCTCAATTTTGCATTCTTTGGTAATCGGTTTTAATCACAGGACTGTGTTTTATCTGCAGATGTCACTTCATAGCATAGAGCTAAACATCTGGCTAATAAGGTTGTACTGGACTCCTTTTTTGTTCCCTCCCATTCCTCAGAACCTACGTATCTATGTTTGACAATGGGCTGCATCCCTTCCTCAAGGCATATGAAGGAAATACAGTAAACCAATACAAAAAAATCCAGGTAGCTAGTTCTGAACATAGAAAGCTGTATTTCAGCAAATGCTCCTTAAATGTAAGCTTTCTCCATGTTGCAACAACAGCATTATCACTGCTTTAACTTACGGAGAACAGTTCAAAGATATATGTTAGACAAATCATTTATAGATGTTCAGTCCCAAAATTTGTCTTGATTTATAACACAGTGTAGTATGTTACAGAAGTATTCATCTTGGTCCAAGGAAAACAAGAAATATGAAAGAGGTGCAATAATTATCACCAGAGTATCTGCATATATTAATCACATGGTAAAGAGAAATAAAAATAATTTTGACTAGATTTTGGTCTCTCATTTAAAAGTGAAGTAATAATATTGCTACTTCATTGTCCTTTTTCTGGGCATATCTGCACAGCTTCTTTCTCCCAAAACTAGAAGTCAAATACCAAGAGACAATGCTAGACCTGGATTTACAGAGATTAAATCCCAGTTAAATTTTTGTGAAATATTTCTTACTGGCTAGGTGACTACCAAGGCCACAGCAGTTGATCAAAGGCTGTACAAGCACCAGGTACAGGCATCTAGATGGAACCCTTAAGCAGAACACTGGGTAGACATGTAGGCTTTTAGCTAGATGACAGATGAATCTACGACCAAGGATCATATTCAGACAGATCTCATATTTCAAGGTAGCCAACTTTTTTTTGAGACAGCTGCTGGAAGCACACCTTTATCTAATTTTCACAGATCTGAAAAAAAACCTTTCCCTCCAATTTAAAGCAATGTAAGAGAATTTCAGTTTAGCACAATCTGATTAAGAGTGCAGATTTCCACTTCATCAGAAATAATCCAGTAAAGTCCTGTTTTTCTGCCTGCCATGTCTGAACATAGAAAGCTGTATCAAGCCAAACCACACTGTGAGACTATTCCTTACGTAGTTCTGGTCCTCGCCTTCCTCTTAATTATTTCCATTTTTTGGGAGGGGACCGGACAAGGTGGTCATTCCTCAGGAGTCCTAGATTTGGGCTCCTGCCTGTGATTGATTGTGTGTCACTGACCTCCTCTGCAGATTGGCCTTGAGTGAGCTACTGGCTCTTGTGATGGGCTTGGCAGGACAGTATTTGGCTTCTCCCTTGCGTTATTTTCTCTGTGAGCTCCTTTGTGATTCTTTTATCACATTACTGATCATTTAGATTTAAAAATAAAGAAATAGGCAAATAATTTGGGGAAAAAAAGAGAAAAAATATTTTTAAGGATTGTATTCAGAGTGATAAGACATCAAGAAAATGGTTATTTATGATTTAAGCTTTCCATTTATCCTTACAGTCTCAAGCGGTAATGACTGACAGTTACAAAGCACTGGTGGAACCAAAGCAAGTAAACTGGAGGAAAAGCAGTACTTAAAAACTAAAGTTGCATCTGGCTTTCTTTCTCTCTTTTTGTTTTTTTTTTTGGTCTCATCCATAGTTCTACCTTGCTCAGCAGATTTTAAAAGACATTTTCAACACACTCTGAGCTATATTTCTCATGAGTTTATCTTATGTTTAGCGTCATCTTTTCATAAAACTTCTGCCTCTTTCGAGACACTTTCATAGCAAGTGACGGATACATGGTGATAAGTACTAGTATTAGGTTGAATAAATACACATTCTGACTGCGGGTTTCAAATACTGCCATTGTGAAACCACACTTGGACATGAAGTGTCTGATTAGAGCCAATTGTTTAATTTTTTTTCTAGAGCTCACAAGTTCTGGCACAACCAACCAGGTACTCAGTTTCTTCTACTGCTTTTAGAATAAGACAGAGTTCAGTAACACAGCATAAATATAATATCAAAGAATTTTTGGCTTCATATAAATATGGAGGCCAATGTACAGAATAACAGGTAAGGAGGCCTAAGACTCCCTGAAATAGGGAAAAGATATAATAATTTCTTTTTTTTCCAACCAACAAAGCATAAGCTTGACTGGTACAATGCTTGTTATCAAGATTACTAGATTTTCTCGTTTATAAAATCCTGCTCCTCAAGCAATTAGCTACTCAGCAAGACCGCAGCTTTAAATACTTCTCAGTTTCTTTTTACCACCTGGACTTATAGCATCTATAATTCTTTGATCACTAGGGATTCAACAATTGAGATTAAATCTAGCAAAATTCAAGCTGCTGCAGTTTCAGTTTATTACCAGCTGCTGAAAACCCTCCCTCCCAATATAATATCTATGTGAAAGCAAATTTTTAATAGAGTTTCTTTCTATATATCCCTGCTAACAGGGCTCAAAATAGCTAATTGCATGAATGCAAGATCTCCTAGACTGTAAAAAATCTCAGTGATGATCATTTGAATTGCCTCTTAATGTGCACACATGCCAGAGCACTGCTTGATTTCAAAGCAAAAACAGTCAGATTGACACTCTATGTTCTGAAAGCAGGCATGCACCATCAGACCTCGTCAGTCAGGCCAAGAGATCAGATCTCTACTTATTCTTACCCTGCTAGTGTCTGTATGAGCTACAGCCTCTGAAAGGTACATTTACAAATTACCAGACACCAAATACTTGCTGCCTCTCACAACAGTGAAGTGACCTCCCTTGCTACCCTGCAAAGCAACATAGGTAAACCTGCACTGACTACCTGAGAAACAAAAGTATCTCAGCTCTAATCATTGTAGTGCCAAAGGAGTTGTTGGCTCCATTTAAGTGTCATCTGAACTGAAGGTCTTCTGACTGCTGGCAGGCATAGTCATGAGTTCCCAGTACTAGGGCATTATCAGAACAGGCATGTTTTCCTACCTCTTTGTCCTAAACAGAGATCTAAGAAACAATTAACTTGCTAGGGAAAAGAGTGTTACTCTCCAACAGTGATAAAAAACCTTTTCTTCTAACCTTTGAAAGGGATTATAAACAGCAACTATCTCCTGTATCTTAACCTTTTACTAAATGCCCCACAGGGCATATATATATACGTATGTGTAAATCATAGTTTATAAGAATCTGTGACACCATGGCCAGCCTGGCATCTGCCTATGTGCTTTCCTATTTGCCCTCATGCAACTTTATGAGTAAGACAGAGTGTCTAGAATTGATTAAACACGGTCACTTGCTCCACACAAATCCCCCCAGCTCCATAGATTTGCCGCTCTTCACCGTTCTAGATATCGGACATGCCTTGGGAAATCCAAACATCCCTATGGACCACTCTATCACTTCAAGAAGTCAGCTGGTAAGAGCAGCGCCAGGACTTTCTAAATAAGGTTTGCAGCGCAATTTCCTATTCACTAGAATTGTATGCTCCAGTCCTAAGTCACAGGAACACCATCAGTAACTTCAGCTTTCATTCAGACAGAATTGCCCTAGCAGCAATTCCAAAAACTCCATTCCAAACCATGAAGGAAGCATCAAAACCCCTACCGACAACCCTCCTTAACCTTCTCTTCAGAATCCTCCCAATGGGGATAGCCACCTAAAAGCAGTTTTGAGAGAAACTATAAGAGCCATGGATCAACTCACTTCACAGCCTGACAGCTACTTCTATCAGATTTAGAAAGTGCCTGTGGTTGCCTAGGACTAATGGTTTCTCAAAACTCTCAGCAAAAGGTCCACAGACAATTCCCAAACTCTATCAAACTTTTCTGTGTTTCCAGTGCCTATCTGGAGGACGAGTGATAATGAAGAAATCCGTTCCCTAATACACCCAAAGTAGCAGAAGTAGTCACCTACAGGACCTCAAGGGGAAGGAATTCTAACTTGCACAAGCATTTTGGAGTGTCGTATTTCCAAATGTACAAGTACTTGACTTTGTTTGTATATAGTCCAAGATCTATCTGTATATGGCATTTCTCACAGCTGCGATGACAGAACCAAACCAGACAGAGTAAAACATCAGAGAGACTATTTCAGTGCAACATTTTACGTGTTTGTAAATTAAACAAACACAGTACCGCATCTCACAAATATTATCCATTTACTTCCCATAAGCCTTTAGAGTTTGTCACACAGAATTACTGTCTCAGGTCTTTATGAAACAGGAAAAAGTTTTTTGTGCTGAAACCCCTCCGCTACAAGCCAATATAGAAAGTTCATTCTCTCCTTCTCTGGCAACACTGCCCCTTGTGTCTGCCTCTGCTGACTTCCATGCATAGGGAGCATGGCACAAATACGTGAGTTACGCCTCACAGGTTCTCCATAACGTTAATAGGTGAGTTGCTGTGGATTAGGAACAGGAAGGTAAGATCAGTATTGACAGAGACATTCTAAAGCTGCATCAGGAGTGGGATTTGTCTCTTTTGGGGAGAAGGGATGATCCAAAGTCGAACTTGAAAGCAGAAAGCAAACAACTCGCTGAATGTAAGAACAGGTAGTCAAGTGTGTTGACCCAGTCTGAACATATTTATTTGAGTACCTTGAGATACATTATGGGCATAAAGCCAAGAATAGGTAAAGGACTACCTTAAAATTAGCTCATTGTGTGACAAATGAGTTATCTTAGAAAATACTAGTAAAAAAAAATAAAATCACATTAAATAAAAAGCAATGTAAACACACCTTATGCCACTGTACTGGTTCTTGCTAATAACCAGAAAACTTGTAACTACTCTGAAGAACAGAGAATGTTAAATAAATGTCATTATGTTTAAGGACAATGTAATCACAGCCTGGTTGATGCCTGGGAGAGGCACGCTTGGAGGAGCTATCCCCCGTGTCTCCCGGCGCCGCAATAAAGAATACCTGCTTGTCAACTTAAAACTTTGTTGGCAAGTTCCTGGAGTTTTCTCCAAATCAATAGCATGCAACTAATATAATTTGGCACTTGATTGCAGGTTCCAATGCGATAAAATATTTGTAAATTTTAAGGTTTAAATATGACTACTGGTAGCCAGTTTTCAAAAAGGTAGTGACAGGTAACTTCTGGCACAGTCATTTCCAAGCTTCTTTTCAAGAAATACTCCTTTAAAAGAAAAATATGCATGTGGCAAGGTAGCATAAGATAGAGCTGAAAATTCCTTGAAGTTGCTTATTACATGGATGTAATGCCTATGATATTATTAGTGAATAAATACCTTGGCATGTGGTTTTAAAATCACATGTAAATATGATCTTGGTGAACTTTTTGAAGCATTAACTGATTTCTGTAAAATTCATCAAGCTCCACTAAAGAACAGAGCTAGCTAAGAGCAGAATCAGTCAAGGAGGAAAGAAGAGGGGACTGAGGAGAGATCTTACATAGATTTTACATTTTTTTTGTTGTCAGTAAACTGCAAGTGCATGTTAGTTATGCAAATATACGGGTCATGGTGAAAGTTTTTTATTTCAAATTGTTTCTCCAAACAATATTTTGTGATTTTTTTTTTCCTCCCCAGTGCATGTATATATTTCTAAAGGAGGCTGCTAACAGCTTTTAAAGACTTACTTGTAATTTTAGCTCTGAGTCAGAAGTGTTGTTTGTAGTCCCTTTTTTGAAATTTAAATTCCAAGGCATTTGTCAAGTCTCCTTAGCCCCATCATTTCTTCAACAGCTGCCTATCAGAAAAGTATATTCACTCTGCAATCACATGGTAGGTTGTAAAAGAATCTTAAGCAGAAGAAAAAGGAAACAAAATAATCTGGGAAAGATCTCCACCAGTTTGTAACTGACAACAAAATAAAGGAAACTCTGTCATTTGTCTAACACATTCACATGTAAGATGAAGAGTTCAATATGTTTATATTCGTTAAAAGTAAATAAGCTTTCTAAGCATTTGTAAATCATCCTGGATAAATCACAGGAGCACACAGATACCATCATACCAGCAGAGTCCTGTGTCAAATACTTACGTATGAAAATAGGTCAGACTATCCACCCAGAAAAATCATACTCTTCCTTGTATGTTTATTTCAACATTGTTATGTACTTATATGGAATTGTTAAAGTAATTGTATTTTTGCCAGAGTGGCTATAACATAATCCACCTACAACTGACCAACTACAGAACAAAAATTAAACAAACATTTTGCTGTTGTTAAACATTTTTTATGTGGGTTTGAGCTTCTGAAGCCAGAAGATCACTTGGATTATGTATACAATGTTGGTAATTGCATTCCTTAAACCTACAGAATGCCACGAAGCGCACTATTTTCCAAAATAGCTTTGCAAACAATGACAATTACTGCCCAGACATTTTCAAACACAGCAGGTTATTGGCTTAGGCAGTGATGGAAACCCTGAAAGGAAGATAAATATTTTGAAACTCATTGTAAATCAAATTCGTGCACTGAAGTAAGAATGGATTATCTGCCTCTAAACAGCAAAAGATGTTTTAGTTTGAGGGGCTTTTTCCATGCTTATTTACTAGGAATTATTTTAAATTTTCTTAGTGACTTTTTTTTATTTTCTCAAGAATTTTAGTCATTGCACTGTCATAAATACTCTACTATAATTAGTTATACATACTTTACTCATCACATTTTACTAATGTCCAAGAATTTACTGTTTCTCAATCTTTTAATAAAAAGTACATTTTTCAGATTAAAAATTCATAGGGAACAATGCTATGTTGGCTTCATGCTGATGTGCAAGTATTTATAGCAGATGTATCTACAGTCTCAGCTGGGCAAATTTCTACAATGTAATTAACTGAGCCCTTGACTAAAGATGTGATTAGGATTATTATATTGTGATGTTCTATATCCTGGTACTGTGGTACCAAGACAAAGGCAGCCATCTATTTCATCCTTTGTTTCAGAAAGTAAGTATCTGGAAAAGTTAAAAAGGCAGCCCAAAGAGGAATTCATACACTTGACTGTACAAGCAGCTTTGGCCAGAATCAACAGAGAGGCAATATCAGGACGCCAAAGGCACTGGTTTTATGTATGTGAACTCAAAGCTGGTTATGAATTACAAGGTTTCTGACTTAGCACCAGATTCACATTCTCTGGCAGATCAAGACTGTTGTAGGATGAAGACATTACCTTTGAACTCTCCAAGGAGTTCTTTGGCAGATCACAAGTTCTGGTTCACTGGGCAGCTTCATGAAAGAAGTAACATAAGTAAGACAGGATGTTGCTAGACTGTTGTTGAGGGTTTATTAATTAGTATAGAGCTGGTATTGCATTCTTCTATTTCTCAGCAGATCACAGATAGTAGAGACAAATTAAATGCGGGCAGAATATCCCTGGGCTCTGGCAGTTTCCAGCTGGAAGATGATACATTTAAATGACCCAGAAGGAAGCAGCATTTCACTAAGTCAGGTCATTATTTCTATAAAATGAGGATCAAAGTTTAAAATTTTCTAAAGCAGTTGCTTTCATTGTGAAAGTTAACTGATATTTTCTAAAAAGTGTAGTGAGTATACTTAATGAGAACGGGATATTTATGGCACTAGCCTTTGTAATTTTATAAGGTTTGCAAGTGTTTGTTGTTTTCCACTGGAAGACTCCTGCAATGATATGAGTCACCTGTTGAGTTTCCTACCCTTCCTCTCAATCTTAAAAATAATCTTCTAGCTTTCTGCAGCATAGAGAGGGGGAAAATTGTGAAACAAACCATAAAGCCTAAAGAAAGGGTAATAAGAGGACAGTAACTCACAACTTTGGAGTTGGTTTGATGTTTTTTTTCCCCTAAAGACAGTTTAATGATTTTTTTTCAAATCTTGACTCAAGATTTTTGAGCAGTAGAGCTAACTGTTTATCTGTGCATCCTTTTTGAAACTTCCAGAGATTAAGTTCAGGTAAGTATAGGCCATTAAAAACAACCTCAAAGAAGAGCATGAACTTGATTGAAATAAAAATAAGCATGTACTGTTGAATGATACACATAGGATAATAAAGAAAACACAAGCAAAACAGAGCTGACATTTTACATTTAACCACAGCACTCCATTGCACAATTCTGGACACCCTATGCAAGGTGACTGCTTTTGTAATCAAGTTGCTCAAGCCACAGAGGAATGATCAAAATTTCAGTCCAAAGGTTACCAAAACATGTTAGCACTCTCTTACCCTTTTATTTTGAAAGGCTATTCAAGGTTTATTGTTTTGAAGGATGTAAGTCTCAGACTGTTAACAAGCAACATACCTCTTGGCAGCTCTTCACTATCCTGATGACCAGCTGAGAGTCAACACATGCTGTAAGCATTTGCTCATTAGCTCAGCAAAATTACACAGGACTCAGCGAGCATCTGGCATTCAAGAACGCTGCTGTCTTTGTGGAAAGCAGATTTATGGGCATAATTTTTGCAACTGCTACTTTTCGTGATCATTTGCAGTTCACTCATGTGCTGAATGCAGCATAGCCAATTAAAACAGGCTATCCAAAGATGTATAGAGTTCAGCTCACTGCTGCGAGTCACTGAGAGTCGCGGCTTCTTTCTTTTTAGCGTATATATAGCATTTCAGGAGCTCACTGAAGGGACCAAAGGTCTCTCTATCTCCAAAGCCCTCCATGGGCCCAGCATTTTTCCTCCTGTGGACTGAACTTCTACAAGAACTGAACTTCCCTTTGACTTCTCTGACTCCAGGATTTTATACAAGTTTCTCATACCTTCTGCCTACCCACAGGAGCCACCATCTCTCTGCTGTAGGGGCACCTGTGGCCGGGACCTGTGATCTCCACCAGTTCTTCCAACCCTTGTCTTGGAATCCCCTTGCTAGCTAAGATTTCCTCAGCCCCTCATGTCCTCCCAGCCTTCCTATGCCATCTCATGGCCCATTTTTCCTCTACTCCCCCTGGACCCTCTGCAGCTTCCCCCAGCCCCACGGCATCTCTCCTCACTGAGCAGCTCTGCCCATGTGCTTGCCCCAGAGCCGTGGCCTCACTATGGCTCCCCAACCCCACCCTCAGGCTTCTTCTTCAGCTTGAGCCCTCCTGCTGTCATGCAATGACTTGTCTTTTTGGAGCTGCTCACTGTGGCATCCCCTTCACCTCTCCAGGTGGGGAGGGGGCTGCCATGAGCATGAGGCTGGGTGGTGGCTGCTGCTCAGCGTGGCTCAGGCAGCCACTGAAGGCCATGGGCGCTTCTCACCCATGGTGCTCCCCAGACCTGAAGTGAAGCCAACCCACACCCAGCTCTCGGCCTCGTTTCAGGTGCCAGGTGCCATTAGAGACTGGCAGCAGCTCAGAGCTCAGCAGCTCTCCACACCACACAAAAGTGACCAGGGCAACCCCCAGCCCCAGCCAGGCCTCAGCCAGGCCTCAGGCAGGCTTGCACACACACACCAGCACCTTGTCCTGGCCGGGGCTTTGAGCTGCCACAGGCTACAGCCGGGTTCCTGGAATGGGTGGAGGGACACCGGGTACTGGAGGCAGGGAGCTAAGAGGAGGCTGCTGGCCAGATGTGAAAGATGCCCGGAAAGAACAGGTTTCCCAAATGCAGCCTGTCCTCGCCATGTGTGCCAGGTGACTGAAAGACCATGTCCCACTGGAAACTGGTTTGATGCAAGGCACCACAGGGAGAGGCACCGGCAGTGTCTGAAACCACATCCACCCATTTTACTGAGTGTACCACTGCCGTGGTAATAGAATTCAGGTCATCTGCCTTCAGCTTTACAAATATTTTATCGAGGTTTGCAGTTAGCAACCGAAGCTGAGCCAACTTCTTAAAACCCACTGCAAAGCCTGAGATAGACAGAGTATTCCTCCCTTGCATCTTCCTTTTGCTTCTGGTGCAAAATGTAACTGAAATTATTTTTGCCTCTTATTTAAATACACTGTTCTCTATTTCACAAGGATTTTGAGCAAGATACAGTTAATTGATATGTATAATTATAGCCGTCATACCTCCTTTTGTCCTAGAAACTCAGTTACCGGCCCTATCCTTGGCAAAATGCTTGTGAAGAATATTGTGGCAGAAGTGAAATGTTATCTGCTAATTGACAGGATTGTTTCAACAGTGTAACCTTATCTTAGGTAAATAAACTTCTAAGGAAACTTTGAGCCAGAAAGGCTGAAAAAGAAGTTTGAGATCCCTTTTTGTTGCAGAAGGTCTTGTTTTGATACTGCATTTCAAAAGCAAAGGCTAAATGTGAAAGAGGATCTGAGAGACCAAAAGAGAGTCTCAGTTCACTCTGTTTATATTTGCTACCAAGTCAGTAGTTTTCCTAATACCAAAGAGCATCTTGAGGAGTCTTCAATGATTGTGGTAAAAAAAAAAAAAAAAAGAAAAATTATGTTTATCTGGTATCTTATTTGAAAAAAAAAGAAATTATGTATCTCTAGCATGTTTTTAAAGTCTTATACAGATTTTATAAAGTTTTTACACTTCAATAAATAATTAAAAAAAACCCTAGAATTAGCATTTTTAACATGTAACAGTGTTAAGCTACAGATGTGAAAACTCTTAACAGTCACATTAAAACATTAGATCAAAGACAGCAGTACTATACACAAAGTAAATAAGAGATCCACAGATGCATCAAAGAAGTGAGAAAGAGAAGCAGTCACTCAGGGGAAGGAGCTCATGGAGGGCACTGAAATCCTGTCCCAGTGTGTGGATATTGAGGAATGAAAGTGAGTGTCCTGGAAATGACTGCAAACTTCCAACATACATTGCTTGCATATGCGAGACCCTAACTCTGTCTCTGATCAGCATTCAAAGATGTTAGAAGGCAGTGAACCTAATTAAGTGCACTGCACTCCTGTAAAATTATTTGCTTTATAAAAGCATAGCTGACCTCAGAACAAATGTGGCAATAACCTAAAATGCACTCAGAACTGAAGTTTGCCCTCAGAAATTCCAGTTAAATTGAGGGTCCGTGTCTTTCCATGAAGATATAACTGGAAGACATGCCCACATGTGCAGAACTGTTACCTCAGCTTTCTTGCACGCAAAGCTTTACTCAGCTGCTTCTAAACTTTACCAAGCTGCTTCTAAGGGAAAAGAGATCTTGAATCCTCACAGAGGACTGATCTTCATTGCAAGACATAAATCATATTGGAAGATGGGCTTTCAAACAGTATGAATGATAATTTTGTTATGTTATAAACATTGCAAGAGCATGTACAGTTATGAAGACTTTGATGGGGGTGTGGGGAGAAGAGTAAACAAACACAGATTTTGATGTGCTTAGCATTGACAATATCTAATTTCCAAAAGCCATGGCTTATCCCTTATCAGTCAGGCCAAATCTGATCCCTCTGGGTGGTCATAACAACTAAAGCCTGGAACAATCTCTGGCTGAGCCTTCACTTCTAGCGTCCAAAACACTTCCTTTTCTATCTCAAGCTGTGATCCGATGAATTTGTTCCAAACAGGACTACTAAAGAAGTGAGATTATTTGTCTAGCGATCTTGCTAGGTCTTCTCTGAAAAGGCTTTTTTGTTTATTGGAATGGCATCCTCCCACTCTTAAAGCAGAAATACATACTTACATGCTTTCCAGGTCAGATTTCAGTCATTTTCTTGCTGGCAGCTATATGACCTCTGAGCTTAAACTATGTGTCCTGTAGACTGTCTAGCTCAATGAAAATGTCAGAAATAGAGGAAAACAAATGACATGTGGTGCTTAGGTGATATGCCAATTTAAGGGATGCAGTATCCTTAAATGCACACCATAATGTATTCTGAGTGTCTCGGTTTCCTAAACTGGGCATGAACTCCCCCTTTAGCTGGGCCAGATATACTTGGGAGACTACCAAGTTGCTAGTGCTGTAGTAAACCTTGTTCTGTGGCTGACTGAGCCCTTATAAATCTATTTGGGATTCCATCCTGGTTACTGCATGCAAATGTTTTTACACCATTCTGTCTAGGAGAAAGATTGGAGGGACCACACAGAAGCAATGATCCACCCCTTCCACCTAATTGTTGCTTGTGGTGAAGGGAAGACAGCCAGATAGGGTGTCACATCTCGCAGAATGATGGCCTCAGCTTAGTAATGGTCTTGTCTTAAGACTCTTAGATTGATGACTGGCTGACTCCAGATGAGGCTCACAGGACTCATGAAATAAACCTCCACAGAACAGTCCTGGATCTTAGTTCCTAGTAATAATAAATAACTGATAAAAAAGTCAGCAAAATAACCAAGGCCTATTCAACATTCTACAGAAGGTATTTAAAAATGCTACTTGTAGATCAGATAATTTCAGAGACAACAGGGAGTTTGCTGATGAAGGAGCAATTGTGGGGTATAGCAAGGCAAAACACAGAAAGGAAAACCAAGTATCTCGGGTTAAAATTTTTGTGGCCATTTCCTGAAGAAATAAACTGAAAAAGTGTAACAGAGAGTTGTAATAGCGGGGTTGGCTCCAGAAGGAAGTTCAGGTGCAGGCAGAGTGCATTTTAAGAAGACTGAAGGAAATTTCTGTGCCAAGAGATCTATAGTCAACACATACAGTATCAGGTTTAAGGTAGCAGGGGGAGGGAAACAGAGGGACACAACACCACCCATTTCAGTTTACCTGATTTGTCATCATAATCTAAAACAGAAATGCTCCAGGGGGAAGAATAATACTTAAAACTGAACAATAGTGGGAAACTTATTGGGTAAAACCTGTAGTGTGAGTGTATGGGAGAAAAGTGAACACAGTTTTGAAATGACAGAGAAACTGTTATTAGAATGCATTATTTACTAAGACTACTCCATCTTTAGCTTCTGAGCTGTAGCGTAATAAAAGCCTGTGATAGAGTACAGGCAGAAACACCCATACCTTTAAAACAGGTACTTGCTTTTTGAATAATTTGTAAATAGAATGAGAATAACCATTTAAAAATATTTAAGGTTCTCTGTACTTTCCTTTGCATTTTACCACAATAATAGAATAATTATTTTAATTAAACCAGAACTGAGATTTTAACTGGGAAGCAAGAAAAAATTCATAGGACTTAATCAGAGATTTCCATACAAGATATTTTTATTATACCAGCTAAGAAAAGAAGCACTTTGGCTTGCAGCCCAGAAAGCCAATCGTATCCTGGGCTGCATTAAAAGGAGCGTGACCAGCAGGTCAAAGGAGGTGATCCTGCCCCTCTACTCCGCTCCAGTGAGAACCCACTTGGAGCACTGTGTACAGTTCTGGTGTCCTCAACATAAAAAGGACATGGAACTGTTGGAACAAGTCCAGAGGAGGGCCACAAGGATGATCGGGGCTTGAGCATGTCCTGTGTGAAGACAGGCTGAGAAAGTTGGGGCTGTTCAGCCTGGAGAAGAGGAGAGGAGAGAAGAGGAGAGGAGAGGAGAGGAGAGGAGGGGAGAGGAGAGGAGAGGAGAGGAGAGGAGAGAAGAGAAGAGAAGAGAAGAGAAGAGAAGAGAAGAGAAGAGAAGAGAAGAGAAGAGAAGAGAAGAGAAGAGAAGAGAAGAGAAGAGAAGAAGAGAGGAGAGGAGAGGAGAGGAGAAGAGAAGAGAAGAGAAGAGAAGAGAAGAGAAGAGAAGAGAAGAGAAGAGAAGAGAAGAGAAGAGAAGAGAAGAGAAGAGAAGAGAAGAGAAGAGAAGAGAAGAGAAGAGAGAGAAGAGAAGAGAAGAGAAAAGAGAAGAGAAGAGAAGAGAAGAGAAGAGAAGAGAAGAGAAGAGAAGAGAAGAGAAGAGAAGAGAAGAGAAGAGAAGAGAAGAGAAGAGAAGAGAAGAGAAGAGAAGAGAAGAGAAGAGAAGAGAAGGGGCAATCCCAGGAACAGCTACAAGTTGGTTGGAGAAGTGATTCAGAGTAGCCCTGCGGAGAAGGACTTGGGGGTGTTGGTCAATGAGAAACTGGATATGATGATCTTACAGTCCTTTCCAACCCTGACCATTCTATGATTCCATAATGCTACGATTTTATCTCTTAGCAACAGTGACCTAAGCACCATATCTTCTGAAATTACTTTCCTCTTTATACATAAAACCATCATGGCTTCAGATGAACTTCAGATAAAACTTTAAGAGCTCAGTGCAAGAAGGACAATTTATTTTTATTATTGACTGGCTGTTAATGAAATCATTCCAAGAAGTACAGGATATTTTTGCTGTCATTAATTTCATTCTTGAGCTACATTACTGCTTAGGCTAAGATATTATCTAATAATGTACATGACCGTCTTCTTGACTTTTTTTTCTTATTGTTTTTCTTATATATGAGAAACATCACTGATACCAAGAAGTATTCTAGCATAACGTATAGATGTTACTTGAAAAAAAAATCTTACATCTGTTTTGATGTATCTGATGAAGTGAATGTTAAGCATATAGAATTCTAGTAAGCAGGGAATAAACAATCGTACCATGGGTATCATTCTTAAAAGCTGCAGTTTTATTTTACTAAATTATCTATGTTAAAAACAAATCTGTGCCTGGTGTGGAATTTCACTGCATCATGTGTTACAATATTTTTGTTTTCATTACAAGCAGAAGAATGCATGTAGAACAAGTGTTAACAAACATGACAATAAATTAGAATATAATTTACAAAAGCAAAAATATAATAAAGTAACAGTGTACCACATTAATACTGAGTATAAAATAATAAGCAACTAATCACAATAATACAAAGGTAATTTCAGTCTGTATTATTAAGGATATCTATGTGACATTCACTCCATTACAAAGTTCCTAATGAAATGGACTATTTTTGGGTGAATATACCTTGACGGGTTAATCTCTAGATTTTTATTTCTGTTTCGATCTTCTTCAGCTGATAGTATTGCTCAGTGGAACTACTGGCACCAGATTGATTTCTGCATGTCATATTCTATTTGATTCTAGGCTTGTTATATTTATAGCCTATACAAATAGCCCTTTTGTCACTATTTAGGAATATAACATTATTTATCTTAGTTTACATAGATTGCTACAGTGTCGCAGCAGCAGTGAACTGTGCTGTCAAAACCAATTATTTTTCTTTGAATTAGGTTTAATTTTCCGGTCTTAGTCTGAAGCGTTGCTTAGTTTGTAAATCCACATACATTCTGTGTTTTGTTCCCTTTAACAATACAATTCAATGTTGCTCTAGGGAGTTCTTTAAATTCCAACCTCAGTGCTGTTATGTTGCAGAGTAAACATCAGACTCCCTAGTGTTCTAGCACCAGTAAGAGAGCAAAATGTGTCTTTGGAAACACTCCTTACAATTTTAATGTCCTAAGTGAGGTAAAAAAAAAAGGTTTACCTTGAATACATAGAAAAACCTTTTTCTTATTAGATGAAAAGACACACTAGCTGATAAACAAAATCATGCCCTGGAGAAAACTAGACTCTGATACAAAGAGGCCTCTTGCTTAGGGAATGCTGTAGCAACCCCTCTCCCTTTCATCGTATTTTTGACCTAGCCAGGGCATGCTAGCACCAAGGTGTTTTGTTAAAAGGACATAGCAAGTCAATTCACTTAACTGAAAAGGACTGCATAATCCCTATGTGCAACTCCCAAAGACCGGGGGGGGTTTTATCTACTGGTGTCAGTTTTTAACAGGAATTGTTTACATGGTGATAAGAGCAGCAGAGAAGCATATGTGAATACACACAAGCCAACTGAAAATTAATTCCCCTGGTCACAGGCATACGGAAGTAGAAATACTGCAAGAGGTAGCAGATGACAGGAATTCAATGGTCATGACACGTGGGCTGCACAAAATCCCACAGATAGATTGTCAATATGTTGGGGGGGGTCATAGTATGAGTTCTGTTAACAGTATGTATTGTTCCATGTTAATTCACATTAGGAAACTGTACAACACATTTTGTTTGTTATTGGTAAAATACACTGGTACGCTTCAAAACCATTGTATTTTGAAATTATTTTTCACTGAAAAGAGGTGGGTTTTTTTTTGAAAGTGCTATTTGAGCTAGAATTTGTAACACATTGTTCACTTAATTTTAATTGCAGTACAACAAAGGAGGCATAGTTGGACATAAAAGCACATTCATCAAGTACCTGTTGCAAAATGCAAGTGTTCAAGTACAATATATTAAAATAAACAAGTACCTATTTTCCTTATCTCCTTGTTGAGTCTCTTACTGAAAAGTGAAGGGCAACAGAAGCACAAAACAGTTAACTTTTTTACGGTAGATTCTTGAATGTGATTTGCCTAACTAGTTTGGTTTCACATTTGAAAATGGAAAGTATTTGGTGAATATTAAAAATATGGTCATATGAAATAAATGGAGTATGGCAGCAGCATAGTTAAGGCATCTAACTACTAACCTAGAGGCATGACTTTGTTCCAGTCTCATCCTGGAAGCTGCCCCTAGTTTTAAATATGGTCCAGCTTTAAATACGTACCTGCCCATTTAGGTGAAGGTAGCTAGACTTCATTCTATCCCCTTTTTTACAGTGTGCTTTACTCCTGATAGTCCAAGAGGCCTCTTGGCTCAAGCACACTTTTGACTTCTCATTTGAACAGAACCTAGATACCTCCATGAGCCATTTAATTCTTTGGTCGTAATCCTTGCCCACTCAGATGTGGTCTCCTGAACTGCACATTCACATATTCTTTCTCATAAACAAATGCCCTTCTGCTATGGTATCAAAGAAGGGAACATCTGGAATCCATTTTAACTTCCAGCTTTGCAAAGGATTGTTGCTGTTACACAGTAGGCTTTCATTTTGCTCTGGAATTCCCTAGTTTTGGAGAATCCAAAGTAACATGTAAACCAGATCTAGATGCTCACAAAGTTGTTTCTTCTTTGTGGCTGGTGTTGTAAACGGAAGTGAGCTGGAGTCCACGTCTAAGTAACCTGTATGGTAGTAGTGAAGAAGCTGGTAATACAGTCTTCACCACTGTTGAGAGTCTGCCTCTTTCATGGGACTAAAATACGCTCCCTTTCAGTGGAAATCCCAGCCTCACTTGTACAATCATAAGATGGCTATAAACCTGCAACACAGATTGCATTTCATAGCACACTTGTATTTCATGCACCACTGCAATAACTATTGGACCTCTTAAAACCAAGTCCCTCATGGTTGTTCTCTTTAGTGTACCTTTATATATGGCTCACAGCAGTGCTCAGGAAATACAGATTACTCCAAAGGGAATTAGGTGGAATGAAGGAAAAGTACCTTTTTTTTTTTTTTTTTTTTTTAATTTCTGATCCTTAAATAACATTTCCAAGCTCACTTTATAATTTAAATTGTGGTGCTGTGTCGTGAGATAAAATAGTTAACATTTTTAAGCTATGACTTCACGTTTTTTTGATTCTTCTTTACTTCCATTGTAGACCAAGTCATAACAGCTACATTTTAAACAGTTTTAAATACAAATGGATTCAGTGTCATTGCTAAGTCCATAATAAAAATTAATTTAATGGTCCAAGGAGGTAAACAGACTATTTGATTTAGTCAAAGGAACACAAATGTTCCACTGTAAGCTATTCTATATGTGTTGTGTGGATCTTTCCAATTTGGCATGCCCTCCTTATACTGTGTCCAGCACTTTGGATTAATAAATCCCACTTCACAGAAGTTAAAATAATATTGAAATCCTGTCAGCTGGGGCTGACCAGTGGTTACGTTTTCCACAGGGTAATGCATTAGCAAGGACGTCAATCTTATTCCGCTGTGTGGCGGCTCTCTTCGATGGACACTCTTCCACAATGATAATAACAAGGCACATTCTTGTGCTTTCTGTGGGTCAGTGTCCTTGGCAGGTCTTGCAGCACATCTGTCTGAAGTATGCTCGACTGCAGAACTTGAACTTCAGCACCAGTGGGCAATATGCCACTTTGTTCACATCTTTGCATTCTAATAATTAAGAGCATTGAAGAGAAAAAAATCAGAAATAAAAATCAAAGTACAAAGAAAATTCAACATTTAACATGCTTCTCTATCCATCACCTTGCCCTCTTTCTAACTACTCTTTTTAGTCCAGCCTAGTGCATACAATATATTTAAAAAGTCATAAAAATATTTGTAGGGCTTCTCTCCCAGACATTTAGAAGTGTGCCCACTTTGTCTTGGAAGAGTTATCATTTATTGGGATAAATGATCACTCTATACAGTTAGGAAATGTGAGTCATTTTTCTCACAACACTTTTATAGGTTCTTTCTCAGGAGTTATTTTATCCATCCATGAAAGGTTATCCAAAATCTAACACGATTCACACTATTTGGCACCATGCCTCTGTATTTGTAAGAATCCTTGAAATAGAATGTGCACTTCAACTAACAGGGATCTAGAAAACAATGGGTGTTATGAATAAAGGCACCAGCAGAAGGAGTTCACTGACTGGACTGAATGGTGGATCATATTATAGGCTTAGTTCCACACATCCACTTAGTTCCACAGTTTCTTTTATGCAGGAGGAAAAGCCAAATTTTATGCCTGTAGCAGACATGTAAGAGCTTTCTTTCCTAGTTCTCCCTATATGCTGGGCTTTGTGTCTCAGCAGCCCTTGTTGGCAGGTATCTCTCTCTGGAAGGGAGAACAAGAGCACTACCACATGGAGAAAGGATTTCTTCTCTTCCATCCCCCACAGGTTGCTTCTAAAATGACTGTGCGGGTACACTACAGGAGAACTGCTAGAATATGCTGTCGTAGAAAAAAAGTGGGAATAGGGAATGGAACACTTTGGTCCATGCCCAGTTCTTATTCTGATACAGTTCTGATACAGCTGTATCTGAGAACACACAGGTACACTCAGGTTCTAGATCTCAGATGTTGCTGCTGCAGATTTCCTTTGCATTGGAGTGAATACTGTGATACATGCCTGATAAGAGGATTTGTAGTCAAAAGCATTTGCACAGTTCCTTCCAGACTGGTATTAAAATAGGACTTTGGCAAGGAGCTTTGATTCATGTGTAGGAAGATGGAAGAGATGTATACACAGAAAAAGTAAAACACACAAGATTGAAATACAAAAATTAAGTGATGAGAAGAATGAAACTAGATTTAATTTCTCAGAAAATTATTAGTCTCACAAGAACACTGTAAGTTTTTACTCTTTTAAGGTTGTATTTTAAGGCATATCTAGTGTGAGGTGTTGCTGCTCACAGCAGGGGAGTTGGCACTTTATGATCTTAAAGTCCTTTCCAACCCTAACCATTCTATGATTCTACAATTCTATGATTTGATACTGTCTTTCTCCTATAATCTTTCTCAAATTACAACAGCTAAAAAGAAAAAGTGAATAAAAAGGAGATGAAATAGCAGTACTTTGACTACTATCTTTTTTTTTGGTATTGATTTGGTATCTGTAAGTGGAGACAAGGCCAGGATGCTGCTGCTCCAAGGCCTGGCAGAACAACAGTCTTCCACTCTCAGCTGTCTGCAAGCCAAATATGAAAAGACAACAGACACACCAGTTAATAAAAAGTAATAGTGAAAAGAACATAAGCAGCATGTATGATCAATGAGCTACTCCTATTTGTCTTCCTTCTACATACAATCACCTAGTACATTATTTTTGATCAGGAACAGGTAATTATGGACAGTGCAGTCATGCTGCAAGCATAATGTAGTAGCAAGTTAAGTGCAGATGAGAATTTTTAGTATCCGAACCTAGGAACACATTCAAGGCTGAACTTCAGGATCTGTACTGAACAGGATCTCTGATAATGGCAGTATGCATGGTTTTAGCTAGATAAGTAGAGGTAATGAAATTAATAAAACTTTTATTAACATGGATATAGTGCTTTCATTGTAATTTTTTATTCCATCTACCCAATGTTTTGTGTACTACTTTTCTAAATTTTTAATTCTCAAGTTGAAATAAAGTTGGATACCAGGAGAAAAGGCATTGGGGGTAGCTGGTTTAAACAGACATGTTTCTCTAACAGCAACCACACATGGTCACTGTGTCTTACTGAGCTTCAGAAACTCTTCCCAAAAGAGGTCAAATACCTTTCAGACATATTTCAGGTCTTTGTGAAGACTGGGAATATCGGAGAGACAGATGGTGAATTATAAATGAAGTGAGGAATAAGAAGGATCCCTTGATCTTGAGTAGAAGCAAAAAGTTCACTCAACCCCAAAAATAACCCTTACACACACTGCATTCAGTTAAATACAGGTAAAAGCCACTAATTGCATTTTTGCTTAAAGTTGGATTTGAAATTACTGTATTTCATATTTCTTTACATTATTATTTCTCTTGACTAAAACTGGACCCTGTTCAGGCAATGCCATTTGGATAGCAGTGAGACAATACTCTGGAAGTTGCCCACAACTTCTGTTTTAAAAATCAGTTTTGAAACAGATATGGTGGCTGATGAAGTAACCTGTTCTTCACAGGACTGTGGCTGAATGGAAGCGGTTTAGCAGAGCCTTTTTTGTTCCTAGTAACTACTGTTAATAAGTTTCAGTAAGCTACATGTATCAAACTCTCCCTTCCTGAACTTTGTGGCTTAGACAATATTATTATATGAGACAATTGTTATTAGACAATATTATGATATTAATTATCACCTTACAGTAATAAAATCACAGAATGTCACTGCGCCTTCAGCTGAAGACACTGCAAAGAAATATCTCACAAAACACAAGGAAAACTAAAATGACATAAAAATAGAATAGTTTTTCAGGTGAAATTTCAGATGGCCTTTAGCAGTCTAGATTCAGCAGACATACATATACTTAAGAGAATAAAATAATTCTGAATACATTTGAAATCATGTGGTACATGCTGCCTATAGTTCACGTCCAGGAAATGCAATGTTATCCTCATCAGAGGCAGCCCATCAAAACCCCATTTGCAATATTCTTAATCACCAATGAAGAGTTTAAAGAAAACAAAGACCTAGATGTAAAATGTGAGAAGATACATCAGAACTTTCATTTATTATTTCTGTATCCCCCAAATTTTGACTCTTACTTTATGTAAAAAACCTGTACTCATCCCTGGAAAGGGCCTCCATACTTCAGCAACATGATCATTGTGCAGAAGTTGTTGAAAGGGTTCTATAGGTTGCTAGCACCGGAGCTGAACACATGAAGGCAGCTGGGAGGTTTGCTGGGATTTGAAATAGGAGAGGAATACCCTCAGCTAGACTCACTGTTGCTGATGCTGCTTTTGCCCCACAGTGGGGCCCAAAGCACAAGGCAATGTGAGCAGGCATCACGTGGGCAAAGTCTCCACATGAGAACAGGCATGCTCTGCTCCACACGTGCACTCTTAAGGTGTAGAACCCTCTCTGAGAAACCTGGTTCATTCACTTAAACCCAAACACTGATACACATTTCACATCCCACTGCACCTGGAAAGAGACAGAAGCAAGCGTACAGGCACAATATGCCCCTCTCACAAATACATTCACGAGGAAATACCAGAACACAAGTACTTCTTTCTCAGAAAGTATTACCTTTCCAAAAATAGTTGTGTTCTTTTAGGATTAGTTAGTTCTTGAAATCTGACAAGCTTTTTATCATCTATGGTATGCTTAAAAAGACAGGCCTCTGTTTAAAAGCCAACACTTTACTAACACATGAGATGCCAGCTCCTCTTGCATCTAATAAGATTTTAAGGCAGAAAATGTGCAATATATACACATTATTCTGCAAATCATCAGTCTGAGCTTCTTGTATTCAGTATTTAATAGCAGCTCTGAAATATGTATAAATTAGAGTATATATTTCAGAAATACCTGCAGAAGTATTGACAAAATACCCTGAAATAAAAATTTTTGTCTAATTTTGGAATAGTATTGCATGAACTGCAGCAAGATTCTTCTGGAAGGATGTAGGTATTTTAAATTGTTAAATGAACTTTGAGATTGCATTTACTTTTGAGCTGAGTCATTTAATCGCTTACAAGTAATTACGGGTTTCCAGTAAATACCTTCTATGTGGGACACAGGCAAAAATGGGACACTAAGTGTCAACATGTTGGGAACTGTTTCGATTGGAAGAGATTATGCTCCTTTTCTCCTCAATTCTTTCTAACGACACCAAGGAGGCTGCACAGCTGTCAGTAAGGCGCTGGCTCAGCCTAACCCACTTGGAGTGCAGGCCAAAGAGCTGATAGAATACTATCAAGTGATTTTCAACATTTTCTATTTGTGGATCCCAAAAATTTTCCAGTGAAAGTATAAGTTCCTGGAAAACACTATTACCAAACGGATTACTCTTCGTAACTACTCTGCATGGTTATACCATAAGGAAGTCCATGGCCACCAAGTGTACATAGATGACACACATAGTATTCATTTATAGGAGATTAGCATATATTTCTGATAATATTGAAGAATTACTAACGTAATGTGAATATAAAAAGCCAACATGACCACGTCATCTTGAAACTAAGAGGAACTTGGGACTAAATCATGCCTACTTTATTACCATCCCCACTTTTGGAGAAGTCAACATCTGTGTTTGCAAATAAAATATCATTTAGCCTTTAAGCTTTAAAGGGCAGAATGTTTGCCAGATTCATAATCTTCACGTAAAGATACTTAAGAGCACTAAACATAAAAAATAAGAATTAAAATAACCAATAATAACCAAGGAAATTTGTATTATTAAGATGTTTTTCAAATGACAACATGGGATTATAAGCCTCTATTAAAAATTAACATTTCCAAGCCATAAATTATGGTGCTTGTACACTGAATCATTAGTGTACTTCTGGGATGATTTTAGTATGCTCCCAGTTTATCACAGACATCTCCATTTGATAGTTTTATGACAACTCTGAATCTCTGGTGTGGACCTGAATGGATACAGTAGATACTGAAGGAACACCAAATCTAGGTACACTGCAGCACAAATTAGCCTTCTGTTTTTTTGTTTGTTTTTTTTTATTTTTTTTTATTTAAAAACACAGTATTTGTTCACTATAAACAGGTTACTGAACTCCAGTGTAGTTTGGGGCACCTGTGTAAAAGACACTCCCATTATATACTGTGCAGATATTTGTTATGTTAAAAGGTGCACTGTTACTGACCTTGCGGTCAACTACTCACAATTCAGAAAATAACTATTCCAAAAGAACTGCTGTGCAATCTTTCTTGTGTTTTGGACATGTGTGTTTGGTTAATTTTTTCTTTCTTTTCCTCTTCCACACAAAATCAAATGTACCCATCTGGTGAGAAACTATTCTAAATTTTCACAATCAACGAGGAAACTTTTTTGTTTTTACTGCCTGCCACTCCAATTCTACTTTGAAGACAGCATTTCCTAATAGGTTGGCTTTGACAATTTATGATATGGAGCATTTCATAAACATTAGTAAGCTTATATTGACATTATTATTTAATATATCCTCTAGCAAAAATATGTTATGATTAAGCTAACTAATAGTCTAACTGATTAGACTATTATGTAAAAATTTTGTTTCAAATGGGCATTATAAATCCAAGAAATTAAAAGTTAATTAGAAGAAGCTGATGAATAAATCAAAGTAGATTCACAAAAACAGGCCTGTAGCACTGTGTGGCATGAAGTCTGCGGTCCCAGACTTTCAATGAACTTGTAATCAATTATTTTTGCCACTACATTGTTATGTTAACCACTGATGGAAATGGTAGAAGGTCAGTGGATGAGAATTATATCATGCTGCCCCTACTATAATTGACTTTTCTATTGAACCACTAAAGAGACTGGAAAATAATGACACAAAACAATAGTATTTTGTCCATGACCTAGGCTATATATTTTTAAGGGTGGTTTTCTAAACAAAGAACCTGTATTTAGGTTTTTATTGACTTCACCTTTGAACTACAATGATTAATTAGAAAATAACTGTAAAAAAGTTGACAGTCTCAGAGATGATGTCATGTAGACTTTTAGCAATAAATTAATGCAATAATACTGGCCATATCACTTTAAGATGGCAAACTTACCTTCTGTATTGGTAATGGGAGAACTGTCACATTTACTTTCACACTGCTGCATGGATGGAGGTCTAAGTGTTTCTGAACACTCGCTGGATGCTTGTCCGGTGTATGAGAGGCACTGTACTGTTCTCATCTGTTGCCCAAGACCACACTGTGCAGAACACTAGAGATAAGGAAGATAGAAGGTAGAAAAACTCTGGATCCAATTTTTAAATATAAAACAAGGTAACAGGAAAGCAGTCAGGAGCAATACACATGAACAAATTTTAAGGACAACAGGCATCGGAAGATAACTGGTTAATAGAGAAAATATTTTTATAAAATAGTTTAGCACTTATCTTTCAAAGAAAACAAACCACAATGTAATGCTGGCTCCCTGCATAGTTCAGATTGGGGGTGTAAGAATATAATTTACACTATTTCATGTACCACGTCTGAGTGTAAATTCTTGTTTTTCAAGACAGAAATAATGACCTTAGAAATACAGAATAAAAAACTGTATTAATCTCTCAGATTCTAGAGAATTTGAACCTGCCAGAGTACCTTTTTTAAGGAAATAACAATCTTTCAAAAAAAAAAAAATCCCCAACTTCACTGTTTCAAAACACTTTTTAATTTCCAAAAATAAACCGTGATTTTAGTTCAACATCAATGTAAGATAAATGTGCATCTGAACAACTTCCATCAAAGAAAAGATTAGGCTGTAATACCACAAATGATTGTGCCCTGGTTGGTTAAACTAAAATGGTTTATTTTCATGAGTGGGAGATTACTCTGCAAACTTAAAAACTGAAACATCCATTTATTATTTTAAAAACAGGCTGTTGATCTTAACTGAGATCCAGAACAAAAAGAATGAAGAAATCTCAGTATATTTAAAACACTGCATAATGGCAGCACTATTCAGCCTGTCCTGTAACAGTTTACCTAGCCCTGTCTGGTAATTCAGTGTATTTTACGTAAATTTATATAAATCTCAAAGGGGTTTTGGCATATATATATATATAAAAATATTACTAAAATAAGAATTGGCTTTGTAGCTCCATTATGTTTCTCAAGGAATTTAAACATGTTTTAAACATACTAAACCTTGTAATGTTGTTGTATCCCAAAATGCCCTTCCAAAAAACCCGTAACAGGACACTTTTTTCCAAAATGCATACAGAAGCTCATCCAGTAGAAACTAGACTGCTGTCAGCAAACCCTTTCTAGCGCAGCAGACACTATGATTCAGAATTACATTTCAACCTGAGACAAATAGGGAAGAAGCTTTTGTTTCAGTCATGGGAACCCTCTCTTACCTATTTCCAGCCACGTCTTATTCTTGGAAGGATACCCTTATCTTTCCATATCCTTCTGAGGTGTAAGAGAATAACAGCAATAAATACCTGTATGAACTATCTCACCTGTCCCCAGTCTCCAGTAACCCAGCGAGGAGGAGGACATCGGCCTAAACTACAGCGTATGCGGACTGGTGGCTTGCTTTCTTCTTGGCACTGTGCAGCTGGAAAAGTTTTCAGAAGATCGCTGCTTTTGCACAGAACAATTCGGTGTCTAAATCCCGGGCCACACTTTGGTGTGCACTGAAAAAGTATTAATGTAAGTAATGAAAACCTCAGTGCAAAGCCAGTAAAATGTGTCACAAACGTTATTATGGAATTCAGGAGAATATATTTATGGTCTTATTACCATACAATTTTACCAAGATGAAACTGATAATTTTTTAAATGCTTAGAAACAAAACCAAGCTGACTGATGATTGCTGTATCAAGTTTTTGTAAGTTTTAATTTAATAAAAGTAGATTTGCTGCTTATATTTAGGACATGGTGTTACTATTTACTTTTATATATAACAGCTTTTAGGTTAGGTTTAAGAAAAGCCCTTTACTGAAAAGCAGAATCGTCTGCCACATGTACATTACCGTAAAACAAACTTGAGTGGGCATTTCAGAGATGAGAAGTAGAACTCTCTGTTCTTAATATGACCTTAGTACAGTCTTTCTCCACCTCACATACAGACTGCTGAGCTACAATAAACACATTTTTCCTGAACCAACAAGTGGAAGATAAATGCTTTACTGGACTCCATAGAAACCAGACTATTCAGATAGAAATATTGTACCCTTTCTCCTACAATGCATGCTTTTCTCTTGTTTCTTTTTGAATATAAATTGTTTTCACACAGTTCTTCTTTTTCCTCTTTTTATCACCCCTCTGCTCATTTTAACAGCAAGTAGCTAGTAAAACAGTAATTTGAAAAGAAGCTGGTCCAATGACCTCTACTTTTCCTTCTCTTTCTTTGCATTGGTTTCCCTCCCTTTCTCCTTCCTTTTTGCTACTGACAATTAACTGTCAGTTAATTAGTCTAACTGCAGAATGGGCAAGAGACAAGCGCTAACAAAATTAAAACTCAACACCTTCTTCAAATGAGTCCCTCCAACAGCTGACCAGGAGATTTTGCAAGTACAGTTTTAGAATTTAATATTCGCATATTAACCTTTATCCCACAAGTATATCTGCAGTATTTGGATTAGAATCAGTTTCTGATAGCATAAACCTTACATACAAATTACACTAAACCTGTCAACAGTGGAACTCCCTTTCATATGAAAGTAGCTGTAAAGACAAAATATTTTCTGGGAAATAATACTACGTGGAACTGAAGCAATATGTGATCACATACCAAAGGCTTTCTGTATATCCAGGATAGGTCAGCATAAAGCCCCTAGGATTCATTTAAAAAAAAAAAAAAAAAAAGACTGCAGCAATCCAAAGTACTGTCGTATGCTTAATTCAAAATCATCTCTTCCTAGCTTAAAGAAATTTTAAAGCAGTTCCACAGTGCTATGTATCAACATTCCCCATACACACATACATAAAGGTGTCTGTATATATATATATATATATATATGTATATGTATATGACCTTCGACACTTGATTTTTCAAACATGACCTTTGAGAAAAATCTCTCAGCGGGAGCCACCTAAACTAGTCAATACAGAATGAAGTGGTTTAGATTTATGATCTTAAACCAGACTGCAAAGTCCATTTTTGGACTTCATAATCCAGAACTACAAAATGGGCATACAATCAATGCCTGTTTTAAAAATTTAACCTTTCTTTTCCTAACCTATTCTATCCTTTCTTATCAAGGTACTGCCTACTTACCTACAGTAGTTCAGTGTTAATTCTGATACATAGCTAGGTTCAATCAGCCTTATATTGAAGGGGCTTTAACCCCAAATCCTGTGCATCCTAAGTACCTGCCTACTAGAAAACCAGGAGAAGGAGAGAAGTAGGAGAAGAAAGATTTCTGTCTCTCTGGCTAAACTTCAAAAAGAGTATTAATGCTAAATGGAGATCAAAAAAGAATGAGAATGAATATGTGAGGTCTTCATCATCATGATCATGCTTGTCAGTTATGATCTAAATTCCATAGAATGTTGCGTGCATTTTCTGCCACAAATATTTCACATAAAATGCATGACTTTTAAGCAGGAACTAGAAGCAAGATCTCCTTCCTAGCTGAGTGCTTAAAAATCACTTGCACTCAATCTCTTCCTCCCAGTGACTGAGCATTCTGTCAAAAGCAAACAGAAAAGAGACAAGGCTGAAAGGATCTTGTAAAAAAATGTAAAAATCCAGTGTATTTATGCTCTTTTGTAACCTCTAGATTGCATTAGCAAATAAGCAAAAGCTTGAGCATCAAAATTTGAGTTTAGGTAATTCCATTTTCTAGTCCTGCTTGAAGACATGTTCTTTCATCTAAGCTGCCATCAGAAAAAAAATTCTTTCTGCTACCAGTTCTGTGGAAGAATACACCACCACTTAACAAATAAAAACCACTTTTTTTTGAGTCACAGTCAAAATTCCATCAAATAAGATGAACTACACTGGTCCCCAGAAATGAAAGCAATGTAAGGAAATAGTTTGCCTACAATAACACTGAATCACCCAAACCAAAAAGCATCAGTAGAATTTAACAAAAAAATCTGTCTCCAAAGCAAATTCAGGACAAAATACCCAAACAAAACCAGGAAAAGGTGTCTTCCATTATTAAGTAATTCTAGAATTTCTGACTTGGTGGAAGTCATGACTAATGGTAATATGAATGCAAAGTAAATATGCTTGTCTGATAATGCTCTTCTTAAGAAATCCTTAGGGCTTTTTTGCTGGTTTAGTATATTATCTGGATAAGTATAAAAGAAGTAATTTAGAGTGGGCAAAATAATTCAAAGCTCAACTACTGCTAGGAGTGCATAATTTGATGGCAAAACTGATTTAACCTGAGCATGATTACATTATACTGTTAGTTTTAATTACTATTTTTAGTTTCAATTGCTATTTTATAAAAGCAGTTTACACTATCCTGAGGACTTTATTTAATGTTTACAAAATGTTTTTTTAATTCTCACCAAAAAGACACAGAATTTCTTGTTAATTATGACTGAGGACTAAAAAAATGTGTGTGCTCAACGAGTATGTTAGAATAGAAAAGATTTGTATAATTAATTTGTATCACATATTGCATGTTTTGAGTATGAAAAAACTTTAGTATTTGCATTCAGGAGAAAAGTAGCAAGATTTGCCACTGGTTTCAGAGGAAGCAGCATTCAACTCTTCACTTTTTGAGTTCATTCTTGTTTTCATTTTCATGCTTCTATTAGAAAATTTTAAAAAAATGAATATATATATGAAAATATATATTAAAATGTTTATATGTATATTACTATAGGATTTTAATACATTATATTTCTGGAAGCTCTGAACAGAAAAAAAAAAAAAAAGCTATTTGTCTCATTATATTAAAACTGTATCTCATCAGTCAAGTCAGGTTGCCAAGCTACACCTGGCAAAATTCATTCCAGAACAAAGCTGTCGCTTTTCCATAATCCTGATTAAATACCATGACAAGCAGAAGCTTAGTCAAAGCTGAATCTTTAGATTAGAATGATTTTGCTCAAAATCACAATTCCTGATGTACAAAAGGCTGATATGAAGGCCTTAAGAAATTGTTCAAGCTTCTTATGAGGGTAGCAGTGCCAATAGCTTTGATGATGTATTAGTGAGCAATTAGTCTTGAGGAGGTAGCTAGAGGGCAATAGTATATAGACAGCATACTTCTATGGCTCTGTAACTTGCCATATGGGTACTATTTGATAGTACTGAGATGATGCCTAGATATTCCAATAAAAAATAAAGAAATAAAGTACTGTGATAATGGATGCAAAGTGCTTACGAACTATCAATGCTACAGAAGTAGTATGGTAAGAGTCTTCAACTGAACATCCCCTCCCACTCATCCATTCTTTCCTTCTCACTCCTTTCTGTTTTAAGTTAGATCCATTTTGAAAGGGATGGAATACACTGTACTTTTTCAGGTAGGGACAAGGACAATTTAATGTCTTTTCTGCCTTGATTTTGGTGCCCTACTTCTTGTGTGAAATGCTAACTAACAGTGGGGTAAAAAATACTGTTCTCATGTAGAACAACAAAAGAACTGACAATAGAGAAGAAAAAAAAAGAAGAAAATGCTCAAATACTAAATCTATGAGGTTCTGAATTCCTTATTAATCCTTTACTTAGCACAAAGTGACAGAAAATGTACTAATGTTCAGCAGCCAGAGCTCTTGTCTCTGCTATTACCAATGAGCTGAAACAGCAAAATGTCCTTACTTCTGACCAGTCCAAAGCAACCCACTGTGGGGGACAGGACTGATTATTACAGGGTTCTTTTTCAATAGGCCGGTGTGTTAAACAGTTGGTATTGTCCAGTGTCTCCTCCTCAGAAGGTCCAATCTTTCTGATACAGAGAACTGTTCGTGAACGCATTCCTCCATCACAGGTCTTACTGCATTCTGACCAATCCCCTATAAACCATCTGGATAGAAAAAGTTAGGAGATTCAGTTAATGCATTTCAGAAACAGAGTAGATAACTGCACAGACCCAGAATCCAAACAGTCTAAATTACTAAATCTACATCATTGTTAACAACACATGCATTCATAGTGAAATAAAGTAGAAGTTAAGAGTCTTTTTACTGCAACCAAATATTCCAATAATAATACTATGTTATATTTTTCTAGAGCAGCAATTTCCAGCCTAGGCTACAGTAGTTAGAAAGGAGTGTTGAGGCTGACAAAACTGCAGCTATTTAAGTGGATTTGTACTGGAGTTGCCTGAAGTTATTTCTCTGGAAAGGGTTTGTAACTGGAAATACCTGGGAACCTCTACTGTAGGGTACAGCACAAGCTAAAAGCCAAGATGGTTGCCTCCCTGGTAGAAGTCAGGAGTTGTACATTTTATTTAGATCACTTTGTATTGCCATAGAGATTACAGTAGCTGTTAACCTGTCTGTAATTATTTTTTTTTTTTTTTCTACTGATGAATGGTTAATGTAGCTAGAAATATTTCATCACACTGTTGAGCATATTTGGTCTTCAGAATTTCCTATGTTGATTTACGCATTAAAAACTTAAACAGGGGAGGTTTAGATTGGATATAAGGAAGAAATTCTTTCCTATTAGGGTGGTGAGGCACTGGAATGGGTTGCCCAGGGAGGTTGTGAATGCTCCATCCTTGGCAGCGTTCAAGGCCAGGTTGGACGAGGCCTTCGGTGGCATGGTTTAGTGTGAGGTGTCCCTGACCATGGCAGGGGGGTTGGACCTAGATGATCTTAAGGTCCTTTCCAGCCCTAACTATTCTATGATTCTATGATTAGATACATTTGCCTGAATTACCCTTGCAAAGGATGAAGGTGAATTCTAGTATGCTATCACATGTTGCCAAGATGCCAAAAATGCCAGGCATGTCAGTCACTGTGGATGCTCCTGGAGCTATGGTTGGAGCTGCCCCGTAAGATTTGTCATTTTCTGAAAGCTGTGTCAAAAAACCCACGTGTCCTGCTATCTTGTTTTGTGTTACAGAATGTGTCATGTATGTTAAAGACAAACTAGATCAATGCAGAGATGCAAACAAATATGCGATATTCTGTCATTAATTTCCCAGCAAAAGAGCATTAATTCATGATTCTTTGCCACCAAACACACGTTTTACCACAGCAGGGAGAATTAGATACTCTTAAGAGCTTTGGGGAAGCTGAAGTGTTACTTTTTAGTTGGTATTATAATTTGCTCATGTATATTCTCAGATACCTTTTATGTTTACACTGTACAACAAGACAGTACTATCAGAACTATGAGTTACCTGTATCAGTTCTTAAAACCTAGAACTTTAAGAGTTTTTAATAACAAACAAAATATTATGAACAAACAGGCTTTGCTGCGGCTCAGGGACATCAAGTGTAAGATAACATCAAGTGTAAATTAGAAAGAGTGACATTTTCATAACTTTTTGTATGTACACCAGAAGGAAACTAGAATTGTGTTAATTAAAAAGGGAAATATTTGGCTACTCTGTGTAAAGAGTAAATCTTACTGTGTAATAAATGCTCCAGCCAAAGGGGTCAAACTTCTCTGAGTAACTATCTGTTACTTGAACAGATTTCTTCTAGACTACTTAGAGGATCAGGAATCAAGAACCCTTCCTTAGGAGTTTGGCACCTGTATTCACCTTGTGGGGAACATCAGAATGGAGGCAGATGTGGACTGAACTGCTCTGACATACTCAAGCAGATGCTGATTAATACACACTATCCACTTTCTCTTATCTTGATGACTTGAATTACACCATGTTCATCAATGTCCCTGCTGAGTACTGGATGGAGAATCCAGAAGCATCCTGCTTTGCAGGTTGGATCCCATCACTCTGTGTTTTGGGGTTTATTTTTCATTATTACAGTTTGTTGTTTTGTTTTTGCTAAATAATGTCAGTGCAAAAAATAAAAATTAACTAGTTTGGAATAACTATGTTAATGCTACTTATTAGAGTGCTAATTTGTTCATAGTTAAGCTGCACAAATTAAAGGATAGGGATGCGCTTAGTAAAAACAAACAGACCAAACATGTCTCCCAAGTTCCCAGACAAACCATCTCCCAAGTTCTGCTCTCAAGTAATGGTGAAGTGTTTAGTTAGTGCACTTATACCCATACTAAACAGTGTTATCCAAACAGAATCCAAGTGCATACCCTTGCAAGGTAAACATGTATTTACAGACAGACTGTGGGGACAATGACTTAGACCTGTATGTGAGACAGCACATTCATTCAAACACACTCAAGGTATGAAGAGTGTAATGGCTTCACTTCTCTTTATGTCAGATGAGTATGGTACATGACACACAGGAGTAAGTATAGAAGATATTGCTCTGCCATTCTGCAACCAGTCATGACACCAGGGAAGCAGGTGATACTCTAGGCAGAAACTGGCTTTATGAAGATCTGCTGGGATTTTAATGCATTATAATCTTGTCTCATTTCTGCTGGTGTCCCTCGAGCTACAATTTTACAATTTCTAAGAGACATTTAAGAGACCTCAGTATTTCTTTGTTGTGCATTTAATCAGTATTTATGATTTTTTATGCCTAATTTGAATATAGCTACAAGTTAACACCAAAGCTAAACTAACTAGCGCTTGTGAATCAAGAAACGTTTTATCTCAAAATATAAGGACTGTTGTGTGCATGCTGAAATTATTTTCTAGTGCAGAACATCACAACTGTTTCTAAACAGCTTTTGTAGTAAGATTAAGTTATGCTATAGGTCCTTGCCAAATCTCATTTTTGTACAAATGAGCTGCTGTGGTTTTAATTAACTTTTCAATATATAGCATACAGCTATCTTTAAAAATAAAACTAAAGTAGACATCTAATCCTAAAGGCACACAGCATTACTGTGCAACACTAAGTATCCTGGAGATGAAGTTGTCTGACGAAACTATTACCAGTAAATGGCTTGGTCTACAAAGCAGTTTCCATGTTTACCATTTCTCATGTGAAAATTTAAACCCAAATTTTAACGTAATATACTTTAAAATATGGCAATCATTTAGCACATGCATGTAAATATTTATGGCACTGGATAACATTTACGTCATGCATGACATTCTTCAGTCACTGTTGCCTTAAGAATGGTCTCCAGTTCTACTCTGAGCAGTATTTACCTCATCTGACACTCAGACCTTAAAAAGCTGCTTTGCTAGTATGTTTTTACTTACAATATTTGAGCTGCTTTGTGTAGTTTAAAAACCACTGCTCCTCAGTCAAATCAGACCTCCTCTAGGTCAAAGTATTTATCTTCCACAACTGATTTCAGAGAAATAAGAAACCGTAACTGAAACCCAAAACCAAATAATACCCTGTCTGATAAGACAGGATCCTAATAGTCGGTTAAAATTTTATACACATTTGGTCAACAGGATTTATTATAGATTATCAAGATTTTTTTATCTATGCAAAACACATCCATCTTAATGATTAAGACTTACTCGGGTGGGCAAGGCTCAGTGTTGCAGGCTCTTTGGTTTTCTGGAGGCTTACTGTCAGGGTCGCAGTAACTGTTTTGTACAATGGAGTTGTCATCCAGCCTTTTACACACTACCTCTTGTTTCTGCACACCTTGGGATGAAATGAAACACCTTGAATTAATCATTCCTGTTCTTCTACTTGTGTAAACTCAAAAGCAGATTTTACCTATTGAATATTAACCCTACTATCCCACTTTAAGGGGCTGAATGCTGTAGGCATGTGAGTTCCAATTGCTTGAATTGCCCCCGACCACAATAAATCTTTCAGTTTCCTTCAATTTTAGGCCACCCCTAAGACAGAGGATTTAAAATTGCTGTTGTTTTCCAAAACAAAAGGAATATATTTATAGATTTACTAACAGATTGTTTTTATTTGTATATTGCACAAAATCAATTTTCTGCCTACCCTCCTCTCCTAGTAAAACACACTTAAATTTCTGAAGAAAACATCAACAAATAGAATGTGGTCACACTTCAATGCAGAATTATTGTTTATGTGCTCTGGTTTAAAATAACCCAGCAATACTGGGAAACAGTGTTGCATTTTTATACATGTTATTCTATAAACATTTTCTTCATTAAAATAGTAGAATTATTCATTCTGAAAGATACAGCTTGTTTCTGTGAACACTCATTTTGTCTGGCGCTCACAGCTCCTCTTTCACTGATATCCATCAACAGGGAAGTTCAGACCTGATTACTATTCCGAAAACATAACAACCTACCAATGCCAAGGCTACATCATAAGGTAGAACACTGAGCATTTTCTGATTTAAAAAAAAAAGGATCTGAAAAAAGGCACTAAAGTGACACTGATATGACAACAGTGCAGCTCAGAGTACTGCTGTAAAGAGTAGTACATATGACCTCCTCCTCTCCTGTTAAAACAAGCTGTTTGCTAGCATAAAACCACTGTGGATCCACAGTTTGTATGCAGGTCTTATTGAACATGAGTAGTCATAATACTGAAGTAATAGAATCATTTGTATGATAAAAGTTGCAAAAATCCTTGATCCTTTCTTAAAAAGAGAAGCAATTATTTAACTTTTCCAACATGTGAAATGCATACAATTAAATAGGGATTAAAGCATTGTGGCTTCAAATATCTGCCAACTTTACTTTACAGCCTTCTTTTCATTTTAAGACAAGTTTTTTATAGGAGATAGCTGTGCAGTAATAAAAATAATTACATAAGTATGTTTTTCAGACACTAAATATTCCACTAAAAACATGAGATTTCTTTCATCAGGTATTTGTAGTACTTTTGCTCATTTTAAGCAACTTTAAGCAACTAAACAACTTACCTTGCAATTGCTTCTTTTACTATTCATTATGGACAAGAATAAAATCTCCTACTTTGGTTCCTAAAACATGATCTATATGAAATTCAGGTATTTAATTCCAACAGTGAGTCAAGCCCAAACTTGAGATCCCTGAAGTTTGGCCCACAAAGCATCCTGCTTGGCTATGAACAGAAGTCTCCCAGTCTATAAACAAATTAAATGTCTTCATGATGTAATGTATGAAGGACATTGTTCCCGATGGTCACGAATTTTGAGGATGGCATGCACTCCCCCAGGGGGCTGCAGATGCAAGAGTAGGTTGCTAATTATCGCTAAGGCGATTCCAAATTCCCATGAGCACATCATAACTTCTGAGACTTGGTGGTAATTTAGCTAAGGTGGCAAGACTGTGTTTTCTAGCCCACAGATTATTTCTAGATTTTTATTTGCTTAGAGCCTGATATAAAATTCCTAAACCACCCTGAAGACAAGGATGAAAATTTATACCTGCCTGTGCTAGACCAGTGTCTTATTTTCTGGTTGCAGATCAAACCCCTTGTCTTCCTGCCATGAGTTCCTCCTGAATCTTGCCCTGGCTGCACTGTCACCCAGAATGCATATTAAAAATACCTTCTCTTTCCCTGCCCTCTTAGACCTCTCAACTTTCTATGATACACAGTTAAGAGTACTACTCTTCTGGAGATGTACTTCCAGTAGAAACCTCTTCTCCCTGCAACAGCAAATTGCTACTGTCATGGCATCCCACAAAACATGTTTATTATCCCTCATATAAAAACAGTCTTATTAATTAAAATACTCTCAGGCAAACCCATCATTCTGGATTTTAAGCACATAAAAATGTTCCATGTACCCTCAACTCTAATGTTGACATTTCTGACAAGCAGGAGGGAAATTAGAGTCATCACTCAACACAACATTTCTTACAGGATGCCTGTTTAGCAGGTGGGAACTTTGTATCGGCCCTCAAAATCACCTGGCTCATCACCTCACTTCAAAATCATTAACAATGCTGAGACCAAAAATGCTTAATGCTGGAGTCTTCACTCTACTGCAGCACCTAAAGCCAACGTCTGAAGCTTTGCTCCTGGGATATGCGCTTTTTGATTACAGCTACATGCAACCTTCACAAAGTAAGCACTCTAAATCAAGTTGTAAATAATTTCACACATCTGATATCTTAGGTTAACCATAAACATCACAGTCATTTTAAAGTAAGTTTTAGTTATGAAAAAGATACTAATATGAGACACATTTTGCAGGTGAGCCAGGTAAACCAATCAGGTTCTTCTTTCTACAGGTATCAAACAGCAGAGAAGGCTACCAGAGTATTTTCCAAGTGTATCCTACATACCAAATCTACATGAACAAGATAAAAAAAACAACCATTTTTGAATGCTATTCAACCTCCATTTTTTTTAATTTATGTGCTTTACATGTTGGAAAAAAATAATTTTGCTAGATAGGCTCCGTCGGAATTCAGAAACAACTCAAATCATTATCATGGGGGACCCTCAAGGGCCTGAAGTACAAGCCTACACAGCTGTTGGTTGATTATGTTAACATACAGGTGTTCTCTTTCAGGTATTCATGTATCAGATATCAAAGACTTGAGAGCTTCACATCAAGACATTCAATTTATAGCATTCTCAGCACCTAATATTTCAATTACATGAACTGATAGAAAGCTGAAATTCAGTGAGATCTTGCACTGTAAGGGCAATTAAATAACCTTGGAACAAAGGAGTTTGGAATATACATATAGAAGCAATGCCCTTCTATTGTTGGGAGTCACTCTATGTAACCCCTTTCATAAACTGATCAAGGTCCACTTCAATTCCAAATACATTTTTCTTTTCTGAACTTCTCATTTGTGACTACTAAAAGCATTCCAATTTCCATTCTAGATGTATTAACTGCCAAGTTAGGTCTTTTTTAATTAAAAACATTCTTTCAGATTAAGTAACTTTATTGTGTTAACCAGCTGAACTCTTGCAGTCTCTGTGCTGTTAGGTAGACCATTCCTTTGATCAGCCTCCTTTGATCAGCCTCACAACACTTCCACAAACCTGCTCACACCTGAGTTTACTACAGCCACAACAGAGTTCAGTTTAAGTAACTTTATTGTGTTAACCAACTAACTCTTGCAGTATCTGTGCTGTTTGGTAGACCACTGCTTTGATCATGATCAGCCTCACAACACTTCACAAACCTCCACACACCCGAGTTTACTACAGCTACAATAGAAACTGTGCCTAGTACTCCAACGTGATTTTACTAGTGACTTATGCAGTGTCATTTATACTTCTAAACAAATATATCCTAAAATCAAACCTGCCTTTGTCAGGGTTACAACATATCCCAGTCTTCCCTATGTCTTCTAGCACTGCACTGTCAGCAAATTTCTCGTTTTTATGCTGCCCTGTCTGTCACTTATTTTTACATCTTTATACTTCTTCAAAACTTCAAAATGGCTAGTAGTTTTCTCTCTCTAAATATATATACGTACACTGATATGCAGAGTGACAAGTTCTTTTCTTTGATTCTATACTCCTTTAGTACTGTTTTAGTAGAGAAAAGACATCAATTGCAGCATGAGAGAGAAAAATGCTGGGTTTATCTCTTGAAGCTTTAAACTCCATAATCTATGCAACCACTGCCAACAGATGAATATTATTAAAATTAGCTATGACAACCTTAGTAGGAGTATTTCTTCTGCAATTTTCTACTCAAACATCACTACGACAAGAAACAGTATTATAAAGGCCTAGCCAAACAGCCATGCTACTAACATGGCGCTGTTAGCTGACATAGAATTAATGTTCAGCTCAACTGCTGAATAATCATTTATCCTTTCTATCACAAGCTGCCTTAGTTCTCTTGGTGGCTGATGAAATAGGCTGAATCCTGCCTTCATAATGGTATTTCTGTCAAAAATAATTATTCAAAAATAATTTATACATATTTTAGAATAAAGTATTTTAATAATGCGTACTATTCTTGCAAAGACATTTATGGGATAGCACAGATAGTAATGTTTTGACTGAATTTCCTACTGGCATCAGACACATTTCCTTCTAGGCTTTGGCTAAAAATTGGCAGCCTCAGTAAATTCATTTCTGAGGTGCTATGTAGTAAGAAAGTACTCTGAAGTACTACAAACACAAAGCATCATTGTGCTCATTTTTTAAAAAAATGTAAGCCAGATGTGTTATTTATTGAATCTGTCAGGTAGCATAACATCCATAAGACAGTATTCACCACTAATCACTCACACACTGAAGAACTTTTAATCCATGCTAGGAGACATATTCATACTGTTTTAAAATATTCTTCAGCATCTTCCCAGACAGTATGTATACTTTGCATCTTTCCGTACTAATTGCAGTGTTATATAAAATAAAATCTCAAAAACAAAATTCATATTCTAACTTAGACAAGAAAAAGAAATGGAAAAAACTAGAAGTTCAGCTTTTACCCAGACAACAGCTCTAACATGGTTAAGCCCCCTGGACCTTGAGAAAACTTTTTTAAGTAACCAACTCTTCCCTGACTATATGGTCGCTCTTAAAATAACCTAAAAAGCACCACTAAACAAATTCATTTAAACTCTTGGGGGACTAATTACAAGCAGCTAGACAAAAACATTCTCCTTTCAAATCTACAGATTTATAGTTTATGATAAAATGTCCTCATGACTGGTCAATGCAATTCCAATAGAAAACAAAACTCCAGTGGTTTAGTGACCATAATCTCCAGAGAACTGAGATGTTTTGCAGATTTCAATTCACAAATAGTCTGTATAACTTTCAGCAGCCAACTTTTAAATTACATGAAACACATTTTATTCTTAAATTAAAACTGCAGGCATGTAAATGTTGTATCTATTTTTAAAACCAATCCCAAAAATTGTGGTTTGCTATTGCAATAGTTAATTGTAAAGATGCCAATACCAATACATGGTGAATCCTGTATCACTAAAACTAGTGCATGCTGGTTAACCCAGACATACTTTCTGAGCTCACTCATCGGATCACAAGATGTTCATCACAGAGCCAAACTTACATTTTTTTCTTGACGAGGACAAGTATGTTTTATTTGTCTAAAGACAGTTTCACAATTCATTTAAGGACATGAAGAAAAACATAGTAGACACAAAAGTGATGAGTAACAAAGAAAACTGAACGGCAATCAATTTACTTATAATAGTGTACTGACTATGTCATAAACCCCAATGAATATCTAAGACATTTAACTCATCTGGAGATGAACTCTAATAGGACAAATGATCAAAACCAATGCTTAGGATACCTGGTAAATTCCAGATTAACAAATGCTGTCATTTGTTCCCATTTACTGCTAGAATTATTAAGCATGGAAGAAATTTAGAAAAGGGGGGCATGCACTTATTGGAGTTATTTTTAAATGTATACAGAAGTAAAAACACAGAGAAGGATTTTTTTCTTTCAGTGGATTTTTTTTTTTTTGTACAATAGCACCAGCAGTCACTTCCTTATTAAGCATATTTATGGATACACTTGCTAGAAGATAACATATACAGCCAGACAGGCATGACAGTAAATAAACTACAACTCTATTACCTGTAAGCAATATACATCACCCTTTCCTATTTTAGTACTTCCTTCTTCTCTTTCCAGCCATCATTTTATTACTTCATATGCTGTTTCTATGTATTCTACTTTTCCCTTTCTCAGACTTTCTCATTAAATAATAGTCAGCTTCTTAAGGAAAATATGTTGTAATTATTTTTTCTGAATTCCAGTGAACTGTTCTACTGTTCCCACCTATCCATCCATTCATCCATCCAACCATCCATCCATCCATCCATCCATCCATCCATCCATCCATCCATCCATCCATCCTGTGCCTGCCCCATCCCTGGCAGTCTTCAAGACCAGGCTGGCCAGGGCTTTGAGCAACCCGCTTTAGTGGAAGGTGACTCTGACAACGGCAGGACAGTGAGGGCTGGAACCAGATGATCTTTAAGGGTCCTTCCAACTCAAACCATTCCATGACTCTAAGATTCTGAATAACCTGTTCTCTCCTCCGGCTGTATATTCTGGTGTTCTCTGGAATAGTTTTCCTGTAGTTTCTAAGTCTGACATACCTATAAAGACCTATATAAGATAGTAACAAATTTCCTTCTGAAAACTCTTGACTCAGAGTAGAACAGTTATCAGTAAACTTTCAGGAAAAAGGGAATTAATATTGAGAACACATGTAGCTCAGTTTTATGTAACGTTCCCAGACAGGAAGAACTAGCTCAGATACTCTAAATTTGTATTTTAAAGAAATGTTTTTCAACATGGAAAATACTGGTTCTAGCATCCAAAAAGAAGAGCTGCAGTTCTAGATTTCCAAGCCTATGAACAGACACTAAGACATGCTAAAATTGAATGAAATTGTATTCTCATCCTATATATGAGTACATGAATACAAAAAAAAAAAAGTTGTCTGTTACCAGGCAAACTTATTTAACTACCCAGAAAATCTGAAAAACCTATTTTTAGAAAAACATAAGAAAATACCAAAGTAAACCTCAGACTTTAGAGACTTGATTCTGCTTGGTTCACTGTACAGAAGGTGACGTTCACTGGCAGAGAAAACTATGGAATATTTTGTTCTTTTCCCCTTTAACTTGAATGACACTACGAAATACACAGTTTACAATCTCTCATGAAAGAAATTCTAACTTCCTTCTGCTTTTTAGAGGCAATCTAAATATGTAACTGTTTCACAAACTTTATCTCCTAGACCACTTTATGAATACTACAGGGGAAGAGGAGGCACAATGTCTGCAGTGGAAAGAGTCCACCAATTTCACGAGCTTGGCTGAGTTTTCAGAATACTTTGCTTTATTCGCAGTTCATGCAGTGATGAACGATGAACTGATAATTAACAAGTAAGACTGTAATGTATGCTTTGAATTGCTCAGTATCACATGAGAACCACAGACGGGAGGCAGAAATAGAATCCAGAGCTCTGACACTGTTGTAATCAGGAAACCCTCCTTCTCCTCCCTACCATTCCATTTACCATGCTCTTTCTATTCTGCAAAACTGAGACAAGCATAGGTCCTGTTTGAAAAGTTAAAGCAGTTTTACTGTTCAGATGTGACTTGTCAGGACAGCAGAGATGAACAAAATAGAGAAGTCCAGTGCAAAAGGCAGCATGTTATCATCTAATGAAAGATTGTAGGCTGTTCTTAGCTTGCTGTTAGCTTGCTTCTTGGCTCCTGACAGCTCTAGAACCCTCTCCAAGACAAGGCCTACAAGCAACTCTAGGAACAGCTGAATGCAGTGAATTGCCCTCAAAATACTATGAAGAGACTGCACAAAATTGGACACTTCTGCAACATCAAATACTCCAAAACCACTTAAACTTTGCACTGTCAAAATACTGCTCTTGCTTTTATGCTCTGCTTCGGGACGTTCAGCACACACCCTCAAGTTCACAATACAGAAATATCAACTTGGTGGGCTGTAAAGCAGTTCTTACTATTTTTTAGATTCCTTGAATTAAAAAACATACATCAATTATGCTTTAAGCATCACAGACTTAGTCAAATAGTATGTAATGCAGACGCAGTCAGCTCAATTTAGAGAGCATTAGACTGGAGAAGTGAAAAGTGTATGTGAACTAGGCCTGTGACACAGCCTCAGAGAATGGTCCCTGCTCAACTGGATTCTGTTTCACGAACAGCCAGAACCTCAAAAAACATAACTGTCATTTCCTGGCTTCTAGATACTTGCTATTTTTATGTTCTTTTAAGGCACCTTTTGAAGTGTTACATATACCTACAATTGTGACATAATGTTAAAATACAGGCGTGTTCAGAGATAAACAAAAAAATGTGTTGACTAGAACTTAGGTCTGTCTACAACCTTGATATGAAGGCATATCTGGCTCTACATCATCTAGAGCTTTTGGATCAAGATATGATCAAGATATATCAGAAACCAGAGCCGATGGGGGTGAGTTATTAATGAACAAATTCCTGAGACATGCAGGAGGTATAGAAATAGGTGTGATGTTCCCACCAAGAGCATTGGATGTGATGGGGTAAATGTCAAAACAGTCTCCTTCAAAAAGAACAGCTACTCCATTGACTTCCGACCCCAAAACCCATGGTTTTGATCCCAAGAAATGGGCAGAAGAAATTACAAAAGCCAAAGTATAGGGTCAGATCATATGATCAGCCTTGATCAGTGTACGCCCTACAGGGAGCTACATCAACTACAATAACAGGCAGGAAGATGTTGATGCCCTAACTTGTTTACAGTTTGTCCCAAAGTCACTATATTTTTTAACTTCATGAGTAAAAAATAATTTCCATACTAATATTCCCTGCCTACTGTATTTTTTTTTTTCTACTTTCAGTCAGAAATCTTTTAACTGTTTAATATTTTGCTCTCCTCTGATACAGAGCGAAATGTCTCTCCTAAAGATAAGAGTTCAAAAAACCAGAACTTCAGTAACAGACTTGATAATGAACCTACATAAATAACCAAAGCTATGCAGTGGTTTCAATTCTAAGTTTTCTCAACACTCCCTATTTATATTAGCCAAATTTTCCAGTTATGGTCCCTGTCTCTATCACCTTTGTCTCCTTTTTCTTTTTCCCTGACTCAGTTCCTTTTTAGAATTTTGTCTTCTTTTGGCACATGGAGAAAGGTGTTTCATAAACTGCAGGGAATAGCAAGTACTCATATGGAGAAAGCAGATACAATTTTTAACAAGAATTACAGCTACAATGAAATACTTATTCCCTGAGCACAGATCTCAGTGAAAATACGTGCCCATAGTATATATCCTCATACTAAGAGGAAGGAAAGACAAGCGCCTTACGGTTTATCCATTATAAGTTGCTGAAAATAATAAACCCCCCAACAAAATTTGAAATTAATAAACATATACAGTTTTCAGGGATGCACAGATCTTCCATTAAAAGTTAGTCAAAACATTTTGACCTAGAGAAGTGTCGCTTCCTTCAGAGCCAATTATTTGTTCCCATTGTATACTGTCAAATCTGTGAAATGACAATGACCTACATGACAGAAGACCCATGGCTAAAATTCTCTATCTAAACCAATGGGAGCTCTCCCATTTACTTCAAAAAGATCATTAACTCACTGCTATCATAGAAAAGTGATTTGGCAGTACTTGTAAGGTTCTGTTACTTGGAACTGTATTTTGCTATGAGCTAGGCACTTCCCATCTTTACACTACATCTTTAAAATGTTCCTTTGCCTACCAGGCTCACCATCACTAGAATAGTAGTTAAAAAAGCAATCTGTCAACCAGGATTCTGCAAATGAACAATAAAAAATATAGGAGAAAGTTAGTACCTTCCTCTATTTTGTTTTGAGACTTTCTCTAGTGGCACAGAAAATAATTAGTGATGTCCTCTGTGTATTACATACGGCAAAGCAAACAGCTGTATTTAAAAAAGTGAACAACTAGTAACAGCCACAGCTGGTTCCAGCAGAAAAAAAGTCACGATGGTTCCAAACACAAATACCTCCAGTAGCCACAAAAAAAAAAACAAGAAAAGGACAAATATGTGGTCCAAGGGTTCTTTAAAAAAACATGGTGCTTTTCTCTTGCTATGGGCAGTGAACAGTACAGCAGAAAAATGAAATTCTGAGGTGGACTTAGAGCACTCTCCCACATCTTCTGAATCAGAGTTATGCTGGGGAGATGATGCATTCAGTCTCCAGACAGAAGAAAGATACTATTCACACAGCACTTCTACTCACTAGCCCAAGCAGCAGCAACGGTGCTGGCTTTGAAGGAAGCCAACTGTCCTGCTTTCCCACAGATAAAGAATTGCATTCGTGGCCACTAGAGGGAGGATTAGGAATACAGTAAATTGAGGGTAAAAGGCACCCATGATGAACCACATGGGACAATCTACAAATCCCCCCACCGCTGCCAAAGGGCAACAATTCTTAAGACACTGCTATGGGCTGGGAAGTATTATCCCATTGTTATCATCTGCTACAGGGGACCTGCCAGTATACATCCTAAACTTTGGTGGCTGGAGGATAGAGGGCTGACTAGGATCATGTGAAGCAATACCTACAAACACACAAAGACACAACCCTTTATTTACAGGTGCCTTATTTGCCTTCTGGTTTTCAATATCCTTACTTAAAACTTCTGATGTCCTTTATCAAGAGAGCTCCTGCTAAAAGCAAACACACCAGCTTCAAGACAAACTCAGAAGAAACATCACCAGAAAACCACACTGTGCCAAGATACTGTATTTAACAAAAAAATCTGAACATATTAGAAGTACTTGAAACCAACAAAAACCCACTGTGATAAAATAAATGTTCTTACACTAAATTCAGGTTTGAGGCATGTCTGAAAGAAATGTTTTCAACTAGTTACCTAGATAATTATGCAGTAAACTGTACCTTGCAATTCACTTTACCATGTAGCTCGACTGACTAGTGTCTTACCTCCAGCACAAGTAGCAGAACATTCTGACCAAGGCAGATGATTCCATGCAAAGCCAACTTCATTGTCTCCACTGCCAGTGCGAGAGATGGGAACATTGAATTTATACCTTATACCCAAATTTTGTTCCTGTAGCAGAATCTGTAGTTGAAAACAACTGGTTATACCATTAAAACAGGCAAGCAGAGGGCAACTACAGTGACATTTAATCTAGGTTTGTGTTATGTTCTAAGGAAGCGAAAAAAGTTATAAAGGAAGCCATAGGAGTTCTTTAACATATTCCCAAAAGAACCTGGACTAACTTGAAACATATACAAAAGTATTATTGTCTAAGGTGAGTTTTGTCTTTTTTCCTCCTTAACAACTTAGTAACTTCTGTTAGTTCTTTATTCTGAACATAATTGTTCTAAAAAAAAACCCAGTTTTCATTAAATTAATGTCTTAATGGAAATTGACAGCTGAATAATTATGTGAGGTCAAAGCTGGTTAAGGACATTACTGTGCAAACATACAGCAGTCCTCACTGAAATACAGGGAGGAGCTACTCACACAGCAGTTATGAACCTAGCTCTGCCCTTGTTTGCACTTCCACTGACTACAGTTAATAGTAAAAATAGTAACAGCAGCAGGCTGTGGCCGAGGTCACTGTTTTCCCCTAATTCAACAGCCAACAGCATTAGCTTGGTGGAATCACACCTTTTGAGTCCTTCAAAGGAGTATCAAAACTCTCACTGCAGCTGTATCACTGCAGGTGATACAGATGGAAGTGCAACAGTCACTGTGAGTTTTCGGCTACCCTCACTGTTGACTATCCTCCGCATACCACGCATCCAAGACTAGTCTTTGACTTTATCAAACTTTTTCTTCTTTCTGTTGCTAGAAATATGTATCATGTTAGATGCAGAAATCTGATACTTTTTATCCCCTACTACCTCATTCATATCTATCTTCTGTGATACTTTGCAGTCACATTTGGGAAAAAAAAAAAACAGAGAACTTTCAGTAAGAAAGTCAGTGGCACTGACTGAATGAGAAATGCATTATAATCATTGCATAACTCATTCTATATAGACTCTCTACCTGATCCACACCTGCTGAAGAAGAAACAGGATTCATGTGTTTGAAAATGCTGCCTAAAATGTGAATATCCAGCCAACAATCATTCTATACAAGAAAATATCCTATATGGCTCAAGCAATCCCTGAACTGCACGTCTGGCAGACGACAGAATATACTGGGCAAGAGTCACCTTGTTCTTCTGCTTCTCGCCAATGTATAATGCAACAGTAGGCTAACTACTGCCTCCTGTCAGAGACAAGGTATCAGGATCCTGGTCACATCTGTTACTTTCTTGTATTTTGTACCATCTGTTCAGAACAATGTATGTCACAGCAACATAAACGGGATAAACGACAATACTCTTGCTGTGGTCAGACTACACCTCACACTCAGGCCAGGCTTAAAACCACTGACATCTACAGAAGTGTCAAGAACTGTCATGCTGTATCTCAACACTTACATGTATCAGCAATGTAGATATGTAGAGATGCAATATATGTCCCATTTAGAATTTCCAACTACCATTATTCTGAACTGCATTTAAAAGAGATGAGACATTTTCTGTGAGATTTCCTTAGGGTACAACCTATTTTGATTTTCTTCATGGCCTTGTCTTTTCTCAGAACACAAATACATTTTTTAGATTTCATAAATACATTGATTACAACTTTACCATGACTATGAGATTTTCTGAAGTAGGGCCTAGTGCTTCCAAAGACTCTGGTTCATCTGTTGGCCTCTTGTAATGGAAAGCTGTTCCAGCAACATCAAATTTTCTTGGCCAGTCAATAGTCCAGGCACCATTAATATAGTAGTCATCCTCTTCAGATTTTAAAGCTTAAAAAAAAATACAAGCCACCTAAAAATTGGAAGCAGCATTTATAATGGAGAAGCCATTTCAAATTTATCTACTAATCTGCTAAATTTGCTAGAAGCTTTTTTATTTTTAAAGCAATATAAAGCCATTGCTTTCACCCTGTCAAAACAATATTGCCTCTGCAATAATCTTCAGTTTGAAGGTATACTTTGCAGATTTCAACATGCACACGCTATATGGAACAAAACAGAATTCCTATTGCACCTTGCAATGTATCTTCAACTCTAAAACTGAACCTGTGTGCAATGCATGCAGTTTTATGTAAGATATATGTAGGTCTCAAATGTATCATCAATTACCAATCTCATCTTTAGGTTAAGAGGCTGGGGCACAGAATAGGTATTTCATGCAGTGTGCAGAGGAAAAAAAGAGAAATAGCATTGAGTCTGATGTATGGTGTCAATCAGCTCTTGTTTTGTTGCCTCTGTTCACTATGGGTTTTTTTCCCCATATCCAAATCCAAGATATTTCTATTACAAACCCAACTACTAGCTATTTAATCAGATAAAATACTTTATTATTCCTAATTTAAAACCTTAAACCATAAAAGTAATACAGATACAACATAAATTTTTTAGCTAAGCAACCAATTAGGCTGGACAAATGTATTATTCAGGAATTTGTACTTTATGTTTTATTAATAAAAATTAGGTTAAGTTTCTAAATATGAAACTGACTTTGTATCTTGAGGTGAATATTCTGTTAAGTAGATACTGACTTCTTGACTTAAGGTCATTTCCAAGTTATTCAGCATTCATATTTACTTTAAATAAAACATGTTCTTAAAGGCAAAATGATGGTTGGAAATACATGAACAAAAAGGCATGTCATTTTTCGTTGAGACTAGTAAGCGACTTCACTAGATAGAGGACAAAATCACATCACAATCATAAGGAATAGGACAGCTTATGATCCAGTTTTACAGACAGTTTACCTGAAACAGTTAGGGAAAATGTCTCAGTGATGCTTTGAGTAAAGAAACTAGCTCTGACATACTTATCCAAGATTCTCAAAGTAATTCAGATGCCTTATTGTTTATACAGGCTTTGTAGCACAAGAAGGAAATGGTTAAAAGAAGCAAGTATAAGAATAAAAATGCAAGCAGTACTGTACTTAAAGAAAGGAACAATATTCACTATTTCACTTGCTATATGAAATAACTGTTACAGCTGAACATCAGTATTTTATCAGTAGCTCTATTTTTACACAGTCAAAATTTCTATCCATCCCACTTTTATAAAATGTAGCTTAATCAAAAGAAGAATCAATATGTATGCTGTATAGATTTAATGTATATCCAGATGCAAAGCAGTTCATTTTTTACCTGTCTTACTGCCAATGAAACATTCATTTGCATTCTGTAAATAGATTTACCCAATGTCAGTTGTTACACATATGTGAAGGCCACACAGTTGTGAATAGCATTCCAGTAACATAATTACATGACAATGATGACACAGTGGCATATTGCTATTAGCATATGAGATAGAAGGAACAAGTTAATATTATCAAATCATTTATGAGAACTTGAGAATGCAGAAAGCCCACAGAAAATTAGCACACAAGACCCTGTTGCATAAGAGGAATATAAGGGAAGACACCACCTTGGATCAAGCCATTTAAGGGAAGATAACTCCATTACTAAAACAACATTTTTGCATCAGCTCTGAAATCAGGCAGTTTTGTTGTTGCTGGGTTATTTGTTCAACAGATCAGTTTAAAATATTGAACTCTTTATGCAACTGTAGAAAAATGTTTTTGCTGTTACATCAGGCGCAATATCAGTGCAGAAATGATCAGGAGAGCAGGAAGAGAACTGATTAGAGAAGGGTGAGGACAGGTGCTGACTGAGCTAACTGAGCTCCCAAATGTCCAACTGTAGCCTAAATTTGAGGCCATGGCTAGCAAAAGAACTGGATCTTAAGTTAAGGAACCATGGGATGTTTGTTAGTTAAGTTTGAAAGCCTGCTAGCTGAAATGAACAAAGAAGAAACTTTGAAGCCAGCATGACAGCTACAGAGGAAGCGTTTAACTTTTTCCTTTTTTTGCATACTTCCAAATGAATAAATTGATTTCTTAGACTGTGGTCTTGTATTTGGCAGCAGTGCACATAAAAGAAAATACAGGAATACCCATTAATGGTTATTTACATCTGAGTCAGTTTTCTAATCTGGTCCACGATATGGCCACACAAACAGCTGTCATGCAACAACAGAGGGAACTCCATAAAGACAGGGAAGTAGCTGTGAAGTTGCCAATGTCATTAAAGAAATATCCCTACAACAATACCCTTGAGATATGTATTTTAACAGAATAAACCCATTTTTAACTACCTTTGTGCTCTTACAGTTCTTTTAAGGGAGCAGACAGATTTAAAACCTTCCTATCCCCAGAAATTTGTCATCCTAAAATAGTGGTCTGGTTCACACTCACAGATCAAAACATCCCATCACTAAATGAAATGGCCCCTGAGACCCTGATTATCTTTCACTAGGGTATAATGGCAGTTTTTAAAGTTGGAAACACAAGAAACTAGTGTAGGAGAGGAATCCCCTATGTGTGCAGTCAGGGCTCAGGAAACCCCTTGAAATTGTGACAAGGACATAAAAAAGTGTTTATGTAATACCTTATGTTTTTAGATCTGTGGCCAGATTAAATGCCAATTAAGTTGTGTTTTTTTAATTTAAACGAAGAAAAAATACATTTTTGTTTCATTTTAGACAGATAGTGCCACCAATTGAAATGCTTTTCCAGGTCACCTTCCTCTGCTTATAAAACAGCAGAATTACAAGCTGAATTGTACTAGCTATGAGTTATCCTCTTTGTTCGGTTTTTCACCTCTCCATGAAATAGCTCTTAGCTGTATATGACCATGACCGGCAGTGTGCGCTCACAGCCCAGAAAGCCAACCATATCCTGGGCTGCGTCAAAAGGAGCGTGACCAGCAGGTTGAAGGAGGTGATCCTGCCACTCTACTCTGCTCTTGTGAGACCTCACCTGGAGTATTGTGTGCAGTTCTGGTGTCCTCAACATAAAAAGGATATGGAACTGTTGGAACAAGTCCAGAGAAGGGCCACGAGGATGAGCAGGGGACTGGAGCACCTCCCGTATGAAGACAGGCTGAGAAAGTTGGGGCTGTTCAGCCTGGAGAAGAGAAGGCTGCGTGGAGACCTCATAGCAGCCTTCCAGTATTTGAAGGGGGCCTATAGGGATGCTGGAGAGGCACTCTTCATTAGAGACTGTAGTGACAGGACAAGGGGTAACGGGTTAAAACTTAAACAGGGGAAGTTTAGGTTGGATATAAGAAGGAAATTCTTTCCTGTTAGGGTGGTGAGGCACTGGAATAGGTTGCCCAGGGAGGTTGTGAATGCTCCATCCCTGGCAGTGTTCAAGACCAGGTTGGACGAGGCCTTGGGTGATATGATTTAGCGTAAGGTGTCCCTGCCCAAGGCAGGGAGGTTGGAACTAGATGATCTTAAGGTCCTTTCCAACCCTAACGATTCTACGATTCTACGACAGGATGCATGGTATACCTCTCCCTAGCCACCTCTGTTTGAATGTTGGTACAGGACATATGAACAACCTTACCCACGGTATATTCTGACATCGGGGAAGGGCCATGGGCAGTATGATGCTGGAAAGATAATAATTAGCACTGTACTGCTGGAGTACTGCTGTTATTACTGCTGCAGAATGGAGGGAGGTTGATTATCTGCTGCATAACAGAAGGAGGGAGGCAGGCAGAAAGAAACTCAGGCATCCAACAGTAAAAGGTACCATCATTATCAATAAATCAATTTAGGAATTCATGTACCTAAGGAGGATAACTGCCCTTACAACTCACACTTTAAGGCATCATAATCCTTTCCAACATGTTAGTGTTATACACAACAACTACATGGAGTGCAGATTGACAAAAGCGGCCTCTGACGTATTACCTGTAAATTGCTGTTTAGTCTAACATGTAATAACTTCGGGTTGTGTTAATCTGTTAGTCTGCTGTATAACTGATCAGCTCCCTAATCTATTCTTGACTAATAGGTATTCTTGCACTACTGTGAATGGACTGCCATGTAAATCAGGGTACAGAGAGTTTCAGAAATGTGTGCTGTTTTGAGTCTGATGAAGCCAGATTTGTATGTATCAGTATTAAAAAAAACAGAAAGCAAATTTAACACAGCCTTTAAAGAATTTAATAACAATTAGGGAATATGAATTTAATTCTATGCTTTACAACAGACTTCCTGAATTATCTCAAGCAAGCACCTAGTTTTTCCGCACCTCATTTTCCTTATCTATAAAACAGGGATGGCATCTACACAATACAGCACCTCAGTAACACTGTATAATTGATACTTTAAATTCCCTTAAGATAGACAGTATTGTTAGCATTTAAGTAACTACTGCTGTTGATGAGTAACCATTGCAAGAATAAAACCATGTTTTAAACCAGTTTAATCCCACAAGATCAGAGACTTCCCTGATGGAAGAAACTGCCTCAGTGTGGGACAGTACATCATTTGGATACTCTTTGTGCACTTCAGCTGGAGTCTGACACTATAACTATAGTGAATTGATGTGATTTCGCTCCGAGTGGACAAGGAGGAATCACTCAATGTAACTCATTAGTTCCATTCAAGAAAATACATCCTAACCAACTTCTGCAACTGCCCGATCACAACCTAATATTAACAGCTAATAATTCCCTCTGCTGCTTCTGCTACGCCTATGGTTTAGCCAAACCAGAAAATGTACCTTCAATTCACAACATTAACTGACCTAATAACAGCCTGCCATTTAAACCATGTTCTTACCAATGTAGTTCTTTGACATTGCCACTTCTCTTACTTCAATGTGCACAGAACCTCTTGGAATTCGAATCACTTCCATATAGCCTGTAATACAAAGGTAAACTTTACTTATTTACACTAATCAACATTAGTCATGAAATCAACCATTATGAATTATTTACTACTAAAAATTAGTATGATACGGATTCAAATGTACTTGAAGATTTTTATTTCATGTGATAAAAAGGAAAACACTTTAAATGCAATACAAAAATTTGACAGTGATAGCAAGAACTTACCATGTAGTCAGGAACTCCTTTTTGTAAGTGCTAATAAAGTATTTTTAACAGTGTATTATGAATAACCAACATATAAAATGACCTTAGGATCACACAATAATTCAGTTTGGAGAGGACTTCAGCAATTCAGCCCAACTTTCTCCCATAAGCAGGGTCTGCTAGGAGATCAGACCAAGTTACTCAGTGCTTTATCCTGCTGGGTTGTGGAAAATCCCCAGTGATGGAACTATACAACCTTTCTGGACAACCTGATCTGCTGCTGGACTGTCTTCCTGGGGAAGAATTTTTTTCCTTACATTCAGTCAGTACCTCTCTTGTTTTAATTTATAGCCATTGTCTCCTCTCTCAGCAGGTACCCACCACTGTGAAAAGCCTAGCTCTGCCTTATTCATAACCTCTTCTTAGGTATCAGAAGGGTGACAGTGGGTCCCCACAAACCTCCTCTTCTCCAGGCTAAATAAACTCAGTTGTCTCAGCCTTTCCCAAAGACGGGCAAGGGCCCCAGAGCCCAATAATCTTAGTGGGCCCTCACTGAACGGAATGCACCCCAGTGCACCAATCCTTTTCCTGTATTTGGGAGCTCAAAACTGATAACACTGAGATTGCCACCCTATAACTGTCTTTTTTGAGTTAAGCTTTAAACTAATTGCCCATATATATTTTCTGAGTTCTAATAAGATAAACTTAAAGAGACATTTCTGGATTCTTCCCATTCTAAAATTTCATGTATGATTAAATATCAGATTCTACCATACACATGAAAATCATACACATTAGTCTTACTATACCACCTAACTAGGTAACAATTAAAAAAAAATAATAAAAAACCCACCCACTTTTTTTTAAGTGCATTGAAGACCATGAGAACTAAGTATTCAGTAATGAAACGTATGTGGCGTAAATCTAAACTAATACAGAAAAAGGCAACAACAAAGCAAAAGAAGTCAAAGGAAATGACTATCAGCAGTGCCATTCTGGAAATGAATGCAGCACTGTTATTTGCTAAAAGGACACCTAAATGCATTGTGCAATAGAATGGGCATATACGTACATACCTCCTCTTGGCAGTGAATCATTGAAGAAACCTTCAATGGCTTCACATGTACTGCCATCTCCGCCACAAACACGGCATCTATCTTCTTTAGCATCAGACCCCAAAATATTATCACAACCTACATGCTGAGAACAGATAAGAATAAATATTTTAACAGGATGATGGTCTTACACCACCATCTTCTTTCTGAAGTGTTTGTCTCAAGTTTGAGATACTCAGCTCTTCTTTTTATCTACCCTGTTTTTGATAGCTACTGTAAGTGGGTTTTCACTTACCAGGGAAAGAAAATAGACACATTTGGGTTGTTACCAAATCTTGATTAATAAGTACTTTGCACTTCTATGGTGACTTTCAGGAAGAGATCTCACAATGTTTTACAAACAATTTAATTATTACAGTTATCAATAAATTATTAGCTATATTTTTACTTCAACAGTTAACTGTGTTCCATCTATATTGCTTTGTTAAGGCAAACATTTGCTGTGTTCTTTAAACATTTATATAGCATAAAAATTAATCACAAAGGCATTTACAGCTTCATAAACCACATTTCCATATTATCCAGGCAAAACTTACGATTGTTTTTGTAATTTTGAATGTAAAGTGTAAATTACTGTAAGAATGAATGCAGAATGAAACTTAGTGAAAGGCTGAATTAAAAGCTGTATTAGATAGCATTAAACAGCCTTTGAAAAAAGAGGTGTCTATAACTGATCATAAAAAATAAATTACATTTCTGATTATCTACTTGAGAAATATAGTGAACAATGATTAACTCCTTACAACTTATTGATTCAATCCTATTACAAAGCAGATGAAAATAGAGACAGCTGGATCCTTAAAACACAACAAAAAGGAGAATGAACAAGTAGGATGTAAACAGAATGAACACAGAAGCTGCCAATTTTTTTTGGGATTTATACAAAAAAAGAAGCAGCTACACAACGTTGTTTACTGTCTAGCAATATCATCTTGTATCCCATAAATATGTAATTCATAGGCCATAAGAGAAATTAGACCACTTTAAATAACTGACAAAATGGTATTATTCTAGCCATTTACATTTCAACTTTCTGATTCACCAAGAAGACAGAGACCCGACTTTGTTACACAGCTCATTCTCAACTTGAAATTTTGTTTTAAAAGACTTTTTCAAAATTATCAAAATCTGCACAAAGAACACCAGAATTCCACACGTTATTTCTTAGGTCTTTTTTGATATCATCCTGCTATTCAATAAACATACATCTTCAGCCCTCAATTTAGCAAAGAATTTTAGCATTGGGTTAAGCTTTAGTTATGTTGGTAGTTTCCGTGAAATCAAATACTTTTTAGAGTCACCAGCACAGTTGAGATGTTTAGACTTAAGTACAGAATTAAACACTTTGCTAAACTGAAGCAGCGGTGGGATGTACATAACCAACAATACAGCACAGACCTTCAATTCTATTCAAATTTATGTAATGCAATTCTATAGGAATCTTACACGATAGAAATCAAGAGTTTCAGTAAATGGAAAATAATTTCATCATTATACACTTTTTCCTAGAGCTACAGAGCAATAATGACAACTTTGTTTCAATGATATTAATAGCAGAATTGTTTGCAACAGGATGAACTAGTTAAACAAATTAATATGTTCACATTTATTGTTTTTCAGTCAGAGTGGTGTTCTAATTGGAATGATGGAACAGGCCTTGGAACAGGGCAAGTATTCTGTTCATCTCCTGTTGCCCTTTCCACCAATTCTTCAACAGAAAACATAAAGCAAGAGAAAAAAAAGACAAAATGAAGGATTCTATGAATGTCTATAAGCAGCTACTGAAATTTAAGTGATTTGTTTAGTTTATGCAATACTTTTTTAATCTTTTTGTCTCAATCTTACTTTCTCATTAACAATTTGACCTGTCAACACTCACGTTCCATAAAAGTAAGTACCATAATTAAATGTAGGAGAGAGTAGACACAACAAATTAGTCCTTAAGTACTTTATAAAACATTTGTAACCTTGCATTCTCCATTGATACAGATATCCAGTGAATCAGCATTGCACTGAGTCCCATCTATTACTGCAGGAGCACGTTCAGTGTAAAAATTATAACCTTCAGCCAAGCAGTTTAATGCACATGGTTTAACCCCACCTGGACAACAAAAATGAATGAAAAAAAAAAAAACAACCAAACAGAAGTCTTGAAAAGTTAACAGCTGGTTAAAGGTATATATGCATAAACATCTGAAATTTATAATCTTATCTCATACCTGACACATACAATGTATACACTTTATTTAACTTCCCTTTATTGATTTCTCTACTTGACTCTTCTTTCTTGCAAAAAAGATTATTTCGCATAGTAAGATATGGCAAGGTTGGCTGGCTCCATAACGATTCCATTATGTTAATACAACCCTAATGATTATTGAACAATTTAAAACAATAAGGATACCACTTCACCATTTGAAAAACAAGAATAAGAAAAAGAATGTAGTGCTAGAAGTATATCAATGTAAATTTCAAAGCAAAGATCAGACTATTTTAGTTAAGAATTTAGTCCTACAGAATTACATTATAGCTCAGACTACATGATCACAATGATCCTTTTTAGGCATTTTATCTAAAAAACTAAGAGTAAAACTATCCACATCAGTAAAATACAAAAACACAAGCGGAAACACAGACTTGTTCCCTATAGAATTAGAACAGGAAAAACCAAAATAATACAAGGACAACCTACAAACTTAGAATGACAGAAACATAAACTTGATTAAACTGTCCCAAAAAGGGATTATATCCCTCTTCCCTGCAAAAGATCCTTTTATTGCACAATGCAATTATTTATAATTAAGTTACTGGATTAGTAATTGAATTAGAGAGTTTTATAAATTCTTTTTCCTTTTCCTATTACTCCTATCTTAAGAAAGGAAGAAAAACTGTGAGATTTTTTTACACTGAACTCATCACTGTGGCATAAAATACACTTACAGATCATCTATAGAATCTCTAATATATTACAACTGCAAGTGGAGAAGGGCTCCATATTTTTTAATTGGAGTCACTCTCTTTCATAGCAGAAACAAAACTGTATCAGAATAGAAATGGCTCTTCTGCAATATCTTCAGCAACTGACAAAAGTACTAGTAAACTTAGCTCATATTTTAATCAAAATAGTCTATTTACAAACATTACTCTTTGTATAACATTCATATAATTTTAAGACTTCACATACGGAAACATTTTTGTGAAGATGACCATTACCTCCAGTGTAGGGTTTCCAGTTATAATACTTTCCCCGGAAAGGCATATTGTCAAAATCTGCACATTGCTTTTCTCGAAAATCACGGGCCCCTGAAGGACATGGCTAAAATGATAAAGACAAAAAAAAGGTTAATTTCTTCCAAATATCAACATAAAAGGAAACACTCATGAGCTTACATTGCAAACCTAATCAGTCAAGAGACTAGGAGGTGGTTCCCTGCTTTGTCTTGTGGCTCTGCTTCTGGAACTTGCTTTATTGTCTTACAGCATTTATTTTGTAACCATAGCCTGGCATGAAGTAACTGAAGTAATTTAAGCAAAGGTACTGGTATATAACAGTTTCCATAAAAAAGGACAATCAGAATCACATCAAACTATGCCATCAGCTACCTCCTTATAAACAGCTGAAAAAAATTAAACCAAAATAATCTGGTAAGAGCTGGAGGCTCAGTTACACTGTACTGAGCAGCTCTACTGAGAAATGCTACTAAGAAAGACATCAAGAAAAAAAGACCCAAACACTTTCCAGAGTTGTATCACCTCTTGTTACTTGTAACCTTGACAAAAGCACTGTGTTAAGGCTGAGAACAGATACCATGTTTGGCTCTGATTTTTACCAGTCTCCAAGTGATGAAATAAAAACTGCTTTCATTTGAACTTTCATTACTTCACATTACCAATAACAAAACTGTAAAGTAGCCTTCTTACATGGAATAAGGGTAGATATAAGTGAAATTTATCTTAGAAAGAATTATGGGAGAGAGAATTCTTTGCTGTTTCTCACATTTTTCATCAGCAGGTTCACAATAATAATCATGACTAATCTTGGATACACCCAGAATTTAGATTTAAATAACAATTAAACATTGTTATCAATGTTTAAGTACCTGCTGAAAATGCAAGTTTCATCAAAGTATTTGAAATACAGGTTAAAATAACTTTTAGACTGAAAAAGAATTTGACAGAAAACAGAGGTGTCAATAAATATTATTATTTTATGAGCAACAGAAGTGTGCATTTTATGACTGTTTTACTTGTCTTCCTATGTATCTGAGTCACTAGCACAGTTCAGGAACGTGAAATGCACTGAAGTGAAAGGGTTTCTATAAACTCAGATGATAAAAATTTGCTGCACAATGCAAATATTAATAAAATAATTAAGATTCTCAGTATACATGAATCAAGCTCTTTTAACAGCCAGTCCATTGCAGTATAATTCAGAAGCTAGAATATGTTTTTGCAATTTTGAAGCTGTTGCCATATAAATTAAAATGCATTAGACAGTATGTAATATTTTTTCCCTATAAATCACTATTATCTCCCTCCACATAAAAGTTCATTTTTGAATATAATACATTTACTGATAAAAAAAAAACAACTAAGGTGACTTACTTAAATTCAGTACTTCTTCAGATGATAACACTGAGAATAAAACACAGCTATGTGAATAAAGTAACAAGTTTTTTTAATGGCAACACAAATTCAATTTGCCTTTTTTGCCATGTTCTCCAACCAGTAGAGGGATCAGTCTTGACCAACCTCAAAGCTTGAGTCTAAATCCTTCTGATACTTACCTGGCAGGAGACACCATAATCAAGCAGCTGGTTTTCCCAGGGCGAGGCTCATACCTTGCACTCAGGGAGTGCTATTTTCTTTTTTTTCTAAAGAGCAGACCTTGGCCTCTTCAGGAACCTGCTCAGTAAGGTTCCATGGGATACAGCCCTAGAGGGCAGGGGGACCCAAGACTGTTGGTTGATATTCAAGGATCACCTGCTACAAGCTCAGGAGTGTTGCATCCCAACCAGAAGGAAGTGCAGCAGGAGGGCCAGGAGACCTCCTTGGATGGATAAGGAGCTGCCGAGGAAACTTAGAGGGAAAAAAGAGGCTTACAAAAGGTGAAAGCAAGGACAGGTGCCCTGGGAAGAATACACCCATGCTGTCCGGGAAGCTAGGGACCAGGTTAGGAAAGCGAAGGCCCAGTTAGAGTTAAACTTGGCTAGGGATGTGAAAGATAACAGGAAGGGATTCTATAGGTACGTAGCGAATAAAAGACAAGCTAGGGGACAATGTAGGCCCCCTCCAGAAGCTATCAGGAGAACTGGCTTCCCTGGATTTGGAGAAGGCTGAGGTTCTGAATGACTTCTTTGCCTCGGTCTTCACTGGCAAAGGCCCTGACCACACCACGCAAACCTTGGAAGGCAGATGCAGGGACTGTGAGAATGAAGACCTTGGGCCCACTGTAGGAGAGGAACTGGTTCGAGACCATCTTAAATTTAGCTGGCGAATGAAGTTGCTAAGCCACTGTCCATCGTATTTGAAAAACCATGGCAGTCAGGTGAAGTTCCCGATGACTGGAAAAAGGGAAATATAACCCCCATTTTCAAGAAGGGGAAAATGGATGACCCAGGGAGCTACAGACCAGTCAGTCTCACCTCTCTGCCTGGCCAGAAGAGTTTATACATATGTATCAATCAGAAGAGGAAATTCAAAGAAACCATGCACCCCCGATGAGCAAGACTGGTAAACTGCTAACAACAGACAAAAACACTGAGGTACTCAACAACTTTCCTGCCTCAGTTTTCACTGGCAGGCTCTCTCCCCACATCTCTCAAGTGGATGAACTGCAAGTCATGAACTGGGGAAGCAAAGTCTCTCCCACTGTAAGTGAAGATCATTTGCAGAACCTGAACACAAATCTATGGGACATGACAAGGTACATCCCAGAGTAGAGAGGAACTGGCTGATGTAGCTGCCAAGCCACTCTCTGTAATACTGGACAAGTCCTGGCAGTCCAGTGAAGTTCCTGGTGAGTGGGAAAAAGGGAAACACTGCACCTAATTTTAAAAAGTTTAGAAAGGAGGATCCTGGGAACTACCAACCTTTCAGCCTCCCCTCTGTGCCTGGGGAGACCATGGAACAGATCCTCCTAGAAGCAATGACAAGACAAATGGTGGGCAGGGGGGTGATTCAAAACAATCAGCATAGCTTCACCAAGGGAAGGACTAGTCCTGCCTGACCAGCCTAGTGGCCTTCCATGATGAGGTGAGTACATCAGTGGACAAGGGAAGAACTACAGATGTCATCTGTCTGAGCTTCTGTAAGGCCTTTGCCACGGTCCCGCACAATATCCTTCTCTCTATAACAGAGAGACACATTAGATGGATGGCTTGTTCAGCAGATAATGAACTGACTGGATGGTCGCATCCAGACAGTAGTGGTCAATGGTTCAATGGTCTGGATGGAGATCTGTGGTGAGTGATGTCCCTCAGGGGTCCATATTGGACCCAGCGCTGTTTAATGTCTCTATCAATGGCATAGACAGTGGGATTGAGTGCGCTGTCAGCAAGTTTGCAGATAACATCAAGCTGAGTGGTGCAGTTGATATGCCTGAGGGATGGGATGCCATCCAGAGAAACTTGCACAGCTCAAAAAGTGGACCCATGTGAACCTCAGAAGGTTCAACAGGGCCAAGTGCAAGGTCCTGCCTGTTGATACCAGCAACCCTGGTATTAACACAGCCTGGGGGATGAGGGATTGAGAGTACCCCTGAGGTGATGGACTTGGAGGTACAGGTGGATCAAAGATTGAACATGAGCTGGCAGTGTGCACTTGCAGCCCAGAAGGCCAATCGTATCTTGGGCTGCATCCAAAGGAGCGTAGCCAGCAGGCAACTGGCACAAGTGGAAACACAGGTTCCATTTGAACATCATGAAACATTTTTACTGTGAGGGTGACCGAGCACTTGCACGTTTCCCAAAGAGGTGGTGGAATCTCCCTCCTTTGAGATATTCAAAAGCCATCTGGACACAGTCCTGGGTAACCTGTTTGAGGTTTTGAGCAAGAGGGGCCATACAAGATGATGTGCAGAAGTCCCCTTGTATGAGAAGTCTTTCTTTTACCTATTAAATACTAATTTAGTTTTTGCCAGTTTAAATTGTTAAAATCACTATCTGTATCCTCCTCTTGAACACAGCTCTTGGCAGTTCAACAGGAAACCAGCTACACGCAGCCTGTAATCTCACTGATAACAGGAGCAGCAGACAAGGCTGGGAATATCCAGAAGCTGCTAAAGGAACTGTATGAGCAAAGCATACAATGGTCCTACTCTCTTGCTATTTTATCTGGTATGGTAGTCACAGAATTTTAGAATGGTTTGGGTTTGAAGGAACCTTAAAGATCATCTAGTTCCAATCATCCTGCCATAGGCAGGGACATTTTCCACTAGACCAGGCTGCTCTAGACTCCCTCAAACCTGACCTTTTACGTTTCCAGAGATGGGGCATCCACAGCTTCTCTGGGCAACCTTCCCAGTGTCTTACCAAACTCCCAGCAAGGAAATTCTTCCCAATACCTAATCTAAATCTACCCTCTTCTAGTTTAAAACCATTACCCTTTATTCTATCCCCATATGCCTTTGTAAAAAGTTCCTCTCCAGCTTTCTTGTAGACCACCCATTAGACACTGGAAGTCTACTACAAGGTCTTCCCAGAGCCTTCTCTTCTCCAGGTTGAACAAGCCCCACTCTTTCAACCTTTCCTCACATGGCTGGCTTCTGAGGGCTTATGTGGGACCTTATCACAATGTTCCAGTATTTCAAGGGTGGCTACAAAGACGGATACAGATACTCAGGTTTTACAAGGAGTCACATGGAAAAGACATGGGGTAATGGGTACAAGTTATTGCAAGGGAAATTCCTGTGACTGGACACAGGAAAAATGTTTTTCACAATGAGAACAATCAGCCATTGTTAATAATCTTCCCAGGGAAGTGACGGATTCTCCAACATTGGGCATTTTTTTAAGATTCAACTGAAAATAGTGCTGAGAAGTCTAGTCTAGACCATGCTTTTATCAAGAAAGGTTAGACCAGATGATCCTCAAGGTCCTTTCCAACATGGTATTTTATGACTCTATGAAAATCATAGGTATAGAAATGCAAAAATATTACTGCAAAGTAAGTTATTATATGCATTTATAAAATGCCAGCTCTTTGGCATTGTCTCCTTGTTTTATACTATTTTCCCAAAGTAAATGTGCAGTCAGTCTTCTCTTTATTGTGTAAAATATTTCCTGTTTTTCATGGAGTTATAGTACATGGATAACTTTTGTCAAGCAACAGGCTTCTTGTGTTTTCAAACAGTGTTTCAGGAGACTGCAAATCATGAGGTAAGAATCTAATGAAGGTGTAAGAATTCTAAGACAGGTCTGACAAAGTCTTGATAAGAAAATGATGAAATAATTAAACTTTGGAGTTGAAAAAAGCATTGACTTTGATGAGAACATAAAAAAAATTAAGACTGAATAAAAAATAATTTGCCTAAAAAGTGCTGAAAAATCATTGAACCAACACAGACAAAACACCAAGCCTTTTATCTCACAGAAATGTGTTTATCTTGGAGCTTAAAGTCAGGCAGACTTCAGTAACTGAACTCCCTATATTTCCTGTTAAAAAAGGACTATAGTACACCTCACAGAAGATGCAAAACACAGCCTGGAGGGTGACAGTTAAAACTCAGGTACTGTTCCATGATTCCATGATGTAGCTCCTCTAATGAATGTGTTTTAGAAAAAAATTGGCTTAAAAATATTAAAATTATGAAAGCAATGAACAGTATCTGTGAATGTATGCACAAAGGAACCAACAAAATCCACTTCCTACATTCTAGTAAGAGCCTGAAGAATCTTTTAAAGGTATGTATGCACACTTACTTTCATATAGATAAACCCTTCACAGAACTCGTAAGCAAAATGAGTTTCTTAATGTATATAAAAAATTAGAAGGCTTTTACAGTTTTATATGTATACCAAATTACATTTCACATCCTATACTTATTTTAAATCAGAAAATGAGTTATTTTAACTGAGAAATTATGTGCCTTGCAAGTCTATCAGCCTTTTTTTTGGTTTGGTTTTTTATTAAAAGTACTTTGGTTGGAAAAAGACACTTTTAACTAGAAGTACTGTGGTTGGTGGTAGAAAATAAGTTTCTGATGAGTGTGTTTCTTTCTACCATCCTTTTGTTTCCAGAATTCATTAGCTAATGTTCTTTGCTGCTGATCTCAATGTTTCCATTAGCAGATGCTTTTTGAATTAAGAAGTCATATATGGCTTTAGAAATGTTTGATGAGAAACAAACCTACTAAGTGTGTGTGCTGTTTCCAAAGAATTAAAATAATTAACATGGTGAAAAGAAAGGGCAACTTTCTCATCTCTGACAGAAAAATGAATTCAAAAATAGTAGGAGCTTTAGCAAGTGCTACATCAAAAATTACAGATGGGCAATAAAGGTTGACATTGCAAGATAAACTTGAACAGAAAAGAGGTACAAACAACACATTTTTCATAAAAACTATGACAGAATTGCATGCTCTCAACTCTTACATTAATCAAATATTAAAAATGTCAGGCACTAAGGACTGTGATAAATCTTGAAACAAAATCTACTAATCTCAGCAATTATTAGTTATGTAGAACCCTAAATATTACTATAAATGAAATAGACTACAATCATCAAAACCATTAAGGCAGTAAATTTAAGCTTCTGTAAGTACCAAATGTTTATGCACTGGAAAACCATACCCTAAAAATACACTAAAAAAACTGTTTACAGTCACACTGTAAGAATGGCATTTCAAAATTGCCTGGCCTGAGTCTGCAACTGTTCAAGAATTCTTTTTAAGACCTAGACAACAAAATACAGTTTCCCTTCTAGTATCTTGTTTAAATTATTGACTGAAATATGAATATAGGTAGGGAATGAAAATTTTGGAATAGAGTTTTATAATTTTAAAAGATTTGACAAATTGGAGCAGTGGTTTAAAATAAAGCAATGGATGCAAATTACTACTTTTAAGTAGGAACAATCAACTGTGAAGGCACAATTTGAGGAATGACTTCATAAAGAGCAGCTTTTAGGAAAGGAATTTGGGCATTACACATCAACACAGACTAAATAAATATTGTCACTCCTGTAAGAAAAATAAACACAATACTCAAATGAATAAACAGAACCCCATCACTAAGATGAAAAGCTAAGTTACACTTGCGATACTAAGTTATCTTAGTATTCCTTATGACTGAGAGGTTTTAGCTAGAATCCTATGCAGAGGTTTGGGCACCATCTATCTAGGGTAAAGAAGACCAAAAAGAGACATGATATTAATCTGCAAAAACAGGAGGAATGATATCAGCTGTCTTCTTACTGGGAAAAGAGTAAGGGTCTTAAAGGATGGGAAAACATACACTGTAATTTATGAAAACTGTCCTGACTGTAAGGATATCGAAGAATCCTAATGGTATCTCCAGGACAGAAGGCATTTCAAGACAGGTCAGCTGCCTTACCACCAGAGAAGAATGGCTTAATGGTTTAAATGACAGTTGATTTTGCCTTCAAGCCAGGGAATAGCCTGAATGGCCACCTCAGATACCTCCTAGATGCTCCTTCTGTGACCCTATAAGCTTCCTCTCAGTTATAATCAAAGAAAGAAAGAATAAAGGAAGCAAAATCAACTAAGACTAAAATGGCCTGAAAAGTGCCTGATAATAAGAAATAAAATATTATAAAACCACAACAAATCCTAGCAACATTTCAATCATATTACTAGGTAGCTGTAATTCTTAGTAATTAAAAAAGCATTTAGAAATTGTGTATTTCTGTGGCAGAATTACATAAATTACATAAACTTTCTTGCATACGAGTTATTGTGGCAGATGCTAAATAACATCTATTGGCGAAAAATATTTTTAATAAGAAGACCTGGAAAATTATCTCACAAAAGCCCTTAAAGAGTTAATGGAGGAAGGCTCCAGTGTGCTAATGTGAATTTATTAACATATCTTCGATTGTTTGTACAAACTGAAACAGGTCACTATTTGAAATAGACAAATAGAATATTTTAGTTACAGCTTGCCTGATACCAATCCCAAAGAAACAGAAAAGCTGGCAGAGACTTGACTGATACAGTTTTCAAGGAAAGGTAAATACAAATCATACAAATCAGCATTTTGCATAAGTTTTATCAACTAAAACCTTTTATAATCCCTGGCTAAATTAAAACAATAATAGAACATGTTTAGATTTTTATAAGGGACTTAACTTAGTAGCACACAACATCCTGACTGGAAAGAAACAAACAGATATTCATTCAGCAAAGAACAGAGAGTATGCTTTGGCCTCTTCAGGAACCTGCTTAGTAAGGTTTCATGGGATAAAGCCCTAGAGGACAGGGGGGCCCAAGACTGTTGGTTGATATTCAAGGATCACCTGCTACAAGCTCAGGAGTGTTGCATCCCAACCAGAAGGAAGTGCAGCAGCAGGAGGGCCAGGAGACCTCCTTGGATGGATAAGGAGCTGCTGAGGAAACTTAAGAGGGACAAAAGGAAGCAAGGACAGGCGGCCTGGGAAGAGTACACCCATGCTGTCTGGGAAGCTAGGGACCAGGTTAGGAAAGCTAAGGCCCAGTTAGAATTAAACTTGGCTAGGGATGTGAAAGATAACAGGAAGGGATTCTATAGGTACACTGCAAATACATGGGGGACAACATGGGCCCTTTCCGGAAGATATTGGGAGAACTGGCTACCCTGGATTTGGAGAAGGCTGAGGTTCTGAATGACTTCTTTGCCTCGGTCTTTACTGAGAAAGGCTCTGACCACACCACCCAAGTCTTGGAAGACAGATGCAGGGACTGTGAGAATGAAGACCTTGGGCCCACTGTAACAGGGGAACTGATGGACAGGGGTAGAGCAGTTGATGCCGTCTGCCTGGACTTGTGCAAAGCATTTGACACTGACCCACAAGACAGTGGGTCACACAATTCAGTGTGCGCTCGCAGCCCAAAAAGCCAACTGTACCCTGGGCTGTATCAAAAGGAGCACGACCAGCAGGTCAAAGGAGGTGATCCTGCCCCTCTACTCTGCTCTGGTGAGACCTCACCTGGAGTATTGTGCGCAGTTCTGGTGTCCTCAACATAAAGGAACTGTTGGAACTTTCTTGATTTAAGAAGAAAATTAAGACAAATTTGAGGTTGAAATAATATGAAAGCCTGTTTACGTTTTATAGTGCTACTGACTTGGAAACTGACTACTGAAATTTCTCATTGGCAGGTACTCTATTTCTAGTTCAACTGTTAACTCAACTGAATTTGTAATTTAGTTTTACAATTTGATTTTATACCTTTAGCCTATACCCCATCCTCTCTATGGGGTTCATTACTTCATTAGCTCAGCTCTAAAATAAAACTACACGATCATTCTACTAATACAAGAAGCAGAAGATCTGAGTTTTAAATCAGCAGATAGGTGTGTTTTAAACCTTCAGTTTTGTCAAATAGCTTAAAACACAAAATATATTTTCACAGATTGTGTAAGATGATTTTGTAGCACATTGGCATGGGAAGTCATAAGGGTATAAAAAGAGTAAGAGGACATCTACCACTAAACCAGGTTGCTCAAAGCCCATCCTATCTGGCTTTGAATATTGCCAGGGATGGGGCATCCACAGCTTCTCTGGGCAATTTGTTCCAGTGTCTCACCACTCTGATAGTGAAGAATATTTTCCTAGTATCTAATCTAAATCTGCCCTCTTTCAGTTTAAAGCCACTCCCCCTTTTCCTACCCATTATTTGTGGCAGTTAATATAGTTCAGACATGATGTGGAACTCAAGAATTATATTTAGAGACACCCAGAGTTACTGGCCACTGCTGGGGGACAAGACACTGGGCTAGAGAGACGTTAGCTCTGACATGGAAGGCTCATTGTTGACTTTAAACATTGAGCCAAGGATCCTAACATTTAGCAGAACCCATAGGGTGCCTGCAATATGCAAGTGCCCTACAGGACTCTCTGCCAATAAAATGCAGAATTCAAGGCTTTTCTGAAGTGAAAGAAAGAATCCATTACTGCTAAAACGTAAAGCAAACAAGTTAATTATACTTTTACAGTGGAATAAAATTTACTTACATCAGTATTACAAGAGCGATACCGCTTCCTTTCCCCAAGACAGTATTTGCCTCCACCTGAAGGCCTGAAAAACACGTTTATGTGTTAGTATACACATTATTAGTCTAGACACAAGTCTAAGAGATATATATTAAATAAAAAAATTAATAGGACATGGAATTTTTAAAGTGAGATTCTGAAATATTTTATTTAATAAGAATTGTAGAATTGACTTGAATTGGAGCAGATAAAAAACAATAGTGGGTATTTGAAAATCATAACTTACATAATGACGATTCATCTGGTTTGCATATATGGTTTAACTGTATTTTGAACATACTAAAAAGGTATTGTTTATAAATTATTTGATTGCTTTGTAAAACTGAGAAATATGTAAAAAAGCCATATGAGAAGCATTTTTTTTTTAATCTTCTTATATTACACCTGAAAATATTACAAAATGAAGAGACACTGTCTGCTAAATACTGGAGCTAGAAAAGACTGTATTTTCTAGTTCAAAACTCTGATTCTGATTTGAATTAAGCAGTATTAAGGTTGAGGAAACTCCAGGGTAAGCAGGCTTCTATTAGTGTGAATAACATACTGGCTCTTAAATTCCCAAACTGTTCAAAAACCTCATCTATCTTTCAAAGATAAATTTGACACAGGTCAAATAATCAATTTACATTGACTTAAATGTAAGACTAATCAGACATCAGCTCTTTGGCTCATAAGTTGAAAGCAGAAATGAAAAAACTGTGTCTGTTTTATAATAAAGAAAAGGAAGAATTTACAATCAACTAGAAAAAAAATCAATACTGCTTTTCACATTACACCTATTTAACCAAGCAACACTATTCTTGAACCAAAAGGAATTTTTTTCCTAATACAGACATCCTCCCCACCCATCACAAATGCATTTGCTTGATGTACTGTTAAACATTTAAAATTTAATCACCTTTCAACATACCAACCTATATACATGGTAACAGGAGTAGTTAAAATATCTTAGGAAATTACTTATGCTCAGAACAAATATTCCACTGGCATTTTTACATGCTGCTTTGAAAAATAATTAATTTATTATTATCTCAGTAACATAGTCTGACATGTTATCAATGCATATGGATAATTTTTGCCATTGAATTCATTCAGTAAGTAGTGCTATTTGCCAGATTTGATAGTTATCGCTAATGACAGGAGCTGAACAGAATACCTGAAGCAGTAGTAATATGACATTACAGCACCTTGGTGTCTTGCAGAGTGCACTGGAAAACTTATGTGCAGCCTGGCTTGCAAAACGTGGGTACAAGCAACAAAGAACTTAGGTGTACAGAGAGGAGATGATATGGAAGAAGTGATACATGCCACAGAATGCATTTCTATTAAAGAAGCACAAAACCTTAATGTCTTCAAGAAAAAGTGGTCTTAAAAATTAATGATGATGATGGAAATAGTGATTATGGGACATTATAAGAACAAAGTACAGAGTAATAAAACTATCCTTCTGCAAAGACCTATAGCTGTCATGAGGTAAGCAGAATAGAAAAAGCAGCAAAAGAAAAGAGCAATGATTCATTTAGCAAAGAACTGCAATGGAAACAAGCAAGCACTCCTCATTTGAGAAAGTAGTGACAGAGAGAGGAGCAGTTACCTGACAGACTATGGAACAGTGGTCAGGACACTGGAAAGCAGACAGATGACAGGACAAGTACAGATACACACAACAGATCAAACTATAGTAGAGAAGCTGGCCCCTCTGGAGAGAGAGTAGATGGACCAACTGGGAGTAGTGGCAGGGAGTGAAGCTGATGAATTAAGAGTCAGTGGGAAGTCACAACTAGGTGCTGGACATGACAGCATATAAATGTATTGTATGTAACCTAATATTACTAAGTATGGTTTATATGTAAGCAGTTGTATGCAAAAGCATGGAAATACTTTGTTGTGATTTTAATATGTAACTGGCAATAGTTATTTTTTATCCTAGGCAATCATTAGAGGTTGCATGCTTTAAGAAAGAAATCTATCTAAGACATAATTTAAATATATTCTTCATGAACAGCAAGATGCAGAAAGAAAACCATTCTGGTTATTGCTCAATAAAAATCCAACTATCTTTACAGTAGAAAAGATAGATTAAAAATGTTAAAAGTATGTCTAGGGAACTTCTCCTGTTTAAGTATTTCTGTCTGCAGTTTTGAAGACAAATGCTGGCAAACTAGCAAAACATTTTTACAGATAACATGTGAAACCACAGTTTTGAATAATTTCCAAATGTGTCTTTTTGTTGGCTTCGGCTTACTTTAGCTACTTACGCTGGACTGTCACAGTGTCTTATAGATGAGGAGACTCCTCCCCCGCAGGTCCTGCTGCACTCTCCCCATATTGACCACGGACCCCAACCCCCATCTATGCTCTGGGGCCAAGTGCCAAAAAGTACGCACTCTCCCTGATAACACCACTGAAAGATTTCACAAAAAAAAAAACACAGAATTAGCTTCCAGGCTGACAGAGTTATCAGGACAGAAAAATATAAGGGTCAAGCAATGACCAATTATAGGCATTAGCATTCTCTGTATAGATAACATGAGTAATATTTTACTTTTTCTAGCCATGTTTAGACATTGGTGAGGGTGTGTGTGATTTGTTAATTGTCTTCACCAAGTCCTGAATTATAGGTTCCTATCACACACCAGAAGTTAAAGCAAGCTTAAAATCTTTTTTTTTCTTCATACATCCTCCTTAGTGTTTCTTACTAAAGGAACTGCAAGTTGCTTACCAAATTGCTTACATTCCTTTAAACAGTAAGATACATCTCCAAGATTAGTTTTGTAAAACACCCTCCGCTTAGGATTCATGCAGAGGCTCCATTATGCAAATGAAAAATTCCCCCCCCCCCAACAGTATTTTTAAGAAAGTATTTAGTTACATTTTAAAAAAGAAAACCTGGATGAGGTTACAATGGAAGAAGAATTTGTTGCAGTACTTCATTTACACTAGCCCTAGACATAACAAAAGTAGTGCCAAAGTATTAGACATAGTACAGAAAATTATTATATTATAGTGAGTGGCCACTTGTTCAGTGACAGAATGAACATGTGCACCTCACTCATGCAAAAACTTAAAACTTTGCAATATTGTCACTGGACGTATAAAAAGACACACAATTCACACAAATGGCTCATTGTTAAAATAAGTCTGTAATTCCCTTAGTCAGAAACCTTTTTTAAACCATTCAGAAACAACCCTGGAGCCTCTAGTTTGATCCACATTCTGGTGCATCACTGAGAATCTGGAGTAGCTCAGTTAGATAACCCTTTCCCACCACTACAGGCTTAGGTGAGAGAGTAAATTACAGGTTTACTGTGACCTGAATCTGCACATCTCATTTTCAAAGGTGCTGTTCAACTCCCTTGAATTTCCCAAACAGACACAATACTGACCCTTTCCAAAAAGAAACCCAGGTAATTTCTGCATCCAAAATCAGTCACGTGAATTTGACAAAAAGCACTGAGACTTGAACAGAAGACATGGACAGACACATTTCCCTGTCTATGGACTACTGGAAGACTCAGTGTCGACTTTATACATTACACCTATACAAGTGTATAACAAGCAAAGCGAAGTTTTCTCTTCTAAGTCCTAAGGCTCACCTAAAACCTCAGTCCCAGCAACGTGGGACATATACAAACAAGTAAATACAGCCATCTACAATGACCTGATTTACTCTAGATTTTTCTGAAGGAAAACGAAAAGAGAATTTAACCTACTGTCATTAGACAGGAAAAAAAAAAAACAAACAAAAAAACAAACCAAAACTAAAATCTGATGTGAACAAAGATTGTACAGAGTGTTAAATAAATAAAAAAATCCTTTTTTCATCAGAAATTCCATTTTTAATAAAAGGTACTTCTAGACTGTCAAACGTGTTAATGTTTAGCTCTTCGTGTACATTAAATGTACACATTAAAATGACAGGTTACTGTTAAAATCTGTAGCTTATCATAAGCAGACACACCTAGATACAACATTTCCGCATAGATATGAACACGTTACCATTTAATATAGTATTTCCTTGTTACACTATTTCCTTGTTATTTCCACATTAATAAATGAAAACTGTAGCATTATTCTTCCAGCCACATTCATTTTTGTTCCTTCTCCCAAAACACGTTTTATCCTTCATGACCTCTTTTTTCTCTGTATGTGCTGTACATGTTTTAAAACACACCTTTTACAATCCAGCACATTTCTGTTTCTAAACCTCTCCCTCTTATCAGTTAGAGAAACAAACAAACAAACAAACAAAATGCATTCCTGTGTCTATAGAAAAGGCATAATATTTTTAATCTCAAGTTCAACATACATTGCCTTTTCTACCATGTATGGCCAGGGCAGAGTCTTCCTCAGAGCAACCAGTACGGTTCTGTGTTTTTGGTTTGTGACCAGTGTGGATGACGCACTGATGTCTTAGCTATTTCTCAACAATGATTGCATGCCATGAAGACTCTCCTGGTTTCTCAACCTGCCCCTCAGGTGAGTAGACTAGGAGTAGACAAGAGGTTAGGAGGGAACACAGCAGGGGCAGCTGATCCCAAATGACCACAGGGATATCATACCCCATAAAAATCAAACTCAGCAGTAAAACAGGCAGTTGGGATGCTTTCAAAGTAGCTGCTGCTCAGACTAGCTGGGCAACAGGCTCCTGGTGGGAGGTAGTGAGCAACTGCCTTTGATCTTCTGTTTGCTTTTTCTTTCACTTATGTCTATCTCAGCCCATTCATTTTCCTCACTTTTTCCCTCCTTATTCTCTCCTCCATCCCTGGGGGCAGTAGGCAAGCAACTGGGTGGACTTAGCTGCTGGATAGGGTCAACTCATCACAACCTTCTTCAGACAAAAAACCCAAAGACACAGAGTTTCATGGATTTGTACTGAGGAAAGAAGGGTTTAATCTAAATTTGCAAATCAGAGGTTTATGACAATGAGTAGGCATCCATCAGAAGAATGTACCTTTCATATAGAGCTTGTCTTCAATCCAGACTATCACTGCATGTCTGCATTAACACACAATGCAGTCCTGTAGTGAACCCACATTTTTAGCTACTATAGATAAATCCATTCAGCAGCGTTTTACAAAGCCTCTAATAGTGCCATTACGATGAAGAATGAAGTATTTATGTGAGCTACACAGAATTCAAAAGCTAAAAATTTAAATGCTTCTAAGAGTAAAAATGGCAGAATCGCAGAACAGGGCTGGAAAGGACTTTAAGATCATCTAGTTCCAAAACCCCTGCCATGGGCAGGGACACCTCACACTAAACCACGTCACCCAAGGCTCTGTCCAAATGTTATGTAAAAATTTATGTAAAAAAATGTATAATCCAGTTTAAAATACTTTTTATTTATGTTTATTAAATAAACATGTCAAAATCAGTTATGAAAGACACTTAAATCACAAGAATATCACCTATGTCAAGCAACATGCAAACCATCCTAACTGCACACTGTTAGGGCTGTATGTAAGTGGCAGGTGCATTCTACTCGTTTTATTTCTCCAAAGCTGTGTAAAATCACTATACCCTGCAATTTTCTTGGTCATGCAACATTGTCTTACACATTCCATATTTCCCTGCAGAAACTGCTTAAATGCTGTGTTTCCTACTCTATCAAAGTTAAATCTGAGGACTCACTGCTCATTTTGATGTCTTTTCCTTGTTTTCTAGTGAAAATTATCTTTCACCAGAAACCAGGGATGGATAGAATCTCTGACAGAGTAATTAAAAATTACCAAAATCTTCATTATTTCTAATGGGACTATGGAAATATGCTTCCTCCACAAACTATAGCAACCTCATCTGTTATAGTGAGGTAATGAGTGCTGAGTAAATAAACATTCCAATCAATTTTGTCTTACTGTTTTATATGCACCATTTCCTCATCAGAGTATATTTTTTAAAATCTATCAGTTACTTTACCTTTACAAACACATCTCTGTGTATACTGGAGAGAAACTTCATGTATACTTAGAATTATTATTTCAAATTAGGAAAAAGTGTACCTTTTTGAACCCAGCCAATACATAAAACCCTTCACCAAAGCATGAACTATTAAAGCTTCGAAACAGATGTACAAGTTCCATCAGTAGCAAGAAACCACTCTATTCTCTTTCCCTGTACGCAGAAAACAGCTGAGTAACTTTCATGGAAAACATTCTAAAATCCTTCAGGAGTAGGCAGACATCTACTGTGGAAAATTTCAACCCAGACAGTTAAAATGTTTGGCAGGTTTATATAAGCAACTGAAAGAAGGTTTTATAATAGTGTGTTAGGCCATTTTAATTGTAGAAATCCCTCCCAACTCTGCCAATAAGATATTAGTGCACATTGCCTCATACTTGTTTTGAGTTGACAGTTACATGGTATTTACATTAGTGTAACTAAAAGCAGAAATTGACCCTTCAAATACGATCAAGTACTCTGAGATCTTGCTAGGTCTTTACAGAAGGGTACATCATTTATTATATATTTGGATAGAGCCCAGCAAAGTAGGGCCTAATTTGGTTGCGGCTTTTAGGCATGACTGCAATATAAATGTAGTAATAATAAAAATAATAATAATTGCACCCTGTTATTTTCTCCTTAGCACATGGCAAAGAGAACTAAGTATTTGGAAAAACCTTGTGTATTATGGGTTTTTTTTGCTATCAGGAATGATTAATTTAAGGGAATCTTTGCAGTTTACAGATACAATTCTCTGCTAACAGACATGAACAGTTTACCGCTGTAAAAAAATACGGATTCTCTCATTTCCCTCTTGGAAGGACCACGATACTGATGACTGGAAAAAGATGGTTTGTAGAGAGCAAATTGATTAAAGCCTCAGGCAAGTGGACAAGGCAACAGCATCATAAAGCATCTCAACTTGTTCACTGTTGTATCATAGTTTAAAAATATAAACTGAGGTAAATTGCTCCTTGTCATTGACAAGGAGCGATGGTTCCAAAATAAACCTAGACTGTTGATTTAAGAGTAGGGCTTCCACTTTTTTCTATTACTCTTATAAAAGGTAACATTTTTGGTAGAATGTAAAGGTGTCTCTGTTTTCACTGGCTAACTCTAAGCAGTCTGGTTTTTAAAATGACTTCTTCAATGAATTTATTTAACATGGTTTACCAATATTTCCAAAATCAGCATGGAAAAGCCATCAAAAATGATGCTAGGTCATATGGCCTGAATGAAGCCATCAACTGGCATTAATAAACTGTGACAGCTGCTCAAAAGCTTTCATTCTTTTTGTTTAAACATCAGATTACAATCAAAATGCAGTGTAATCTTTGTTGAAACTAGTTGTGCTAGCGTGGTGAAAGTCAGAACAAGAATGGATTTTTTCCTAAAAATGACTACTGACACCTAATCTGGAGGAGTACTAGATCTTCTGGACAGATGCAGCAACTCTAAGACAGTACTGGAAATTATATAATCAGCATTCTTCACTTTGTACAAACTTCCATAAAATGTATTATCTTGAAAAAAGAAGCTTATGGAATTCATTTTTTCCCCCAGTATATGTCCTATAAATCAATAATTAAAATATTTTTCTCCCCTCTTTAAAATCTGTACAGATTTGGCTTTGCAATTGAGAAACTTTTTCTTACTATTAAGTTTCAGAACTTTCTCTGAAACTACTGATATACCAACATTATTTTAAAATAAAAATTCACATGTTCAGACAGACACAATAGAATTAGACTTCCTGTACTTTTCTGTTAGGTAGAAGAGTTTATTAAACTCCACATTGAAGGCCTTTAAAGCAAAACAGTTATGTAAGTGTAACTGAATACCAAAAGAATAATTCAAAGTCAAACCAGAAAGGTCACTTTGAAATACAAGCTTTTAGAAAACCCTTTTATTAAGGCAAGATTTTTCTTCTATATGCTTGTATGATTCAGCTGAAGGAATAAAGGTAACAACGCAGAGTTCAGGCTCTAAATCTGTGTTACGCATATCCAAAGTCTATGCCAGACCTAGAGTTGTAAGAGTCCTTTATGGAAGAGTGCTATAAATTTAATGAAGATTAAACTAAAGAGTTTTTACAAAAATTACACAAAAACCGATAGAGACTATCTAACAGGTTGGGGGTTTTTTTGATCCATGCTATAGAATTTTATAGTGAGGATAGATCTTTTATTAAATTACGTGTATAAATAATTGGGAAATAATTTGCAATTTATAATTGAAACTTCCATTACAATTCAAATGTATTCTGAAATAATAATTTGTTTACATCTTATATTAGCATGTAAGTACTTTAATTTACTAGTTACTTCTTCCTGTGACAATAAATTGCTTTTTCAAACAATAGATTAATTGTACTCACCCCCTTTTCAATGCTCCCTGTTTGGCAAAGAGTACCTTCTGCTGCTGGAATGCTGTTGGTAACACAGCGATTACTTTTGCTGAGGCACCAGAGCTCTCTACACACTTCCTAGGAAAGAAGGTAGAAGTTGATCAGAATGGAAGCCTCAAATTGCTTTCACTCCTCCTACACAAACATATACACAAATTTGTTTTGAATAGAGACTATTAAGAAATGGACTGGAGAGATAAATCTACATTGGGATTGGGTTGGAGAATTTTCTGGAGCAATTCCAAAGCCACTGTATTTTACCTAAGAATATTCTGCCAGAAAGTATCTGGAAGAATGTGTAGCCCAGAAGAATGTGATTTTCACACCTGCCATTCAAATGATGTTCTATAGTTGCTTTTTTCTTGATCAGTGCTAATACTGGGCTTAGTATATTTTAGCATGGCTGTAAAAGCGGTTTTCAGATGTGCTCTAGCATTTCCATTACTGTCATTATCTGGCTTAAAATTACACAGTAAAAGGATACTACTAACTCTGAAATATGAAACAAAACCAATTATTTTTGTTTTCTTCAGTTAAAACCAAAGTTTCCGAGCTCAGACTACTTGCACTACTCTTCTGTAACACTTGCTAAAACAGCGCATGTGTGTCTAGCACTGAGCTATACATTAAATTAATTCCTTTAGGCTTTTTAAGATTTGCAGCTGATGTTTCATAACTGATTTAGCCTATATTGTCAGTGTTAAACAAACACAGGTTTTCAAATCCTATTTTTTCCTACCATATTTTCTCATTTGTTTTTGCGCATTTACTCATTTAAATTAAGCTAGTTTTGTTGATATTGATATTCATTGTTAAAACTATCTAAGGGTTGAAATTCATAACGTGGGCATGACCAAAAGTTGGCTGAATACTCAAAATCTTAAAAGTTGCCTCAGTTGCCCTTGGATTACGTATGCATGTAGAAAGGAATCAGAAGTGTTTTGCTTTTACAGCAGATGACTTACATGATAATCTGATAATCTTTGTAGTAGTACTTTGAGATCCTTGAAAGAGTTCACAACCTATTTATAGATATGTCCTATTTTTTGGTATTTTTTTAAATTTAAAAGACAGTAGAATCTTTAAAATTATTTTATGATAGCCATTACTATTTAATTTTATTTAACTGCATCTTGAAATTATATACAACAAATAGCCCTTGTATAGATTCTGTGACTGAACCTAAGTACAAAGAGCAAAAAGGAAAAGACAGTATGAGTAAATTAAAGTTAACAGGTGGCCCCCCTGAAAATTCATTCTTTCTCAAAAGAAATGAATAAGTATCTTGCCCCAGGCTATCTTTTCTATACACACTAAAAGGAACAAACTTCCAGTTTTTCCCTAAGATTCATGTTTCTCACATTGGACTGCATATATAAATTGATTTATTTATATATTATTCACTAGCAGCTGCATTAACAGTTCAAAAGTACAAGCTTTTCTTGAATAATGAAAAATTCTTTTGCAAGTTTAAAATCAGTTGGTGCCATTCTTTCAGGATTAATACAGTGTATTTTGTCTCATGCTTGGTAGAAACAAGGTATCTTTTTAGAAATCCATTAACAAAATACCAAATTAGGATGGTCTGAAATGATGAGGAATGAGTACAGATGATTGCTGGAGCTTCCATCCAATTTTTGAAAATTAGGCCTAAGCTATTGTGTCTTATTTGGTGAGTTGCTCTATGAAAACTTTAATAAATTGATGAGCCTCATTTTAGGAGAAATACTGACACATGTAAAAGCATACCTGTAGCCAACATAGAACTATCTTCATTTTCAGATTCAAATTTTTTGTTGAAGAAATGCAAACGGTATAAATATTTACTTACTTATATCTCTGAATAAACACTCGCTTTTGCCACTCATCTGATAACATTTTCAGATTAAGATATACACAAATAAATACACAGTTTAAAAAGATCAAACAGAACAGGGTAAGAATAGAAGATACACAACAAAGATTCTTGAAAAATATAACTAGATTACAAATTTCCCAGTCACTAAGGTGCCAAAATAAAGCATTAAATAAAATTCACATCTAAATCAACCATGCATCCAAACGTCAATACAGCATGGATTTTGAAAGTGAAAGCCTAAAATTGGTTCCTTACAGACACAGCATAGGGTGCTTCTACCATAATCCTGCCTTATATACTTTTACAGTTATTTACTTCCTCATTTTGTTGAGCAGAATTGATGTATACACTTGTTCATGTTTCATGTGTGGTTTACATTATCAAATCATGATTAAAAGTGTTAGACTGTGATGATTCTACTTATGACCTGGTGTTTATTTTGCATCGGATTTAATTCAAACATTTAAATTAACAGCTGTACTGTAATTTGGTTCAATTTGGCTGAAAAACCAAAAACTCAATTGCATTAAGAAACAAAGACTTCAACCATTCCAATCTAGACAGAAAAAAAAAAAAAAAAAGAAAAAAAAAAAGGAAAGAAATCAGATCTGGGTAACACTCTGGAATTTGGAAACATCTATATTTCAGGGTAATTTGAACCCAGAATTCTGCTTTGTGCTCCAGAGTTTAGATGCTCAATTTCACTTCTGATAGGCCTACACAGGTATACCGTTTATATATTAACATATAGGGGGATGTAGTAATTAAAATGTGTATTTCGTTGCCAGGCTAACATATCCACAAATGAGAGTATTTAATAATTTGCTTCTAGTAAGATTCTTTCTGTATACTAAGGCTTCTTTATGGCACTAGACTCCTCCGAATTCACTGAACTAAGATCATCCAAATAATCAGCTGAACTATGTGAATTAATGGATACAGGACTCCAAAACTATTTTAGTCATTCACCTGTTTGCAGAATAATTCTAAGCATGTCAGCTCACATCCTTACTTCACAAAATGAGAAAAAAAAATTTCATTCTTCCTAAGCTGCTTTGGAAGATAGAAAGAAAAGCACTGTATCCAAACTAGGCATTATTACTGACATAGTCTTATTCAGACCTTAATTTCAGCAGGAGTTTGCCTCAGTAAATCCCTAAAGACAAAATCAAAGTAATGTAAAATTACTATAGGCTGTACCATACCATTAATGTTTGAACAAAAATCTCTGCTTAAATCAGAAAGGAGTTCTGTTTGACACAGACCTACAATATCCCCAAATCAACATAGTATTTCCTTATGGAAAACTAAGTGAAACACAGAGGATTTATTAATTAAAATAATACAATGTATCAATCTGTAAAAGTAATTTACATAAAACCTGTGAAATTATAAAGTATGTTGGCAATTTCTTTTAAAGACAGCCCAAACCTATTTAAGAAGATGTTTGCCTTCTGCTGTTCTGCATTTTAAAGAAAAAGTAGAATCTGAAGTACATTCTTCACCACCCTGTACATGAAATGAAAAATAACATTAACAGTAATTTGAAAACAAATAATATGCCTAGAAATGGAAATTGAAAATCCGTATGTGCTGTTATTTCATTAAACAAAACCAGAATTATACCAGGTACCATAATGGCTATGTCTTCTTTATTTTCAATTGATTTTGGAAAGTTAACAGTGAAATTCTGACTACGATGCAGAAAGCTTTCTGTTCTCCAGCTCAACCCTAATCCTGTTACTACCGTAGTTTCATAGTTATTTGAGCTATTTCTTTACTACCACCATCCTATCTGTAATATCTCTAAGCAACTGATTTTAATAATCCAGCCTTAAAAACGTGCAAGGAACTGCCCTGGAAAGGACAGGCACAAATTCCCTAGTAGAAAGTACATTTTTTTTTCACACACTAGCACACACACACACACACACACACAGAGCATAACATGACCCTTTAGGGGAGCCTTTTCTTCAGTGGCGGACACAGGATCACACTAATATATCTTTTGCCAACACTAAATTTGTGTGAGTAATTTACTGAAACTAAGAGAAAGAAGCATAATCTGAAATGTAATCAGTGACCTCAAAGCCTTCTAAAATGTGTGGATTTAGTAACTACTGATTTGTAAAGCAAACATGGGAAAATGTTTTAAGAATTCAGGAAACATAAACTGAAGCTGACGCCTTTCACAAGATCAAGACACGATAGATGACAACCTGCAACAGTGTATATGGGGGCTCCATGACTTTAGTTTGGATGCTTGTATTTGCAGTAAATTAAACAAAGCTGAACCCATCTAGAGAAAAAAAAAACAGCAAATCTAATTTTCTTTCTTTTGCCTACGTGTTATCAATGATGGAGCTTCCTTCTGTTGTGTCATGCAGAGTTACATATAGCATTTCAAATTACGTAACATCTAAACATCCTATATCATAAATAGTAACAATTCAGCACAATGAAAACTCAGCAATATGAGTAAAGATCATATTGCTGTGCTGTTCTTAACATTTTCAACACTACTGAAAGCCTCCAATGAATATTAGCAATTTGGCCTATAATATTTAAAAAATTAAATGGGAAATACTAAACTATGATGATTTGGGAATTTCAATATTCGTTCATAGAAGTTTAAAATGTTTATTAGGACTTTATCTTACTTTAGCCTGCTTAATCTATAATATGCGGAAACTCTTGATGAGCATTTGATAAAATAAAGCATATACATAATTAACTTGAATTGTAACTTACAATTCAGACCTGAAAAGCATCAACCTAGAGTACTTTCAGCCTCACTGCTGAAATACTGCTGCAACAGAGTTAAAACTTGAAGACAGCAATTTTGGGTGAACTTCAGAAGGTTCACTGTTTAGTTCAAATAACCACCCAAAAGTTACCATTTTAGCGCTCTGCTACCAAATGCTCATTAAGTGGTGCACCATGCTATGAATCAAAACATGTGGAAAGAACGTGGAATAGAATCTGAACCCTTAAGTTGTACATTTGTATTATGTTACCAGCATTCTTCCCTAAACATTGGGTGCTTATGTGAACAGTATAGAAGCTACAGAAGCCCCAGAAGGTCAATCACCTCTAAATAGCATCTTCCCCTTCAAATCCATGTAACCTACCCGTTCCTTATTCAATTCACATTCTAGTATTTGGAATCTCATTATTGCTTCTACTACCATCTAATGCACTTCTGCTTTGATCACTAGCTTCTTCCCCTTTTCACTTTTTAAACAGCTCTTGTAAGATCCAGACACATTTATGTTAAGTTTGTGTTTCTTGTGAAAGAGAAAATGAAAGAGAGAGCTGAGGAGAGAGAGAAAAGGGGGTTGGTGACAAGACAGTCCTAGGAAAGAATAAAGGGGTCTATGGGAACTTGTTAGAAAAAGATTAAACGGATGTAAATCTACTTTAGGATTCAGAAAGGGGAAAACTTCTGGGATTTCCTGTAGCTACACACATCCTAATCTTAAAAAAAAAAAAGAGAACAAAATTTAAGTAGAAAGCCAAAGGTGTTTCAAATGTTCTTAATTAGAGCACAATCCTGCAAGTCCTTACACAAGAAAAGCTCGAAAGTTTAATTTTCTAAACACAAAAGGCCAGCACAATAGTGATGACAGGTTTCACACTTGATCAGCAAGACCTTGAATAATGTAAAGTTTGATAAAGACATAGTATAACACCAATACCTTCAGTTATTCTCTTTGCCTACACATACTTTGAACACCAGTTTGTGAGCAACATAATGTAAAAACATCTGATTGAATTACTTGTGCTCTGCTAACAAACGCAAAGTATAAAGTGACTTAGCCATGGTACAACATATGAAGCTGGGGAGAAAAAAAGTCACATTTCAGTGAGTTACTAACTACTGTGTATAATTCAACTGAATGCACAATCATAGTATCAACAGGTGAGGGAACTAAAGGGAACTGGTACTTGCAGTGCAGTGATACATAAATTGCTTCTCTGCCTTTCCTTCTGATAAAATAGCTTCCAGAACCTGCTTCCACATACATCAAATTTAATACCTCTCTTTATTAATTTGGAGTAAATAATATCCCTGTTTAATGAAAGAAGTGACAGTTTAATTCTCTAACATTACAGTTTGTATCACCTGACTACAAAGGTCAATTGTAATTCAGGCTATTTTAGAACCACTGTGTATAGCAATTTGTTTACTCTCCTTGATTTGAAATGATGTTTTGTTTTGGTCATTACTAATTCAGTTAAACTATTTTGCCTCTAAACCGGTATGTGGGAAACTAGGAAGCAGTGAAGGTATGATAACTGTGTCCTGTATTTCTGTATTCAAGCCTTTTCAGCAAACTTCCATCAACAGTAATTAACTTTATGGCCGCTCCCCATAACTCACTAAGACTTCCTCCCTTCCTAACACAAGGGAGCTCTGGGAGGCAGAAGGAGGTCTCCTTATTCTGAGAGTATATCTTCATCCTGTTTACAAGCAGTAAGTTCCTAGCTTGAACTCTCTCTGTCCTCCAAAATGCACTAACAAAACGTGAATAAAAACTGGTATTTGAGTTCAAAGCTATTTTCATTGGCAAACTAACTAGAGAACTTAATTGCAAGCATAAGACCATGACAAAGAAAAGAGCTACCTGTCATCAGCTAAAATACATTACCCAATGTGTTAAACTCTAGTGTGAAGTAAGAAGAACGGTCTTGCTGTTTTCAGTGAAGCCATGTATGCAAAGGACAGGAGAGTCTGCCCCCCTATCCTCCTACTCAAAATATTTACTGAAACCAATGATGGTGGAAAAGCATCATATAAAAAAAATATTAAAAAAATTGTAAAACACTGTCTCTGAAACCCATGCTAGCAGCCAACAGCTTTGCAGATCATAAAATGCACCACATCAATATCAACCATATGTATAAAGTATTAACTGCTATTAAAATGCCTGAGGTTTTAGCCTCTGTCCTAAAAATGTAGAGACCAGCTCTAAAGCAAAGCATTATTTTGAACCACGAAATCCGTAAGTTACTGTTAGGCATATTCCAGGTATTATTTAAAGTCATAAAACAGAGAAATTCAAAGTCAAGAGTGGAATTCTTTTCTGAGTTTACCCAGAGACAGCCAACAGCCAACTGTAATTAGGCAGATGCTCAGAGGTTAAGGAGATACTGAGTCAATGAAAAAAGTTCTCCTTATACTCACCTAACAAAGGGACTGAAAAATGTTATGAACTGGCATACAGCCACAGCAAAGAACTGAGACACACTTGACAATCAGCAGAAGAGAATTCACACTGCATCACCATAGAAGATGTAGCATATACAGGAACTACACAAATTAACGGAAACTGCCTTGTTCCTAGTAACCTCAAGATCTTCCACGGCACTGAACCCAGTAAGATACCTGGAAGCATGTACTGCCTTTAGGGAAAAGCTATGCAGCAGTATTATATGGTGAAATTTCCACCATTACAATTTGACTCACTGTAAGTAATAAATTTAACATTCTCCTGAATCTGAACGTTTATGCTAAAAATGAAGTATTTTAAGTAGCTTGAGACATTGCCTCTCAATTCTTTATTCAAAGTATCTATTTCTTCACTTAAATTCTCTAAAATTGCCCTGGTGTCAGAAATGGTGGAAAGTATAGTAAGAACAACAATGCATACGTAACACAGAAAAATCACTGTCTACTTGCTAATCTGTAGGGTTTACTTGAACTCGAAGAGCTAAAGCACCGGGGAGGTTGTGAATGCTCCACCCCTGGCAGTGTTCAAGGCCAGGTTGGATGAGGCCTTGGGTGATATGATTTAGCGTAAGGTGTCCCTGCCCACGGCAGGGGGGTTGGAAGTAGATGATCTTAAGGTCCTTTCCAACCCTAACGATTCTATGATTCTATGAATTCTTGGATGACAATGTGCTGAACAATACAGGGAAATCTGACCAATAGCCACAAGGCTTTTGCTGAAACAGTTGTGTCTGTAAGTGACTAAACAGTTTAATTAGGTCTAGTACTTAAAATAGTATCAAAACAACTACCAAAGAACTCCTTTTAAGGTCAAACTGTCTTCTTGTCAGTAAACACACACACAGAAAGGCAGAAACTTGCAGCCCCTGATGCCTTAATTGTTCAAATACCTGGCCATGTATTTAACTTCAAATCTGTAAGCGAGAAAGGCTTCATGCACATAAATGTGCAACATTCTTTGCAGGATTAGAATGTGATCTATGATCAAAAGCAATAAACAGTTTAAAATATACATGCAAAGGGATGGTATGAGGTAATATGGGAGAAAAGACAATGAACACAGAGTAACATTAAAGCTAAAAGGATGAAGAAGGTATTTTTCTTAAATGTTAACAAGACATTACTAGATGATTCCAAAGCTGAAATAACATGAAGATTTTCCAAATTCCTTTAAAAGACAGATGCATCAGACCCCTTAGAATTTTTTGGCAACTTGATTTGAGACTTTCACTGTTTTGTCATGTCTTCCTATTACAATTCAGTAAAGAACATGAGCAAGAGAAAATAGCAAGCCACTTTCTTTAAGATTTTAAATTTGTTTAGAATTTATTTGTTTCTGGGTCACTGAACTCCATGTTGGAAAACCTGCTCTACTCCCTTTTTACCAGGCACTTCAAATAAAAATGGCTAAAAGAAGTGCTAGAAAGAAATCATGTGTAAACTAGGTCTACTTTTAATTAAGGATTTTCACTATGCTTTTCTGTCTGCAGTTGCACACGTCCGTTAGAATAAAATCAATGAAATGTTCATGGCATATTCATGGGAATAATACACCAACCAGAAACATTCAAAGCACTGACTGTTTACTTTTGATATGGAACAATTTGACCAGAGTACTCAGCTTTTTCTGGTATTTAGATATAATTCCACTACTCAGTTCTAGAAATCCTTTCATAAATGAATAGGTCCTTCTTCTGTGAATATTTTCCACCTGCACTTCCAAAGACTTTTTACCTTTCAAAATTATCACTCGAAATCTGCACAATCATAGTAACCATGATCACATTTTCAGAGCATTATGGCCATTACAGATAATACTCTGAAATGTAGATGCTATTTTAAATGCTAGTCTTTTCTTACAGCGGATTTTACCAGACTTCTACGATAACCTGTTATATTAATATTTGCAGTTTGAAGCCTATTACTAAAAATAGAGTTTTTTTCCTGAGACATTTATGCTTCTGAGACACTTATGCTCATATTGATGGCACACAATGCTCTGTATCAGTTCAGAGGATTGGTAATGTCACATGAAGACGTTCTTTTAACTACTGCCTCGCTTAAGTATCAACCTTTTTTTATAACTAAAAGGAATCAAACAAAAAGCTTTAAAATCAAAAGGAGAAGGCAGAAAGCCAAGATTACCTACACATCTTCACTATTTTCAATTGCTTGTGGTTTAGAAACTGGTTTAAGAAAAAAAAGTGTACCATGCAGCATGACCATCATAGCAATGATTACATAGTTTAATAGTTTGGAAAAAGAAAAAAAAAATACATGTGGAAAAGCCAGGTTTTGCACATCATTAACTTTCCAGTTTAATTTAAAATGCAATATATCTCCAAAGGCTGTGCTATAAATCATAGATTAAATACCTGTAGATTTCCTTAGTCTGAAAATAAAGAAGTGTGTGTGGTAACAATTTGTAAGAAAAAAGAAAAAAAAAAGATATGACTTATACGTAGTGACAGGAAATGGGGCCCTTCAATAACAGTGGTGGGAAGTGAGAACTTAAAGAGGAACAATAAAGGCCAAAAGAGGTTTGATGAGGGATCAGCACTAGAAGACCCAGTGAGCTAGCCAGCCAGCTACATACAGCTTTTAAATCCTTTGCACTATGTGATCTGTCAAAGAGGCATCCCAAGAATAATATTGTATTTATCCCACCAGGGATATTAAAAATGGAGTTTCTTTGCAGCTAGCCTTTAGAGTGATTACATTGTTTTATCTGAATAATCTAAAAACTAAAATATTATTAAAATTATTGACTTTTAAACCACTATATACATTTTCAAGGTATATTTAATTTAGTCTCAGCTGATTATTTGATAACAAGCACAACAGAATGCATCCTTTTGCTACATAATTTGGGCTGCAAGATTTTATGTAAATATTTATAAATTTATTGCATGGCATAGTGGCCTAAGTGTGCAGGTTTTTATTTCTACTTTGAATTTATTTACCTTAATTATTATATACTGGTACTTGCAGCCAAAGCTTTGCTAGCACTTAGCTATTCAGTATTCTATTTAGCTATGTAGCTTCATGCTCCTCTCTTCCCAAAACCGTAAGTCATCTTTCCAAAAAGAGATCTGAAAAATGTGAGAAACAATAAACTCAATGTTGGGGAAGGGAGGAGGGAAGAGGGAAGCAAACCAGACCTGGCAATACAATGAATATAACATGAAACTGGTTTTACATAACCAAAATCAGGGAAAATTCTGTTGTGCACTTTCGAAGGAGCAAGGAACAAGTGTTCTAGGCTCCTTTTTTTTCCCCCTAAAATTAAAGAATGCTTTTCCCAGCTCATTGTTACCCACATATTTTGGTGTACAGAACCCACAATTGAGACGAGATGCAGCATAAGGACTAAAATGTACCCTTTGCCTACATATGATGGCAACAGACATGCTACTGGAAATCTGTAGTCCACTGCTGCATCTAACTAAAGATTTATGTTACAAAGGTCTATATACAAATGACTAAGCAGAACACTCAGCATAAGGATTAAGACTTCTTACCCCATATTTACATTGGCGGGATGTTGCTCCATACTGGAAGCGACACTGTTCATCAGCATCATACACCTGACCTGGGGCCACAGCTGGATAAAGAAAGTCACGCTTGGGAGGCTCATTATCAAGGCAAGTACCACGGCCCGAACTGTTCAACATAAAGGACCAAATCAATTAGGAATTCTCCTGACTGTAAATCACAGTAATGATATCATGTATCTAGTTCTTACTTTTAACAGCACTGGGTGTGAAACAAATATAACTGCAATAAACAAACAGTAAGATGGTACACCCATAGTAAAAAGAAAAAATAGAGGGAATTAAGATTTTAATATAATTTTTCATCATTATTATTAACAAAACTACTTATTTCAGATCGTGAAATGGATTTCATAAATCATTGTTTTTAAAAGTGTGATAATTTCTGAGCCACACAAGACTGATTTTCATTTTTGTTTTAAGATTCTTATTTGTTTTCACTGAAGAATAGCTATATTTGGTCATAGAATGGAAAATAAACAAATTAAGCAAATAAAGGAAATTCAGTTTGCAATTCTTAGTGATCCTTCTCATCCTTCAAAGAGCTAAGTGCAACTTTATAGATATAAGCAGCTTGACAGACAAAAGTAGAACACATTTAAATGTCAATATGACTAAATGTTTATTGGATTAGGATCTTAATATGCATGCTTTTCTTCCATTTGAGTGAACAAAACAGTTACTGTGGTAAAGGTTTTGAAGGATCTTCAAATTTATCTAATTTGTATGGATAAAACATATTTTTATTGTATTAATAATATTTAGTCTTAAAAAAATCATGTTAGAAAGAAGTTCACCTTCTTTGAAAATTGCAATATTTTCTTCTTTTATATTCACTCTTTTGGTTGGGGATTGGTGTTTTCTTTCCAAAATATGTCCATATTCAACCACAATATTTTAGTGTAGTGGAATAAATAACAAAGAAAGCCAAATGCAGACAGAACTCAGCTTAAAAAACTTTGTACTTTGCTAAATATAATTATTCAGTTTTATTAGTCAGGGCGCATAAAAGAGGACAGATGCTTTTTAACTTTCATTTCACATGTGAATAAGTGAGGATTTTTAAAGAAATCTTATGCCAATGCTCTAAATATTTTTCCAGCATTCCTACAAATTTTGCCAGCACTTATGGGTTTTTTTCTCAAATCTTTTCCATGCACCTTGCCAAAGGAACATAATTTCAGAAATGAATGTACTACACTGTGTTTTGGAGACCTCCAATTTTCTATACTTTTCATCTGCAGATAAAAAAAAAGAGCAAACCCCCCCCCTTCAACTACACATTTTATGTTCTCATTTTAACACTATTCTATTCAATCCTTTGAAATACTGCAATAAACATTTTGGAAAAAACAAGCAACAAACAACAGAGGAAGGCAAACAGTAGCTAATGCAATAACCAGGTAAATATATGGAAAAAAAAAAAGATATTTGATTACTAATCCAAATTAATTTACTGTGATTTAACTACACAACACCACCTCAGCTGAAATCTGCCTTTAAAATACCAACTGGCATAAGAAATAATGCAGTTACCTGTTTTATTCCAGTTTACATTATTGCAAGCATATACATTTTCTAATAACAGAAGTTGGAAACTATCCTACATACTTTTGAAATATTTCGGTGTTGTATTCAGTGTATAAGGAGTACATGTTAATAATTTCAAGATGAAAATAACTCAAATACAATCTGATTTTTCTGCATTGTCTGGACAAAATTCCACATAAGAATGTTGCTAAAACAAGCAGTGGGAAGTTTAGCATTTTACATCAGCTTGAGCTAGTATTGTATATAATGGGAACATTTCCATAGATTTGGTAAACTGTAGTCCTGTAAAAAGACAGCCATGGGCACAGCATTTAAAAACCTTTAAAACCTTTGGTGACCCTTTCTGTGGGCATATGTATCCCTTCATGGATTAAAGAATCAGATCTAAATTTTTAAATTCACTGAACCTGAAAATTAGAGCACACTTACTCTACAGACACAGAGTTGCAGAAAGTCAAAATCCTTGTAGTAAATAGAAAAATATGCCTCTTCTGCTCTAATGCCAGAATATCCACCATAATGAAATAGTTGTAGCAAAAAAGCAAGAAAATGACTAAGCAGTCATTCACTTACTAGCTGCATTACATCACCACCTCTCGGACTGAAAATACCTGTCTTTGTTTCCTTCTGCTTCAGTTCTCTTATTTCTGTCAAGCGTTAAAGAAAATTGACATATTATACAAACTTCGTGTGAGAACCTGATACTGTATTCTTTAAACTGAAACGTTTAGGAAAAGAAATAGCATGTGTTGTAAAACACTCTGATAAAACAAGGGACTTTCCATTGGTAATGAAAGGTCTCACCAAAGCTCTGCAAGTGATGAATATAGGCTGGGGACCATGTATGCTTTTCACATAACTTCCACTGGACTCAGGAATGGTAATACTCTTGAGTCTATGTCCTTGTTCTCTCTTTCTCTTTGCTCCACCAAAATAAAAAACTCAACACACTTGAGAAAAGTAATCTGATAAATCTAGAGAAATAAACTAAACGGGTGCAAGAACAATGGCTTCAGAGCACTTTATAAACAGAGATCTTAGTTATTATCAATCTGGCCTATAAAGTGAAAACAGCCCTTTGTGTAGATGTGAGAAAAGATAATAGGATGGAAAAGAATGCTCAAATACCTTCATCTCTGCCATTTTAGAACATTACTACTCACAACCACTTTTGAGCTTTGTGATTTTATCTTCTATAAGAAACATATACAAAGTCAAAAAAACCTACAGAGCATTTACATTTTTGAACAGGTAGTGGATAAACCTTTAGTGTCTACAATAGAAATAAGATGATCTCAAACTCATCTTTTCATCTATTTACTCCACAAGATACTACTAGCACTCAAAAGACTTTCTGATTTTCTTAATTTTAGGCTGATTTCATGAGGTTTTGTGTAACATAGTGGGAGTGGTTTAAGTTATAAAATAGCTAAGCTTGATGTCATTCATTCAGTATTACAGTGTAGGGGCCAAGAGACTGTTGTAATGTAATTTAAACATTATTGTATATTTCAATATCACAGGATAGCAAATTAATCCTCTGTCTGGAAGAATACCAAGGGTTCTAGAGCACTCTGAAAGCCTAAGATCTCAGACATGCTATCACTGCTAATGGTTTGATCTAAATAACAAGAAGCAGGGATTCAATGATAAAAACTTTACAAACTGAACAATGCAAAACTGAGGATCATCATTTCTAGATAGCCATCACTACTGTATCCAAAGCCAATAAAGACAAAAAGAAAAAACCATGGATGTTGACCTTTCAGGATATATGCTCCTATTATAGTATCTATTCCAAAATATCTCAGCAATATACACAGTACAACACAACTCCTTCAATGTTGAAGAAAAGATCCCCAAACACTGGCACTGAAAGTAGGTTTTGAATGTTGGCTTATGGATAATAATGATGTAGACTATAATGCAAACTATGATTATCCATCATAAATTAAATGTATCATAAATATTTCATTATCTATGATAAACAATCACATACATAAATGTATCGATAGTATTTATTTATAATAGTTTAATCAACTCTGTTACCATATTATATGAGGAATATATTTTATTCACAATATAGTGAAAAAAGTAAAATTTACTAACTATCAACACGGTGCATTTTATACACATACATATAAACCCAAGAATTATTTATACGTCTACATATAACATTCGGCGCCTAACAGAATCCTTACTTCATATCTTAACATATGTTTTAGAGAGCACCGGAATGTATTTCTGTACAGGTTACAAAAACTGCTTAAATTGACATTAATGAATAAACTCTGCAAACTCAAGCTCAAGAGTCTATAGATACTAGCATAAATATTTGCAGAATCAGGGCATAAGTAATGGAAGTGTGATTTGGAGTGGTATGTTTAAAATGAACCAGAGCAGGATTACTAAATGAAAATATTCTTGAATGATAGGGAAATTAATATATTGATGTCAATTTATCAATCACTCTCATAACAAATTCTACTACTTCCCAATCTTTTATGCAAGGCTGAATCTGTCTTATTATATATTTCATATGAAAGACTAATTTTGCACAATCTTTTCATAATACTTGATTTTTCTTTTGTTTGGTAGTAAAAAATTTGCAATTTCCTTAATGTATACTTTATTTCACAATATGGTCTGTGTTCAAAGTGTTCCTCTATTCATTTGAGTAATTACCAAGCTGCCATACCAGAAAAAAATCTACTGGTCCATCTATCAAAATCATCCACCTGCCAAAATCTATCTGGCCTTGAAAGTGTGGGATTATAGAATCACAGAATCATAGAATCGTTAGGGCTGGAAATGACCTTAAGATCATCTACTTCCAACACCCCTGCCATGGGCAGGGACACTTCATACTAAATCGTATCACCCCAGGCCTCGTCCAACCTGGCCTTGAACACTGCCAGGGATGGAGCATTCACAACCTCCCTGGGCAACCTATTCCAGTGCCACACCACCCTAACAGGAAAGAATTTCCTCCTTATATCCAATCTAAACTTCCCCTGTTTAAGTTCTAACCCATTAGCCCTTGTCCTATCACTACAGTCCTTAATGAAGAGTCCCTCCCCAGCATCAGTATAGGCCCCCCTATATTTCAGTTATACTGAACTACAAAATATAGGCCAATTTATTGTCCTATATTTATTTCATCAAACAGTTAATGAGAATCTGCTGTTGATTTTGCCCTTCACAATTTCTTTAAATATTGTCTACCTGGATGTGCTTCGGCCAAGGTTCTTTTGGCTCCTTTCCAGAGTTAGAAAGGTGTAGTCTCAGACATAAATCCTGCTGCATGGCAATCTTAAAGACTCTCCCAAGAATTTCCTGTGATATGTATGACTTATTCAAATAGTCTGAAGACTCTTGGTTCTTCTCCAGTCATCTTCTAAAAACAATCCTGCCTTTGAAAGACAAAAGTTGGCCATCTGGCTTCTTCTAACAACTTCTCATATCTGATCCTGACATAATTAACAAACAACAATTCCAGAAAGCACCAGATTTTGTCATTACAAAGCATAAGAATAACTGAGTAAAAAATTCTAAGCAAAAAGTTCTCTTCTTTGTATCTCCATGGCTCTACAGACAACTGTACAAAACACGTCAGATAAAATGCAACTTGCACGTTATATAAATATTATATATATACGTATGTACACATGCTGCACAGAACGAAATTTATACTATTTGCTTGCCAGTCACAAACAGTATTTTTAGGCTTATTTTTTCTCCTATAAACAGACATTAAGGGCTTCTATTCCTCTCACAAGGGTATCTGTTTTCAGACACTGCTCTCAAACCCTTCAATCCTCTGTGAGTATTTTTACATTTAATTCCATAAAAGGTTAGTGAAATTTAAAGCCATTGTAAAGCACTTATGAACGACTCAGTTGATATACCAAATTCAGTCAATCTTTCACTCTAATATAAAGCTTAAGACAACAGCTATTATGTGCTAGAAGGAATGTTCACCCCAGAACAAAATTATTTTCTTTGGCCATTTCAGAACCTGGCTGGCCATCCTTCTTGAGGTCCTAATAGATCTATTTGCAATATATAGCTTTGCTTTGTCTCACTGTCATCCTTTGAGTCATATTTATCCTCTGCCCACAACTCTGCAAAATAAATTGCTTTCCCAACCAGTGCCTGACTGAACTGATACCTTGCAAGTGATCCTTAATGGCTATTCCTCAGTAGCCTCAGTCTGGAATATTTGTTTCTGGGTGTAGATATAAGAAAGTTGTCAGGAAGAGAAGGATGAAGGTGAGGCTCTACTTTGACTGTCACCAGGATGACTTCTGCTTCAAAATACTTTTGTCTCATCATAAAGGACAAAGGGGTATCTACACTATAAAATGGCACACAGTGCAAAGCAGCTGTAACAAGTGGTGACCTAAACTGGTTAACTGGTAAATAATCCACATTAATCCACCTTACCATGTAACACTGTGAACATGCGATTTCTAGTGAAATTCATTCCAGCTGCATTATCCTCATGCCATGACAGCCCTGCCCAAACCTGTATCCAGACCCTAGCTGATAAACCTTGGTGTTGTGGAACGTCACACAGACTCACAGACTCAGTTTCCTGCTGTCATATCTGCATTTCATACCCTCATGTTCTTTATTGTTAGACACAGCTAAATGTATCCTAAACTAGCCATACTCATACAGCACAGAATAAAACCCCCGAACAAACAAAAAAACCAACACTTTTTCTTGTTTGTAGTCTATAGGGTCCTGTCCAAGCCGTTTTCCCATTCTTGAGGTAAAACAGAAAGAAAGGCAGAAGAGTCTAATCTATCTGGAGACACAGATGACAACATCTTGAGGCTTCGCCTCTACAGCATTTTCCTCATCTGTTACTAAGTTATGAAGAACCATTAAAAAAAATCTGAATCATTTTTCCTGCCTGCATGCAGACTGTTCTGTTTTTATAGGAGCAGTCAGGGAATTGCTACCACATGAAACTTGCGATTTTAATTTGCTTCTTCCTCACTGATAATTACCTGCAACAGAAAAGTATCTGCTCTTACAGCTGTTCTGCCTTGAGGAAAGGTGTGAATGAGCAAAGAGAAGTGATAAAGGCCTCTGACAGTTGTCCTGCAGGTACATGTGTAACTATCTCAACAGCTTCCTGCTGTCATTGAGGAGATGACACGAAAAGCTAGGGAGAAAACTAGAAACTGGAGAAAAAACCTACAATTTTACAGGCTACTCTACGAAATAATAAAAAAATCATTTTAAGGAAAAAATATCAACTCATTTATAGATTATTAAAACCATAGCATAGACTCATAATTGATACATCATGTTTGAGAAATTTGACATTTTAAAAAACAGATTACAAAGTAAGTAGATGAAGACATTCTCTCTGGCTCTTAGTTATTTGACACAATATCCTATACAATGTGAAAAGATAATCTTAATTGCAATACATAAAATAATGTTTAGCCAAAGTGGCTTTGAAAAAAATAACATCTACAGCCAAGTTAAAAATATATAACTAAAATATTATAAAGAATTTATTATTGATGCTGCCACGTGTAATCATTGAGGCTGAAACTGTGCGGGAACTTTATGTACAAATATTCAGTTCTATTTTATCTGCAGCATAACACAAGCCACAGAATTTTACTGTTTCCTTCTCTAAACCCATAAATAAGAAATGACTTCTTAACTATCTGTTGAATTATGTCTTTATCAATAGACAACTTATTATGAGTACAATTATGAGATCAAAATGGACCCCAAAGGAAAGCAACAAATAGAAGTAAATGAGACAGAGAATGACAGAACTGTAACAGTAAGAAACAAACCCCCAAATGTTACAAGAAAATACCTGAACTGTTATATTACAGTCAGAACTACAAAGCTGTGAAATAATCTCTCAGAAGTGAAGTGAAAACCATATTCTTTGTCATAGTTAAAAACAGGCTACATGATATATTAGAAATACTACTAATGGGAAGTGTTGAATTAACACAGATAACTGGAAATCCCTGATGAATGATTGTGGTGAAAAGATAAAACAAAACTACCCTATCTTTATAATGGTAGTCTTTTAAATATATATATATATTTTTTATATATATATATATAAAAAATTATTCAATTAATACATATATAGACCTCCAGAGAAAATACATTTATATAGTGAGAAATGTGTATCATACATATATATAAGTATGACTTTACCCAGTATGCTTTATTTTATTCAACCCTCATTTTAAAACACTTTGATACAAAAACTGTGTGAGTGCACAGTTCAGCAGGGTGATACAAAATGCCTTTACCTGACACAGTAACTGAAGAGATGCTTTTTTCTCTCTGAACAGCACCAACATCAAACATTTGCCTCTGCCCACTGACTCTACAGGAGCTCCAACACCTCTTCAGAACAATTCAGAGACCCTCTGTATTGCATGGGAAACTACATTTGAACCAACCTAAAGAAAATGTATTGGTCTGGATGGCTCCATTTAGGTAAGATTCAGAATACAGCACCTTATTGTGAGGTTATATCCCTTAAAGAGAAAGAGAAACTAATTTTGCTCTTAGTAATCTCATAGTTAGACAACTTCAGTGATTTAAGTCCATCCCCTAAAACAGTTATGTGTCTTCATTAATGAGCAACCTTTATTTCTTGAAGGAATTATTACATTGATGACACTGAACCTACGAACCAACTGACATTTGCTCCCACAAAGCATGTATTACGCCATTTAAAAAAATCCTGTTATTAATCTGTTCTCAATGAACTCAGTTCTGTGTTTGTCTTCCACAAGTGAAAATACATATAAAGGCTTCCTTATGCATCATATATACCAATGCATACATTGGTATGAGCATGGTGTCAAGACCAACATATTTTGACTGTTTTTTTTCATACAGAAGTAAAATTACAGGTAGTAATGTACTTGATACAAATCGCCACAGAAGTATAGGTTAGCATAATTTTGAGGTATTAATATCAAGATCTATGACATCCTCCCATATAATCTTTTTATAGTCTCACTGATGGTACCAAAGGACATTGACAGATAAAACCCCACAAGACTGCATGAAAAAAATCTGGAGAATGAAATGTACAAGTAACAGGGCAACAGGGCTATGGCTCTGCTACCTTCTTTAGATTGCCTCACATTTGCATATTTAAAAACAATGCCCATCATTCACAGACAAATTCCACCTTCCTCTATTTCTCACCCTCGGATTTATGAAGTAATGGGATACAATCAGCACTTCAAAACGTTTTGCACAGATTAATAATGAGAACTGCAAAGTGGGAATGGAGCAGAAACTTTTGCCGTTACATAGAAAAGGTGGCTTACAGAATAAAAATCTCAAGTGACTTGCTGTATTTATGTGATTTCATTCTATAAATGTAAAACGTAAGAACAGGTCACTGAATCTCAACTATTTATTCTGAAAAGTGTCAATTTTTTGAAAACTCAAGATTTTTCTTGAGAGATTACTTACTCTAAAAAGCTGGTAATGTAATCCCGACTACAGGTTGACCAAGAGAAAGGGTTGGTGTTTGCTGTAATATGAGCTGCCATTAGCTTTGCTGCTTCATGACCTTTCGTCCCACAGGAATTTCCAATTCCATCATGATTCATACCAAAACTGCCCAAAAGAAGAGAGAAATAACTTGTTACTTTTCTGTAGCCTCAGACACCTCTTAAAACTTAGTCACCTTTACAGAAACCACTTTAGATCAAAAAGAACACATTTAGTACAGGGGATGTCTTTAGCAGAGAATCAGAATCGGTTAAGTTCTGTTTAGTTTATTCAAATCTCAGAACACTGCACAATTACATAACTTCCGTTTTCCCACAGAGTTTTGGAAGCATTTTCCTTATTTTATAAAGCTTTTAAAGAAAATTAACAATATTCTTGCAAGATAAATACAGAGCACTCAGTCCTTATTTGGTATTGCACCTAGATAAGGAGTATACATTGTGGCACTGGCACACGGATTGGTAAACAAGCACAAATACAGAATAGGTGATATTGCTCTAACAGTACAGTATAGGCACACAGCAGCCAATGGTAATTCAAGCAGAACATGAGGTTTGCAATTTCCAGTGCCATGCCGTATGTGCACTCCCTCTCTGTATCCACTCACACAGTGACTTGGAGCACTTCTATTAGAGTTCCGCTTTGGCACGGTACATTGGAAACAAGATGACTAAAAATCAGCAAAAAAATACAGTTAGAAACCTCTGGGTGGCATTTGGCCAACAGAGATTTCCAGGCAACAAATTAGTTAACCTTCAGCAAAGATGATATGACTCCAGAAAATAACATAGGGTGAAAGAATCCTCACGTTAGAAATCCTGCGCTACTTATATACTTGGATATATAAACTACTTATATACTTACATACTTATATACTGCACTACTATATACATGGAGCTACAGCTTTAATAATATTTATTATTAGCTATTAGCTTTAATTACTCTTTAATTTGATCATCAACCACAAAATTAAAACTAGAAGTCACAGAGCATTTTCTTGGAAAGACTTTCACTACAGAGACTATCTTTACTTAAATTACTACTTTTATTCCTAAAAAAAAAACAACATATGCCTGATTAGTCTGACATAAACCAAGCAAATGAACGGAGTATTTCTTAATAGCATACACAGCCCTAAAAATCCACTTTCTTAGTCTGCCTTTTATTTCCATTCAACCACTTGCGGGGAAAAAACAGTGGGATTGAGTGCCCCCTCAGCAAGTTTGCCAATGACACCAAGCTGTGTGGTTCACTCACTACTCTGGAGGGAAGGAATGCCATCCAAAGGGGCCTTCACAGGCCCAAGAGGTGGCCAATGCCAACCTCATGAAGTTCATTCAACAATGTGAAGTGCAAGGTTCTGCAATCCCAGGCACAGTTACAGGTTGGGCAAAGAAGTAATTCGGAGCAGCCCTGCCTTCAGAAGGACTTGGGGGTCCAAGAAACTGAGCATGAGACAGCAGTGTGTGCTTACAGCCCAGAAACCAACCATATCCTGGGCTGTATCAAAAAGAGCGTGACCAGCAAGTCAAAGGAGGTGATCCTGTCCCCCTACTCTGATCTCATGAGACCTCATTTGGAGTATTGTGTACAGTTCTGGTGTCCTCAACATAAAAAGGACATGGAACTGTTGGAACAAGCCCAAAGGAGGGCACGAGGATGATCAGGGGACTGGAGCACCTCCTGTATGAAGATAGGCTGAGAAAGTTGGGGCTGTTCAGCCTGGAGAAGAGAAGGCTGCGTGGAGACGTCATAGCAGCCTTCCAGTATCTGAAGGGGGCCTATAGGGATGCTGGAGAGGGACTCTTCATTAGAGACTGTAGGGATAGGACAAGGGGCAATGGTTTAAACTCAAACAGGGGAAGATCAGGTTAGATATAAGGAAGAAGTTCTTTGCTGTGAGGGTGGTGAGTCCCTGGAACAGGTTGCCCAGGGAAGTTGTGAATGCTCCATCCCTGTCAGTGTTCAAGGCCAGGCTGGACAGAGCCTTGCATGACACGATCTAGTGTGAAGCACTCCTGCCCACGGCAGGGGTGTTGGAACTAGCTGATCTTAAGGTCCTTTCCAACCCAAACGATTCTTTAATTTTTTAATTATCAAAAAGGCACCATTTCATTGTGGGATATCTCACTATGGAATACATAGTATGTAGCAAAGCCTGCATGTACCTAGCTCAACATACGATATTTCATAAATGCAGAAAGCCATATGCTACATTAGAGACACGGAAGGTCTGACTGAAACCTTGGATTATTATACAAAGTATTTTTTAATATCACATATAAAAATACAGCTTCACAGTATGCTAGAGATTGGAAGGGACCTCAAAAGATCATCTAGTCCAATCCCCCTGCCGGAGCAGGAACACCTAGATAATGTTACACAGGAATGTGTCCAGGTGGGTTTTGAATGTTTCCAGGGAAGGAGACTCCACAACCTCCCTGGGCAGCCTGTTCCAGTGTTCCGTCACCCTCACTGAGAAGAAGTTTCTTCTCAAGTTTAAGTGGAACCTCTTGTGTTCCAGTTTGTACCCATTACCCCTTGTCCTATCATTGTTTGCCACTGAGTAGAGCCTGGCTCCATCCTCGTGACACTCCCCCTTTATATATTTATATACACTAATAAGGTCACCCCTCAGTCTCCTCTTCTCCAAACTATAAAGACCCAGCTCCCTCAGTCTTTCCTCATAAGGGAGATGCTCCACTCCCTTAATCATCTTCGTTGCCCTGCGCTGGACTCTCTCCAGCAGCTCCCTGTCCTTCTTGAACTGAGGGGCCCAGAACTGGACACAATATTCCAGATACGGTCTCACCAGGGCAGAGTAGAGGGGAAGGAGAACCTCTCTCGACCTACTAACCACCCCCCTTCTAATACACCCCAGGATGCCATTGGCCTTCTTGGCCACAAGGGCACAGTGTTGGCTCATGGTCATCCTGTCGTCCACTAGGACCCCCCAGGTCCCTCTCACCTACACTGCTCTCTAACAGGTCGTTCCCCAACCTATACTGGAACCTGGGGTTGTTCCTGCCCAGATGCAGGACTCTACACTTTCCCTTGTTATATTTCAAGTTATTCCCTGCCCAACTCTCCAGCCTGTCCAGGTCTCGCTGGATGGAAGCACAGCCTTCTGGCGTGTCAGCCACTCCTCCCAGCTTAGTGTCATCAGCAAACTTGCTGATAGTACACTCAATTCCCTCATCTAAATCGTTGATGAATATATTAAATAATACTGGTCCCAGTACTGACCCTTGAGGCACTCCACTAGTTACAGGCCTCCAACTAGACTCAGCCCCGTAGACTGCAACTCTCTGCCTTCTCTCCTTCAGCCAGTTCACAGTCCACCTCACTACCCGATCATCCAGATCACACTTCCTCAATTTAGCTGTGAGGATGCTGTGGGAGACTGTGTCAAATGCTTTGCTGAAGTCAAGGTAGACCACATCCACCGCTCTGCCATCATCCATCCACCGTGTTATTTCCTCATAAAAGGCTAAGAGATTGGTCAAACATGACTTCCCCTTGGTGAAGCCATGTTGACTGCCCCTCATAACCCTCTTATCCTTGATATGCCTTAAGATGGCACCAAGGATAAGGTGTTCCATCACTTTCCCAGGGATGGAGGTGAGGCTGACCGGTCTATAGTTACCCGGGTCCTCCTTCTTGCCCTTTTTGAAGACTGGAGTGACATTTGCTTTCCTCCAGTCCCCAGGCACCTCTCCTGTTTCCCAAGACTTGGTAAAGATGATGGAGAGTGGTCTAGCAATGACTTCCGCCAGTTCCCTCAGCACCCGCGGGTGCATCCCATCTGGACCCATGGATTTATGGATGTCCAGATTGCTCAACCGGTCTCTAACCCATTCCTCATCGACTAAGGCAAACCGCTCCATTGACCTGACTTCATCTGAGGTCTCAGGGGTACAGGACTCTTCAGGACTGCCCGCAGCAGAGTAGACAGAGACAAAGAAGGCATTCAGTAACTCTGCCATCTCTGTATCTTCTGTCACCAGGGCACCCATCCCGTTCATCAGTGGGCCTACATTGCCTCTGGTGTTAGTTTTGTCTGCCATGTATTTGAAAAAGCTCTTTTTGCTGTCCTTGACCCTTCTCGCCGGGTTTAATTCTTAGGAGGCCTTAGTCATCCTAGCTGCCTTCCTACATCCTCTAGCAGGCATGTTTATGAAGCAAAGCAGCTTCATAAACAATGTCTAAGTAATGTATGAATTATAATGAAACATTCAGACCACTGTTAATTATTATGATCAGTGTTCAATATTGATAGATATTTTGGCAGTGAAGAACTTAGATGTGCAATGCAACAAACTAAAACAGAATTTTGTAGTGAAAGATACACTTTACCGACCTAGTTCTCAACTGCCATAAGTTCATAGAATTAGGGATATTTCAGATACAAACAGTTCTTTTAATTTCCTCTGTCCAATTTCTTAAAATAGAAACCCTTGGTTTTTTATAATATCTATTAATAACGCCTTTATAGAAATGGGCATTTGGGTATGTGGGAAAGAGGTGAATTGGGTCATTCTTTCTATATCTGATATCCAGGTTATCCCTAGTTAGTTCATTTGTCAAAGCAATGACTGACTTCAACTGTTTGGGAACTAAAATTTTTGCGTTTGGGGACTAAAAAAAGGGGGAAAAAGGAATAAATTTTGTAGTCAATAGATTTCCTTCTTCCACCAGTTCTCCTTGTGAAAAGGCTGATGTTGCTGATGGTGGCAGCAGTATACATGATACAAAGCATGTCAGTGCATACAAGCTGCAATTCCTGATGCACTCAGGAACTCAATGTCTTTTCATGAGCTGATGGTATTCTTATTTTTTAATGAATATTCATTCATCTAAATCATCTGTCCCTTTCCAAGAAGGTTCTTCTACTTGCCCCTGCTTCTGAATTAGGAGGAAACTGACCATTAGGTGCAGGTAATCCTTTTCTGATGCTTGAAAACAGATTTTGCAATTACTGTCATCTATTTCCAAAGACAGTAGTGGCAGCATGCCATTACGGCCCAGTAATTTGCACTCCTATGGCCAGGACTGCAGATGAAAATACATTTTTGTCCAAAGTATCAGTTTTATTTCCATCACAGCATGTTGGTTATATTTGGCATTCATTATATTAAAGCTATGTCTTTTATGAAAGCATGTTTGCAATTAGATTGGTATGGGAAGACAAGGAAAACAGGAAGAAACATAAAATACTTTTTGTGGAGCCACTCTTATAATTTACTTAATTTACTTTTTCAAACTCATTAAACAGATGCAGACTGTATTTCTTTCACTGGCTTAAAAAGCTTGTTAAAAGTTACCAGTATAATTTTGTCTCAGCCAGATTAGTGAAGGGAAAGTAAGAAGTCTTGACAGGTGACGCAACAGTTTTACTATGAAGTTACCTTTCCACATACTGTCTCAAAGAGAGATGTTTAACCCAGCAGCTCTTTTTTCCAACCACTATGGCTCCTCACTTCCCAAGAGAGCACCTACATTAAAGAACTGTGCAAACAGCAACACAAACAACTTTAAAATCATAACTGAAAATGTCCTGCAATTTCTTTCTAGTCTGTATACTTTTAAAAAAATAGTAAGAAGGCAGCACATCTGACTAGTTCTATGTGCCTGATTCATTTACTAACATCTGTAACGGAACAGATTCTTTTCTTCTTGGAAATCTGTTTTTCCTTATATCTGAAAAAAAACCAACCCAAAAACTATCTGATGGAATTATTTGTAATACACATCCAACTTCAGATTTGACCTCAAAAACGACAGAGGAGATAACTCGTTTCAGCTGCACTGAATAAAACACAATAGATAACCAGAAAATAGATAAGCATGGGAATCTAAACTTCTAGTCTGCCCTTCCTTTCTCTTGCAATAGGACAATACTGGAGGTCTCTACAATTTCATTTGTATTTAAGATGAGTTTACTGATTTGTTGGGTGGTTCTGAACTATGATGTTTATGGTTGCCAGAACACTTCTTGTTGATGTTTCTGAAATGTCACCTTATTTTTGTGAAACACCCAGGATGGCCCCATCCTGATTTATTTCACAAACACTTAAGGTGCAGAGAAGACAGAACCAAAACAATCTGAATGCTCTCAAGCACTGTTCTCCAAAGTTTATTTTGTAGATCATGTACTTTCACAGCACTGAAGTTACCTCAAATGTGCTACTCAAGGGAACTGCTTTTTCTCAGTAAGTCAGTTATCTCTGCTTTCCAGCTGTAGTCCAACAATTTCCTAGCTTTGCTAGGGTTTAGAACCTTCAGAACTACAGAGAATGCTAATGTTTCCTTTCTCTAAATACAACGGGGTATATGTTTAGTAACTTGCTGATTCATGAATTTTATGAATTTGACTTGATTCTTTTAAAACAGTGGCTCCTATTTGTTCTGCACTTGTTTAAACAGCATTAAGGAAGAAGCAGAGAATCTTGAGCCAGGTGAGGCAACAAAGTTACAGAACACCAGCAAGAAAAACACTGTAAATCAAGACTTGATCATCTTGTCCATCATCTAAGGCTGACTTACAGCTGCATAACTACTTGTAATTCTTTAGGAAAAAGAAACCTTTTTAAGAGAGAAAAGAAACTTTAACCTTAAGAAGTATTATTATACTAATTGTTTGTACTAGGAGAGACAGAATAAACACACATACCAGGAGTGAAATGGATGATTTTCAAGCTAAGTATCTTTGACCAAGGTTCATTGCTAGAATTTCCTCCAGCGCCTCAGTGTGTTGATTAGACACACTGCTCTCATAACATTTATGGAGAATGAAACAAAGGGCAGAGAAGAGTCATAAAGTGCACCAGAGAAATATACATTAAAAATGTCTAACAATAAATCCTTACTGCAGTGATGGAAGATGGAAGGCATGCTTGAACAAGTATTCTTGTATTAGAAGATTGTCATGGTTTAAGCACTGCACCAGCTACTAAGAAGGAGAAAAATGACTGCTACAGCTGAACCCAAAACAAAGACCTAAAGGGTGAATTATAATTTCCTTGTAAAACCTGACAGTTTATTAGATACCAGCTTTTTCATAAACTTTGTGTTATTTTTGTAGTATTTTGTACTTAAAATTATTAAAAATGTGTAAATTGTTATATGTATTTCATATAGTTTGAAATATCTGCTTACAGCCTGTTTTTCTTATTTATTGAAAATATTGAAAAAGTAAGAAAATTGTCAGCTTCTCTGTATCTGTAAATGTTACTATAGTTTTAAATTGCCTTTTCTTAGTGATACTGGAATGCATACAAGGAGTTAAGGCAGAAAATTATAATGTCTTAGCATTATTTTGTTCAACCAAAGTGAATACTATTTGAATACTTTTTGAATACTATTCAAAAGATTTGGTTTTTTCCTCTACAATATCAGAGCTATGAGCTACATGTAAAAAAGTGTCATTTCTGGTGGGCACAGGAATTTTCTTAATTATTCTCCCATCTACTAGCAATGAAATATTTGTCACTTTATATGATTTTATGGTGAATTTTTCAAGAAGATACAATCTTCATATTTTACTGTTTTACAGTGATAGAAGGTGGGCAACTTTTTCTGTACTTTTTTAAGCATATCCCCTGTACCACACCATAAGAGAAAACTCTCTTTCTATGTAGCCCTCCAAATATTTCTAAGCCAATGTTAAGAAAAAGTACTGGGTATAGCTTCACAACAGCAGGTAAATTGCAACTCACCCTTAAATGACATTAAAAATAAAAGATAATGCAGAATTTAAAACTTTGAACATACTACTTTCTGAAACTTGGGAAACAAATCAATCAAGTAATTGGAGCTTTAGAACAAGCGTATCTGCCATGAAATTAAATACAAGTCTTAGCATACTTTTATCATAACATTTTTCCTATTTAATTCCTAAGTATCAATCTTCTCCGAGTTACAGGTGATGAACAAACATCCTATTACATACAGTTTTTATGTATCAGCATAATTTTGTATTAAATAACACATGAAACTCTTACAAGCACAGCAATTTACTAAATAAAACACAGCCTATTGAGAAACCTGAACTTTCTTATGGGGAAATGACAGGCTTCTATGGGAATATTAGAAAACTTCAAGCATAAACTTATCCTTCTGGCTTACACTACCATAGCTAGCCAGCTTTAATGCCACAAGAGTAACATCAAGTAAGGTTTGTGTGCTACACTAAGCCAGAGTATGAATGCATCAAGTATCTACACCATAACAGAAATGGGAAAATACTGGCTCTATACTAAGGAAGCCAACTTCTCAGCTCAGATTTCCTTTGGAAATTCACGATGCCCTGAAGGTTATGATAAACTTCCTATTCACCCCCATTTATTCTACTTACACTTCTGTTAAGATCTGTGAAGTGTTAGTACATTCTTTTTCCTTGATTAGAATGCTTTAATATTAGATAAATTATTTTAGTATTGTACACTCTAAACTTCAAACAGTATTTTATAGATATTTAGACATAAGCCTTTTTCATATTGTAAATATGTCACAGAAACCAGAACTGTTTTACTAGGCTTACGTTTACAACATTTCATTTTATATGCACAAAACACCATTAAACTTGAAGTCCCAAAGAAGACACTTTAATAGAATTTGCAAGCTTTTATACCTGTAATATTACAAAGGCAAACATAAAAGTGTTCCTTTAACATAGAAGACCAGAGCAGGAGGCAAGAATACGGTTTTGCAAGAGAGGAAGAATATGATCTTCCATGGCTTGTCCCGCCCAAAAACTGGACACATTTTGTTCTGTTTTAATTTTTTTTAACTAAAAAAAGTTACTCAAATTGCACCTAAAAATTGCAGGTGTTGCTCTCAATCCTAGGCATCTAGCAGGGACAAATTTTAACTTGTTCTGGCTCCTGCTGAGGTGATCATACACTGTAGATTGGAGACAGTCTGACAGCCCTGCTATAGTTCAGAATGGAACATGTCATCATCATAAACAATGCTGAGAGCATCAACTGGAGATCTGTTCATGGGAGAGCTGACAGGAAGAGGTGTGAGTACTATTCATCCTAGCTGTGCTTCAACTATTTTTGAAAGCTTAAGTTTTAAGTATCTGTCCCTATTACCTCAGATTGGAGTATTTTTCTTCCAGTTGTACAACACGTACATTCCTTCAGACACGTCTTCTAGAAAACATCTGCTCAAACTCAGGTCCTATAATGCAGATGAGGTCTGACTGATCGTAGTGGGTTGACCTGGCTGGACACCAGCTGTCTACCAAAGCTGCTCTATCACTCCTCCTCTTCAGGTAGACAGGGGAGAGAAAATATAACAAAAGGATTGTGGTCTAGATAAGGACAGGGACAGATCACTCACCAATTAGTGAGGCAAAACAGACTTGACCTGGGGAAATTATTACCAATCAAATCAGAGTAGGGTAATAAGAAATAAAGCCAAACCTTGAAATACCTTTTCCCCGCACCTCCCTTCTTCCTGGGCTCAACTTCACTCCCAATTTTCTTTACCTCCTCCCACCAAGCAGGGGAACAGGAAATGGGGGTTGTGGTCAGTTCATCACACATTGTCTCCGCTGCTCCCTCCTCCTCAGGGGAAGACTTCTCACACTCTTCCCCTGATACATGGTGGGATCCCTCCCACAGGAGATAATCCTCCATAAACCTCTGCATTGTGAGTCCTTCACGCAGACTGCAGTTCTTAATGAACTGCTTCAGTGTGGTCCCTTCCGTGGGGTGCAGCCCTTCAGAAACAGGCTGCTCCAGTGTGGGTCCCTTACATGGGGTGCAGCCCTTCAGGAACAGGCTGCTCCAGTCAGGTCCCAAGTGTGGTCACAAGTCCTGCACCAAAACTGCTCCAGCATGCCCTCCTCCATAGGCTGCAGGTGGACATCTGCTCCTCCATGAACCTCCATGGGCTGCAGGAGCACAGCTGCCTCACCATGCTCTGCACCCACGGGCTGCAGGGGAATGTCTGCTCCTGTGCCTGGAGCATGCCCTCACTTCCTTCTGGCCCTGGGTTCTGCAGAACTTTTTTTCTTGGGTAGCCTTATTCCTCTCTTCAGCTGCAGTTGTTGTTGCACAGTCTTTATTCCTCTTCATAAATGTGCTCTTTCAGAGGCACTACCACCTTCATTGACAGGTGGTAGCGCCTTGGCCAACAGTGGGTCCATCTTAGAGCCAGCTGGCATTGGCTCTATTGGACACATGGGAAGCTTCTCACAGAAGCCACCCCTGTAGCTTCCCTGTACCCTTCCTCCCACTACCGAAACCTTGCCACACAAACCCAATACACTAGTCAAACACAAAGGTCAGTGATCACTGAGGAATGAGGAAAAAAGCTCCTGAAAGTAGCCCTAGGATTTTGTAGATTAGAAATTCATATTCCAGCACGGAAGACCAACTTTCTCATGTGGAGGAGAGGTATTTAAACTATTTTTTTTTATTTTGCATAGAGACTAAAAAAAAAAAAAAAAAAAACTTCAAAAAAAGTTCTAGAATTGCAGGCACATTTTAACTGACAACTAAGTATGTGTTTGAAAATACTGTGGTTCTTCAACTTGAAGCCAATTTACTCCGATAGTCTATAATCTTTTTATCATGTCTTACACCTTTTTTCCACCAAGATACAACTTCCAAACTCCTCTGAATTTCAAGTCATTACATCTTGTATAAGTCATGACAATTTTGACTTCAGCCACCAGCCCTTCTTCCTGCTCCTCATGTACAGCCCTCAAGAGCTGTCTCTCACTAGCAAACTCTTTTCTTACTCCAAGTTTTATGGGCAGCTCTCTGTCCAAAGCCTAGACCACTATCATAATTTCTTCTTTTCTACTTTGTTATTTAGTTTCTGGATCTCAACTAACTCCATCGGACTGCAATAATGAATGGCACAACACCTTCCTTTTAGGGATATACACCTTTCAATGGAACCTGGAATTCTCTGTCAGTTCCACTAAGCATCCTGTACAGCATGCATGTATTTTAGAAAGTATCCAAATGATAGATTTTAGAAAGTATCCAAATTAAAAATCACAGAGCAGAAAGCAACCCAACCCAGCTGATAGGGAAAGAGAAAATGGGGCTGGATCTTACATTTTACTTGTCTAAGAAAACCAGCATATTCAAGACTGCAAATGGTTTCTTTATTCACTAAGAAAAAGTCAAACTTTTCTTGACAATGCAGGGCAAACACATTCAATTCTCACTCCTGCCATGACAAATCACTGGCTGTGATTTTTGCTTACCAGAAACCGGAAGCATTTTTTGGTGTGAAATATGTAACAGTAGGAAAGTAAGCATTCTGTAACTCCAGCATCACAAATCAAATTTGCAGAAACACTATTCTGAAAGCTAAAGGACCCACTCTGAATTTTATCTGGTTCACAGAAGTATTAAGAGTAATACAAAGCTGTCCTCAGAACTGTAAGTCTAGCACAGTTCTTTATAAACCCAATAAAGAAACAAATGTATTATCGTCTTCAGTAAAAAACACTCGCTATGAGTCTTAACTGCACATGCCTTATCTGCATCAAAACTGGGTTATACACATAGAAAAATGATAAGTGGTACGGAATAGAAGCAAAAAAATGTTTGTTTTTTTTTAAATACTTACAAATATTTAAGAAAAATTATGACTGACCATAATAATCACACTCATGCTCCCTTTACATCTTCAAGACCAAATGCTTTCCTGGATAATATTCTTCAACCAAATGGAAGTTACTTGGATCAAAACAAGATTAAATGAACTAAATTTAATACACTATGATATACAGAAAGTCAAATTGAGTGATCTAATGATTTTTCATCACTCTAATTTAATAAATTACTAGAACCTAACTATAAGTTGAGCCATGCTTCCATCAGGGAATTTTACAAATCCAATTTTAGAGAAAATGTGAATAATCTATCAAAATATAGGCATTATAATTACCGTTCTCATTACTCACAAGAGAATCTTATTCCTCAGTTCAATATTTATTTAAAAAAAAAAATAGTATTCCATGGCAACTACATAATTAATAAAAACATGGTCTTTCAAAGTACAATCCTTCCATTCTAATTTAATTGAGAGGTTTTGGGGTTTTTCTGTGGTATGTTATATATTCAGTGTACACATATCCCTTAAATGCTTCTATTTTTCATTTGACAATTTCCTATTTCACATGTATGTCTGAAAAGAAAAGCAATCATCACAGTACAGACAGAGGAAAGAAGTCTAAAAGGCTCTCTGAAACTATTTTACTCACACATCTAAGTACTTCTAGTAGGTATACGAGGAAGCAAGAAGTTTAAGAGTAAATAACTTCTTTGACTTAGTTGTAGAAGTATTCAGTCACAGCTTGGGTGAATGGGAGGTGACAGCACGAAACATTATAAACTTCGAAGACTTTTTTGCCCGCTTTTGTCCAGCTCTTCCTAAAGTTAACTACATAGCACGCTTTTAGTGCAACTCTAGTGACTGTGCATTGGATAGAAGCTAAAGTATTATTGTTTCTATTTCCTGTTTCAAACCAGCATTTGACATATCATGCCAGCTATAAGATAAGGTGAAAGCCCCAAAGAGCTGAGATTTCAGAATTTTAAAAGGCCTTACATATAAGAAGCCAGAAGATATGGAATGCAGAAAACACATATGGTTTAAAAAAAAATCCTGCGATCACAGACTATATGCTATTGCTATATTGTTTTTCTTGGATTCTAACCAAAGTCTAAGCTCTTCAAATCAATTTTTGTCATTGTGCCAGCTTCGCATGATAAAATGACTGCATATATTTGAATTATTTTCATTGTCTATGGAATAACCTGCATAAAATACATAGTTGAATGACATACGGATTAGAATGAAGATGTGGTATTGGAAGATTGCTTTTCTTATTAAACGTGATGAATTCACAGCAAGGTCACCTATTACTGTATGAGATGTTATTAAAAAGAATGTCAAAATTTCTTGTTAGCCTGAAATATCTTCTTGTTTCAGAAAACAAACTATTTGTAGTAGGTCTTTCTTCAACAGTGGAAAGATATTTTCCTCCACCCTACCTTTTTCAAATCATGCAGGTAAGGAAGGAATAGAAGGAGAGAAATTACGAGGAGAATTGCATGTATTTTATTTTTGTTCAGATCCTATACAATTGCCTTTGGATTCTAAAATTCATCTACTTCAGTACAATTGAAGTGGGTTATGTGTTTTTCCACACATAATATAAATGAGATCATACTTGCCCAACGATTTATCTCTCACGATAGGTGGGCTGGAAATAATCACTTACTTCCAACTCCTTTTTTTGACCAGCAGATTGATAGCTTCCATTGCTGTCTGCATTGGAACTTTTAGTTGTATCAGCTAATGATTTGAAAAACACACTGTCCATAACTTAGTCTTGGTCAACCCATGTAAACAAAGAAGGAAACCTCTTGATACCAGAAGATGCCTAGTCTTCTGAGTCATCATAATGCACTAACAATGCTGTCTTTTGAAAGAAGACCTGAAATGTTTCCAGACCAAACTCAACTAAGATTTTACCAGTCTCATAACATCGTGCATTTTAAAACGATATGCTGATGCTTAAAATGTAACAAGTGATTCTATGATTCGTCTATGGCTGTTTGGTATACTTCATGCTTGAGTGACAGATTACTATTCAGCATATGAATATGGACAACTGAATCAGTATGTTTTAATAATATTTTGAATTATATATAAGACAAAATAACAACACAATATTTAAGAATACAAAACAGTACAAAGGTTGTAAGCCATATCTCCAAAGGAACAGATTTAACTGGAATCTGCAATCAAAGTATAAACCGTGAGTCTTCAGCTCTAAATTTAAAGCCCTTGGTAACATCCACTAAATTGCATATACTGCCATTCATGAATACTATATACACAAACATGGAGCACCAGAATAGAGATGGTACAGCCATGCATGGGAAAAAAAAAAAATCTATTATTAATCTAGTATTAAAAAGGTGATACATTAAAACATATTCTTTTTTTAAACTCACTCACTTGTGACCAATCTCATGTGCAATGGTAAAAGCTGAACCTAGGCCAATGTCTTCATTAATGCTGCAGCTCCTTTCAGGCTCACACATTCCAGCCACAGAGGCCAAGCCTGAATAAACAGAAGGAGACACAAAGGGTCATGCCAAGGTGTTTCAGTCTTAAAAGTGCTAGTTATAAATGCCTGGATTCTTTTTAATAACCTCTATGCACAGAAGGAGCAGTTGGCAAAAGGTTAACTTTCTAGTCATTTGCAAAATCACTGGGGGGAATTTCACTTTGCCGGCTAGACATTAATATTTTTTGAACTGCAGTCAGTGCTGGAAAATGTCTAGACTAGGGGTTAGATTTATAAATTTTACTTCTGGTAACTTGGGACCACCTAGTAACTTGAGCCAGGAGAGGGAATTTAAGAAAGCATTTCTATTTTAACATTCTTGAGCCTGAAGAAAGCAAAATGTATCCACATTATTTTTCTAAAGAAATCTGTTTAAGTTTAGTGGGTTCATAAAAACATACAAGCAACTTTTTCAGCTACAAAAAGTCCCACACGGTAGGTTAAAAAAATTAAAGAAACAAAACTGAATGCATCAATGAAGAGAGAAGAGACATGTTAATAACAAGCATTCATTCGACCATGCAAGTCTTTTCTATTTATCACCCATCATCTTCTGGAATTAAAACCTTACTGTATTACATGTGCTTTTAAAAACTTTACTTAGCAAGAGAAAACCACTGGCATTTACAGAATATGGTTCTTCTGATCTTACATGTTCTTCAGCAACAGATGCTGAAGAATCATACAAACACACTGCAGTCATAACCCAGTGCCACTAGAGAAGGCTCTAAACATCAGATTTATTTAATTTATTTCTCCCTTGAGTTTCTTATCTGAAAGAAGCAGTAATCCTTTCTTCAAAGAAATTACATGCCTAGCTAACTACACTGTAATAAAAATTACCAGTAAAAGTGTAAGTTTGGTTGAGGGGTAGAGGGAATGGAGCAGAGAGAGTGGAAGAGATAAATCATACTCTTTATATGAGCTGGCACTTTAAATTATTCTGTTTGGATTAACAGTAAGCCAGTAGTAAAATGACAATTGGTTCCTGACTGTGTCCACATTAACAAATAATTTGGAGCCATAGGAGAGTGTCAGCTGAGCAAAGAACTGATACTGAGGCTCCTCACATATGTTTGTTATGTAGGTTGAACACTGTCCTCTGGTCTAGTCTACTCTCAGAGGGTAAACATATCCACTACACATGTCATTTAAAGCTTCTAAAAAGAAAAAATGTTACAGAATGTCATGAGAATACAGGCCTTGTGGTGATTTATATAGAGCATCTGGGAAATATGCATTCTGACTTAGTTTTCTCTGTAACAAAACTAGTTTGCACACACTAAAACTACTCTGATAACAAAAGTGACATGGGCAAAGGGTGACAATGTAGAAGCTGCATCAAAACAGCATATTACTGCTATAAAAACCCACAAAACATCAATGTAGACACACCCCTGAGGACAGGCTACAATATCAGAAGAAGACTACCCATAGAGAAAAATCTATGCATTTTTTGCAGCATGCAACTTGCAGAAAATACAGTAATAGCAGTTCACCTATGCTACTGTAATTGAGTAGGTCATTCTGGAAACACGATGGTAATACTAACATGCCAACTGCCATGTTCCCCTGGAAAGACCACCACATCTGAGCGATGAAGTAATCTCCACCTTCAGATCATACAACTGAGCACTTGCTTCAGTAACTAACAGGACCAGATTAACATAATTCTATACTATGCTTGCAGAAAGTGACAGATATCGAGTCAAGAACTCAATCTGTGGCTTTAAAAAAGAAGTTGTCCTTCACGGGAGCCACAGATGTGCTGCAAAAAAACATCCATCTTTTCTAAAGAGTTCCATGAAAGATTCTCTGGTTTAGAAACTGGAATAGTATCAAGCCTTCTCTGAGACTTCTCTTCATAGACTCCTTAAATATATACGTAACTTCAGTTACTAGAGGTCAGTGGGACCTAAGCATATTAAATGCCTAGCAAAAGAGGGCCACAGAGCCTTGTCTCTTCCCCAGTTCAATGCCTATAAGCAAAAAGAAATATCATGGTGGTGCTGCCAAGGGTTCTGTAACACCGAGTTGGAGCTGACAACACACGTGATTTTTATTTTGAAACAAAATCAAGCCTTTTGTTTAACAGAACATCTGCCAAAGTCAGTTCTCTGTTATGCTGGATTCAAGTGAAGCAGAATTTGCCTTTATGCCAAAAGTCTGATACAGTAAGAAATAGTACACTAATGATCTGCGTTAAAAATATCACACAAAAATATCAAATAGTGCATGCGTGAATGTACGCTCTTCCAAATTTTACTCCTTTAACACCTGCAAAGACAACTGTATGACATGAATATGGGCAGTCTCTTCAGCATTGTCTCCTCCACACAGATGTTAAAGGAAATCAGTTACATTTAGAAATTCATCAGCATCATCTGTCTTACTAAAACATGCTGTGGATAGTGTTTATATTTACAGCAGGCAAAATTCTAGTACCTTTCTCTAACTACATCCCTGTGCCAGATGCACTGCGCTGACTTAAGCAGGACTTGTGGAAAAATTAACATGAGTTAAGGCTATCAAAGCATACCTAATAATACACAGAAAGACAAAGCAAGTTATGAGCTCTGAGAAAAGTATTAATAATCTGAACTAGTCAAATTAGAATTCTGTCTTCTGAGAAAGAGCCTTCTGCAAGGATGTGTATTGAAAAAAAATGGGTATGAATGTTACATTATTCTTTGAACAATGTTTCTTTCATGTATCAAAGCACTATCAAAGATAGTAACCATAGTATAGTAAATAACTTCTGGTGACAAATTAAGGTACGGAGAGAACGATAGCTCTCCATCCTGCACCTAAGGTTGCTATGTGATTCTTCATTGTCAAAGTATTGTTTTAAGGAGTTTCAATGTTACTGTAATTTGTATCACTGTAATTTATACATCATGGTATTTTTCTCTTAAGTCTGTGAAAGGAACAATCTGAAGATGTACTCCCTGTGTACAACAGAGCGATAGTGTAAACCTCTAAGACTGTTTCTTTTGTAAGGCTTTTTTTTCATTATTTGTTTGGTGTTTGAATTTTCTGAAGCCTTTTACCTGTATTTTTAACTAGTTCACAGAGAAAGGTCAAATGAAATAAACAGCAAGTTCTCTTCTGTAAGAAGTAAGTTTGAGTCATTTGCTATGTTTTACCAGAACTACAGCTGCCACAGAAGCAGCTTACTTAATTTAAAAATCCAGCAACGTATCAAAGACCCACCTAGGTTACTTATCATTGTTCATATTTATACATCTGCAAAATTTTGAAAGCATGAATTTTAAAATATCTGATCAGTCAATAAATCAATAGCTGACTAAAAAGCAAGGAAACAGCAAATAGAAGCTGCAATTTCTCTTTATAATCTTACCCAGCGTTCCACAAGGCTTGTTTTTGTAAGTGCAGATATCGTATCTGTTAAGGAAAAAAAAAGTAGATAAAATATGTCAGAGAATCAAATTTTTAAGATATTTTGTATACTTATCACATATCTGTATCATAGTTCAAGTTGTCAGACCGCAATCAGCTTAATTTTGTGCAGGCAGCTGGTGTCGGCATTTTCTACACTCTGGTGTAAACCGCAAGTTGCAGTATACTCACAGCCGCTGGCCTCAGGCCAGTGGGACACCTGCCAGTAAGAAAAAAATGGTTAAAGTGGATCTTTGTAATCACCAGCTCCATAACGCAGTCTACCATGCTATTACAAAGTCACAGCAGCATCTGTATAGACTTCTAGTGATTCAAAACACTTCTACTGTGTGAACATAACTGGAATCACAGTCTCAGACTTACCAAGTAAACAATATTAATTGTAAGTCCTACTGCTTAAACTTTGATTCTAGTTAAAAACTGCAACTGTGAATTGTTACACCAACAATTAGATATTTAAAAAAATCATGTTAGGAAATGCCATTATATTTTCCTTCTCATTTTTTGTAATGATTATTTGAGTCTTAAAGAGTATACTATAGCAATCTAAAATGAAAAAAAAACTTTTGCCAAAAGATAAATACCGTCTTCAAAGGACAATTTTCATAATTTTAGATACAATCCTTCAAATGCAGAAGCTCAATGAGTTTGTGTGCAGTTAACAAACAAGTATCTGAAACTGAAAATGGAATTAAAATGTTTTTAACAAGGAAGTATCTGAAACTGAAAATGGAACTAAAATGTTTTCTGCAGCATAGCTAATACTAACAGCAATGGTCATGCAGCAGCCAATTCATTAATTACATCATCGTAGTTTGAATGTACAATCTTGTGACAGGGCTAGTGATATGACAACATTCTTACAGCAACTTTGATTTTCAAAAACTTAATACTAATTTCCTTGCTCTGTATTTCAGAATAATTTCTACTCTTTTCAGAATATTTCCATTCTTTTGAATGGTGAGTGGAAACAAAGATGAAAAGATATTATCTTTACTCTTTAATTTTTTAACCCAAATAGTTACTAATTTCAGGCCACCAGACAGTTCTGCTAAAATGATCTAGGGATTGTTATCACATCAGAGTCTGATCACAAGACATGTATCTTTCAGTCCTAAAAGAGTTAAGGTCTGTCTGTAAGCCAAATCCATGGACAAAAAAGCAAAGCTTAAAACTTGGAACAAACTCAGCAAACTCTCTCTATGCATGTAGACCACTGTGACCACATGGAATTCCTGTGATTTTTAAAGGTTTTGAGTGTGGAGCAGTTTGTGGGATTCAGCTCCAGTTTTGAACTGAGTGTTCACATGCACTGATCTCATCAAGGTGGATCAAACTCTGCCATCCTATCTGTACATAAAGCTCTCAATTTCCATTTGCTGTTTGGAGAGGGGAGGTGATCAAACTAGCAAGTTTTGCATGTCATAAACAGATACAGACAGGCAGAAAGATTTTACTATTTCCCGCCTTTGACATATTTAAAAAAGCTAACTTATTTCTGCATTTAGGAAGAAGTGTGAATCTAAACCTACTGAAGTTCATGTAAAATTATCCCCCCAAAAAAGCAGACAGGGCTCAGGCTTATTTAGTGAGAAAATACAAAATAGGTCGAATTCTTTAAAATGTGGTTTAGAACTGAACACAAGGAAGTCTGTGCAGTATACAGGAAGTACTGGTTTTCTAATGTTTTTCAATATCCAGTGGGAATGGGAAGAAAACAATTGAAGGCACAGATCCTTACACAAAATGGATCTTTAAGAAGAAAGCCAGCTCCACTAAACTCAAGTAAAATGCTGTCATCGATTTAAGCAGAGCTGAAAAGCTGCCCTTATGTCCTCAACATGCTTACCCTTACACAGGTATGAACCTGAAGTCACTTCTCAGCTTCAGTTAATGAAAAAGATTTTAAGAAACAAAAGACATAATCACAGGAAACTGCTGAGAAAAAGCCTACAAAGATGGCTGGAATATAAATGTAAAATGTACATGAAGTAAGAAATTGAGGCTAGACAAAACCAACAGAAAGGTATGACTAGACATAAAGCTCTTCATATGTAGGAAATACTACAGGATTTGACAACTGACCTGCTTGAAAAGGTTGTCAGAAAACAAAATAAAGCCTAAAGAACTGGTTCTAGCCTATGAGGGAACACAGCTAACTAGTACGAATTATTAAGAGTTCATTTTTAAGGAACATTTCCAAATGTGTTACCTCTGAAATTAAGGTTTTATTTTTCATTTGCTGTAAACCAAATTATACTTTTTGACATTTACTTTTTATTACTGTAGGTTTCAACCATAACCTATTCAAATAAGGACTGTTCATTTCTTATACCCTTGCTCAACAATAAACACAACAGGTCCATTAGAATTTGATCTTTTTTATTTTCAATTCTTCATGCTATGCAACATGATTTACCTACATACCCCATCATGTATTTCATATTTGAAGAAGTATTAACAGACTAGGCAAAAATCCCAAAACAAATAAAACAGAAAAAAAAACAAAACAAAACCCCCCACTAAATAAATAATAAATAAAAATAAGTTAACTTAGTTGCAACACCTAGAACTATGAAGTACTGCTGAATTAAACTGAAACCTCAGGCTTCCTTTAAAGGGATCAAAAACCTCAAGCTATCTGACAATTCCAACTCCTATTTTTAAGTCATGGAAAATAAAAATTAATTAAAAGAAATTAAAAAAACCCAAACAGTTAGTAGATTATAGTTTCATCCTATTCTTTTGCACGCATATACTTGGCTATGAGTAAAAGGAGGCTGTTCTGCAAGTGCAGACAATGTTGCTAATGCTAGAGAACCGTGTGGAAAGGTAAGTCATAAATGCCGAATTTAGGCCTGTTTTTATAAAAAGCTTTGTATCACAATTCTTTAACAGTTCACCATTCTTAAGACAATTTGCTAATTGATTAGATTTGCACAGGTTGCAAACGGCAATACTCTTTGTAACACAATAAATACCTGTTGATGTCTTTCTAAAAGCTTTACTGCAGTATATCCTTAGCCTTAGAGAAAGTGGTATACCACAACAGCATTCTGCCTTAAAATACAAGTCTTATTTAGTTTCTTCCTCAAAAACCACAAACCAAAAAGACTTATTCAAACCAAGGAAGTAAAAGAATAATATACATGTTACACATCACTCAACAGAAATAACTTTTTTCTATTATTATTAGTTTTCCATGTCTTTGAAACTGCCATAGACAACCAAAGTCTGGTTCTACTGGACTTTCTTCTGATACTTAGCTTGGGTAGATAAAATGAAATTCTGAGTTTCAGCTAGAAAAACTGTAGTGCTCTAAGTTCTACTTCTCCTCGTTTATATGAAAAGATGTATTTTTAATAACTGCACTGTAGATAAAATATCTCCATACTACTTTTTCTAAACTGCAAATGTAGTCATGAAAGTGAAAATAAACTCCATTCTGAAACAGATTTTTTAATGCTGTCATTTGCCTTCATCAATTTTGGCAATGTTAACATTGGAATAGCAGTTGCAAATTTACTATGATCAGCAGTATTATCGGTGTACTTAGGACAGATATAAAAAGCTGTTTTTGAGATTATGATTTAATAAAAGATTCCCTCAATGTAAATTGCACTCCTCAAGTGTCTAAATGAATTCTTACTTATTAATAAAAAAAAACATATCAACAGAGAGGTTTCTCTTCAACACCACTGATGTGTCATGCAAGCATATAGCAGAGGTATTGCAAAAGATACTAATTACATGAAAATGGAACACTTCATAAGTGAGTTTGTAAACAAAAATATTTCTAAAGACAAGATGAGGACCCAGAGATGGTTCTCAGCTTGAGCGATACCCTACACCATTTCAAATCACTGGTAAAAAGTCATCAAAAATCAGAGAACTTTAAATTCTTATTATTTTGAAGAAATAATACATTCAGGTTTTTTAGTCATCTTCTGCTTTCTAAGCCTAGCTGTATCGATATACATGTTTGGTGCTTTTCAGGGTTTATTCTACAGCCACCCACACTAACAGCTTCCTTTTCCAGTGTTAGCCATGATCCTCACATACAAATATGTCCTTACCACCTACAGCAACGATAAGACAATAAAGTAAGTACACAATAATAAGTGCTACAAACTGTTAGATCACAACCTAGTTTTCAGCCAGACACTTATAGAAACTTAAAAACACTAGTCAGTACTCTGCTAGTGTTAAAACAAAAACAAAAACAAAAAACCACCAAAAAAGCCACCAAACCAAAATCCAAACATCTCCCTCCCCACAAAAAAACCAAACCCAACACAACTCGAACAGCATCAATACTGTTGACTGACTCAGGTATTACAGCTATTGTAAAGCAATCTTTGCTCCTTTGAAAGTACTATTCAGTGGATTAAGATCAGCATAAACATAACATACAGGTAATTACTTGCTGTCTGCTGACATATCGGTAACATCATCTAGATAATCTGGAAAAGACAAAATACTTCCCTTCCCCACATTCTTCTAATCAGAATCTTCCTGTAGGTCATACATTACTATACAAATTAAGAAATTATCAGCTCAATCACAATATTGTGACATCAAATTAACATTGTACAAACTCATTAGACTATTTTAGTTGCCCAAGTAGACTCTAGAGCTACTCTGGAGACAGCTTTATAAGCAAATCCAGCACTGAAGAAACAGCCAGGAACTTGCAGGCCTTGGACTAGCAACATCACGCTCTGCTCTGCCTTGATTTCTCCACCATTAGACCTTTTCTCTTCCTTTTTCCTTTTTTGTGTCCAACATGTACAGGCTTGCTGCTCTATCTCATTCGTCCCTTCTCCTTGTATTTTATTTTGTGATCTGCAGTCAACACAGGCTGCAGCAGAGTTCCCTCTCTACAGCATTAAGATTACCAGAGATCAACTGATGGCTCAAGCTGCTGTCAAGTAGTATATAGGCTAATCCTGCTATAAACATAATTTTGAGGGATATCCTGATGGCAGTCATAGCAGCACCAATAGGCTCAGCCTAGGGCTGCTACTCAAAGCTCCATCTTGTTTCTTTCCATTTTATACCCTGCACCAAGTTCTGTGCTTCTGCATTTAACATCAGCATCCAAGCTCAAGAGGTTTGACAGTCTTCAGTATTTTGCTATCACTTTACTGACAACAGTACAGACAGCATAAGCCATCATACAAAAGGTGCTCCAGACCTTCTAGCAGTTATAGCCCAAAATTAAATGAATCCATACTTCTTCTCCAGAATATGTTAATTCAATTTCACACCAGGCTTTAGGTCCCCTTCAATACTGAGATGCTTCAACCAGGCATTTTTCAACAGAATCATTAAAAAAAAACAATTATCTGGATAAACCATATTTAGATTTCAAAACTGTATAAATTTGAAAATCAGTTATGATAGGCACAAAGTTTGCAAGCTGAAGACTGTGAACCCATTAAAAAAAAAAAGGGTTTAAATCTAGCAGAACTACAAGAAGTGTTTCTAAACTTTTCTGTGGTGTATCTAATTTTCTTTCCATGGGACTCCTCCTGATCCATAGTAAAGGTTTTTATTCTAGTGCCCCAGAAATGTAGAGCTACCTATCTGGGCAATTGTGACTTCCTTACCAGAAACAACTGAGATTCAGCATTTTCATTATCACCAGAATGTAGGGTAATACTTAACTTGCACTATTCATTCCTCACAAGGGATTCCACACTTTTACTGCATTGTCAGTACTGAGCCAAAATTTAGACACAGTTACATGGATGTGATTAGCTAAAACCGGCCTAGAGAACAGAACAGCAATTTCTGCATATCTACTCCAAGCACAATGCTAGTAATTTTTCTATCAGTGCATTTGGGAAAAGTCTGGCAACTAACACATAAAGCTTTTGTTCAAAGCACATCAACTCAGAGCAGCTCAAGCAGCTTGCAGGGCCATGCTTTTTAGAGCTTGCTACTGCAACAATGTCTTGGAAAAAGGAAGACTAGCAAAACTAATTACACAGGCGCGGTTGGGGGCATCCTGCCACACAGCAGAAAATATTATGCTAAACCATTTATAGGAAGCCACTAGTCTAGACCTTTGGCAGAAGGGAAACACAGCTAGCAGCTATGATTACTAACCAAATTTTAGTTCTGTACAACGTACAGAAATAAATGAGATAAATTATAGCAATAACATATTGAAGATATATTTATAAGCTTTTGCCTACCCTCCTTTTCTAACTTTCTGAATATTGTAAATGATTAGTTTACAAGTTCCTCTGAAGATGACATGTCTTTATACACAGAATGTCCACTATATCTGCCCTTACACTGTATTGTATGAGTACAAGATGAGTACTTGAGCAGCAGTTCGTTAGGGTACAAGGTATACAGACCACACCTGCTACAAAGATAATACAAGAATTGCAACATGGGCCAGACCAAAGATTCCACTATCCTGATATCCTGCCTACATGATGGTCTACAAGAATGTCGCAGAAAGAATAACACCAGGGCAAGTATAAAATGGCATCTACCCCAATACTCCCCCATCTTCAACTATTTTCAGCTCCAATTTTTTGAGACACACGTGCTTCTGGATATTAGTAACTCTCAATGGATTTTTCTTCTGTAAACTTTCCTAGGCAACCTTTCAACCTATGCATGTACCCAGCTTCCACAAAGTGACTTGCCAAGGAGTTTTAACATCAGCTAACTCTTGCACAAAGGGTTGCCTCCCTTCTTGTTTTAAGCCTTTCTTCTGCTAGGTTAACTGGTCAGCCTCTAGTTCTTGCACTGAAAGACACAATGAATAGTGTTCCTTGTTTATGCACTTCATACAATCTGTAACTTTGTAGATCACTGGAATAATCTCTCAAATTCTACTTTTCCAAAATTTGATTCCTCCAAGGAATCCTCAACTTAAGTCATTCCTTGTAAAGAAATTTCTGCATTTTTTTATCATCCTTCTCTCTTCCAATCCTCCTAAAACTTTTTGAGATTAGAAGGCCAGAATGACATGAACTATTCAAGACATAGGCATATCATGCCCAGTTTACACAATAGCATAATAAGGTTCTTTATTCTTTTTCCAAACAATTGTTAATACTTATTTTTCTGGATTAACAATGTATATTTTACAAGTAGCCCAAATCTTCTCTGCAAAATTGTATTATCAAATAATAGAATCAAAAGAGGAAAGACCACCAGTGATTCCCACCACACGCCCCCCAACTTCTGGTTGATATTTTTTACAAAATTTCTCTAAAAGGATTGAAACTCTTAAGCATATATTATTATGACTTGTTTTTCATGAACATGATGAGAACAATAAGCCCTGTTCCTGGGCCCAAATAAACAATCACAAGGAATTTGGGTAATGACAGAGTTGTGTTTACACAGAGAGCTAAATTTCAGTAGCTTAGTGCAGTAATTAAAAGCTTCAGTGAATGGAATAAAATCTATTTGCTGACTTCTTAAGGTCAGAAAGAAAGACAATGACTCCATTCAGATATTTAACTCTGACTAGCATCAAAAGAAATTTTTGTTCTAATGGCAAACTCAAAACAATCTATTGCAGAAGTTTAGTGTTTGTTTCTGTAAAACAATACAGGATTCTTGCTCATCAAGAAATGACAGCAACTAATTTGATTGCCAGTACTTAAAGAATAAAAAGTCAATCAAGTGCTTGACGTCTGTGACAGTTCTCCAGATTGCATGCGTAAATACCACCAAATAGGCTGCTGCTGAGTTCTACAGCTAACAAATTTTGAAGACTGCCTGTGAACTGAGAGAAATGCACAATGACAGAATGGTAGCAGAAGTAATGACTGTTTTACAAAGGTAAGTTTAAAAGAAGTGAACAAAGAATAGGTCTACAGTAATAATAACATGACTGAGAAACTGTCAAAGTTTGTGAGAAAGTATCTTTCCAAAGGGTAACCAAAAGTCGTATTAAAACCAAAAGGAACTTAATTTGGGTTGGATTTTTTTTTTCCAGGGGTGGAAGGGAGAGGATGTTGTTTGGGGTGTTTTTTTTAATGTGCTGATAAATGGAAATTATGCACCTGAGACTGATCTCTGAAATCTTTCTGTATCAAAAAGATGAATCCATGCATCCTGTCCAGAACTTCATGTAAATCTTTGATTCATCTTCTTCTCCAAACTATACACAGCAGGAAGAAATACTTCTTCCAGTCAAGACAAAAGAAATCTGTGTTGCATATCTGCAACATATATCTGCAACTTCTCATTTTCTGTCTAGCTTATTTTTTACAAATCATTTCAATGACAACAGCAACTAACCATTGCAAATGAATGGCGGAGTACCATGAGAACAGTAACTTACTTTACAACAGTGGCTCTTCACAAAGAATGTTATTCTTACTGCATAAAAGTTGCGATCAGTCTACAGTGTCTATCAAGACATACATACATATCATACATACTTAGTGCCCCATACCTTAAAGAACGTAAGAGTGAAGCAGGTGCAATGTATTTTAGTACTTCTACCAATAAGGAATGACAAAAGGCTCAGTACTAAGCTAAGAAAGAAAATGGGCTGCAGCAACAGTGATCCATCTTGTAACGGGATGCACCTGGCAGATTCCTTTCCCTGTGTATAAATTCTTCAAACCAAGCTTCCATATTCAAACTACCAGTTGTCAAAAGGAATTCCTCACCAGTTCTTTAATTTTAACTTTTCGTACATTATTCAAGTCTTACTTTTGCAAACTAGACTTCCTAAGCTAACCTATCTTGAAGTGGAAAAATAAATACTTCTTCAGTAATTTTATTAAGCCCACTAAGCATTTACACACAAACCTCTTTTTTTTTTCTTTTGCACAAACACTTGCAGTTGTATTTCCGAAATTAGTTTAGTTTCCTCTACAGATGTCATTAAAAGAATAATCGATCTCATAGCTCACCCTGCTTAGAGGAGGACATTGGAGCAAAGACCTTCAAAAGTCCCTTCCAACCTGAATCCCACAGAATCGAAATAGCTGCTATCTGAAAATCTTTGAAATGTTTATTTAATAATTATGGAATAGTAAAAGTTACAAGTCTTCAGAATATTCATTGAAAATGAAAGCCAATTACATACTCAAAATGGAAATTTCTTTACAGCCATAGTCACTGTAGTTTAAATATTTTACTAACACAGAAAATGGGAAGGAGGAGGAAGTCAGTCTCCCTCCCATTCCACTTTGAGTTGGAACAATCCTACATCTTACTAACAACTACATATGAAACCCCTTGAACCACAGTCCCCCAATTAATTGACTGTTTTAAGCACCTGACATTGTCCTGTAAGACACTCTTCTGCAAACACAACACAACTGCATAAAACACTAACTATAAGAAATCCAAGAAGTTCAAGCTGAAAGAAGATAAATATGCTTTACCTTTTCCAACTCAGTAACTTTTTTTCAATTAATGTAGTTAACCCATTATAAACAGATGCAAATAAGTACCATAAGGTCTGCAAACAAGAAAAGTTAATATCCAATGAAGTATTTATCTCCATTGTGGCTGAAAAATATGGAGAATTTCACTGTTTCAAAATGACAAAATTATCTTATCACTTTGATTTACATAAAATTAGTGAATTGAAACACTTCTATCCAAATTATACAAGAAATAAGGTTCAACACATAAGTTTAATAAATTAAGGATGCTGGGAAAGAGGTTGGATAACATGCAGAAAATACCAGTTTGTTTTGGGGTTTTTTTATTTATATTTATTTATATTACATATTAACTGTAATTTCTGGTGCACAAAATAGCCTTGTTCTTAATTTGTTAAGTCTTAATTACTTTAGTGTTGCTATTAACGTTAAGGGTGGCTTTACTCGAGAAATACAAGTCATTCATGAATATAAGTATTTTAATCAAAATTCCTACTTTTTCTTTGAAGAACTTATAATTGCCTAAACCAAAACATATGAAATAAATGTTATTAAAAATTTAAAAATTTAGAGATGAATAAATGTATTTAAGTTCTAAAGCTACTTAAAAGAATGTACAAAAGTAGTTTCAAAACCAGTCTTGATCAAAGACATATAAACACTTCCATGGCTTAACAGATTGCATTTTGCACATCCAAAGAATTCCTTCATTTTGCTAGTGTCTGGAGTACAATTTTTCTTTAGTGTTTCCAAACATCCTGTTCAGAATTGCATAGTGTATTCCACTCCACTTTGGCAGGTGGTTGAAAGAGCTCATAGGATAGACATGTCTTCCGAAAGAATCTGGACAATGAGTATTTGTCAGCACTACTTATGACCTTGCAAATTTTAAGCAGAACTAACTGTCCTAAAATTACAGTGTAAGCAAATACCTTTCATTACAGCTAAATTAATGTGCAAGCAAAGGAACTACTTGTACCTCTTCCTCCCTATTTATCCAATCACTTTAGCACTCCCTTTCTCAAGCTGCCGAGAATAATAAGTGAGAGATTTGCCATGGGTCTGGCTAAGGCAGTGTGAAGGCCATCCAAACGCAACTTCAGTGCTATCCAAAGAACCATCTGAAGAGGTCTGGAAAACAATCATGCTCATCTGGAAGCTGAATGCAATCAGCTCTATGAAACACCAAGTTCCACAGTTTTCAGAACACAACCTGAACAAAATGTTCAGAAATAACGAAAATAATGATAATACTAGATTTAATAATAAAAACCTGATGCCCTAACACAGTATTACAAATACTTACAACAAAGACTTTACTCCAGCAGCAGCACAGGATAGTCCATTAATCAGCCCTTGAGCAACTCAGTACAAAGCTAATTTTAAATTAGATTTGTAAGTGGCCATATGGGAAAGAAAGAATTAATTTTGGAAGTTTCTATCCTTCTAGTTCTGACATTAAAGCATTTTTTCCTTCAATATCATAACTCTAAGCTGATTGATAATGAAAGATTAACTGAGTGAGCTTAGTGTGTGACAAAATATAACTAAGCTAACTTCCTGTATTTCGTTGGTACTTTGCTGTAAGTTGCTCATACGTCTACACTATTACACAGTCTCTCACATGTCCCTGGTATCAGTGTTACTTTATGTAGGTTAAGGTCTTTCCACAAAAATCAGTTAGGTCAACATTTCTTAAAACACCAAAACTTACCAACTGTAGGTCATTTAAGAACTACATCTCAACTTTGGAAAAAATCAAATCAATTAAACAGATGAAAAAATACTTTAGTTACATGACCCAAGTATTTTTCCTTCACTAACGCCATGATCTGACACTCCAGTTAGTGTTATACAGAATCTAAAGCCATTACCTACGAAGCTCTTAAGTCTCATCATTTTTGAGTAACTAGCAAGGTTCCAGACTACCAAAATTCCACTTCATTGTGAAACAGAAAACCTTACTGCCAAAGTTCTGGAACTAATTAAAGTGGCAACAGATCAGAATTTATTCCAATTTTTTGCAAATCACTTCTTGCTGCTTTTTTTTCAGAATTAAAAAAGAGGAGGAAAAAAATCAAAGAAGTATTTGATTTGAAACAATGTATTTTGGTTTCTACATTTTTAAGTTTTCTTAATGAATCAATTATTCATAAGAACTAATCAGAACCTGGTTTTACAGGGGAAAAAAGTCTCCCCATTTAAACACAGTCCAGTTTCAGTACTTCAATGCCAGAGCAAGTGTTTTCTTAACACCCCTCCAAAACTGGTATAAGACTTGGGTATCAAAGATCATTATGCCTGTTCAGCATAAACTACCATGCATTCCTGCGCTGAGGACGCTCTCACTAAACATTGTAAAATGCCTAAGATGGACTTCCCTGCTTTTTCTGTCTTCTCAAACGAAAAAGAAAATACTACTTAGGATGTGTCCAATAACACCACTTCAAATCTGTATCGCAAAATGGTATGAGATCCATGAGGGGCAAAAAGGACAGATTTCAAAACAGCAGGTAAGTCATGGCAGGAGATCCTGTTTTGATGAGTGCAGAGTATCGGCATAATTACACACCTCACAGGTAACTGATGTTTTACACTGGGAATTTTCATTTTAGTATGAAAACAACTCTACTGAAGTCATAAGACATAGTTATGGGAGGAAAGATTTGATAACCAGGCTCTGTTAAGCTCAAGTTGGGAAGTGGGAGCTGGAGGAATCTATGTATGGGGGTGTGCTAAAACTACTTTAACATAATTTTAACACACAGCAGTTCAGAGAGAAAAAAAAAGGAAGCTATCCTGCAGCAACACTAATGAAGATTGAGACAAGCAAGAATGTAGTAATTAAACAGAAATTTTGTCATAATATGACAACTGATATTCTTGTTTTAATGAGCAGAAGTAGTCGGGATCAAGTCTATACTGTATTTAAAAAAGGAAACCTTGAATACAGATGACCTAGGCACCTTAGTGACTCAGAGGGAAGAGTGCCATCTACTGAGTCAATAACTTTATTATAATAAAACCAACAAATCACGTATTTTGTCATGAAACAGAAAAGGAAGTTTTAAGTGATATTTAAAGTTTTCTGCTCCTAACAAGAATTTCTTATTTTAGATATCTTTAAATAAAATTTGATAAATTTTGATTTCTTTTAGAATTCAATAAGTAAAAAAATTTGATTTTTTATTTTGAAATGTTACCTCAATTTATATGATAGTGATTCTCTTTCTATACAAGTCAGCTACTGGTTTAGCCACATTAGTACTTACACCTGAAATACTTTGAAAGGCTTCTGATGCCTCTATTTATAAGTAATTTAAGAGTGTTAGCTTCCAAAGGGAAGATGTCACTTTCTGAATATTCTGTCTCTTTAAAATCCCTTACAGCTGAACACAGAAACATGATGATGATGAAAATCACACATCAAATTATATTTGGAAAAGTAGGCTTACCTTTTTTTCTTTTTCTTTTTAAAAGATTCTAGCATACAGGTTTAACTATGTTGGAGCACAAAATATTGAATAATATGAAGAATCTATTACAGAAGATATTCTTAATATATTTGACCTTTGGAATAACAAACTTATTGATAATCAACCTGCAACATATGAAAGCATACTTCTGCAGAAAAATGAACTACTTCAAGAAGTATTACAGTTGTCAAAGAATGTACTCATTAACTGTGTTCCGTGTCTCACTCTTTGCCAAGTATAGAAAAACCTTTTTTATCTACAGATTCCAAATCCTTTAATTTAAATTGCAGAACACAAGTTATTAGTTCTGGATGTCTGTGAACCAACTCCTGCTGTGGCCTTTACACATGTGCACAGTGTACAACATATAGCTGAAATCTAGTCAGTAAAAATTATTAGAAAAGGGGCATAACCTGCATTGCCAGAACCTTTCTGAAAGGCACAGGTAGAGCTTAAATTTTGTTTTCAATTTACCCTAAGAAATTACCTCCTCTTCAAAAAAAATACCTGTTTATACCCTACCACAGAAGCTCTAAATAAAGAACATCTCCATGATGTTTGTAAAGGCAATATATACAAAGAGTGAATCGATACTATGGTTCCTATTCTGAAATATTTAAGAGTATATACAGAAAATGTGATTTTGTCACTAAGTGCCCTAAGCTGCTATACTACACAAAAATCAAACTTTTATTTCCACCCAATACTCAGCAGTTAACAAGCAATACAAGGGGAAAAAAAACAAACAAACCCACACTACAAACTCATTCATAATTTAGATTCTGCAAGCTTCTAGACATTAAGAAATAGCTTTCATATGGACAGTCCTTCCTTGTAGACAGTTTGCCTTCCACAAAGAACTCACATTACAGTAACTGGAAGATCTGATCAATCAGCTGGGTATGGAGCTCTGATAACAGTACCTCTGCCAAAATCTTCTGTCAGATTTGACAATTTTAACTACTGCATATTTGACAGAATCTCAATCTTACTTATTTGCCAATAGTTTTTCTGAGAATAAGAACTCTTAAAACAAGAAAATTTTCCACACTGGAAATTTAAAAAGCAGAAGTAGTCTTCAAAAGAGTTAGCCCTAAGGGGCTTTTTCATCAAGTTCAATGGAGGTAGAAACATTGAAAAACTTTACAAAACAGCATGGTATAAAGATACTTTATTATTAAAAGCTCAGCAAGAAATTTTCATGTATTTACTACAAATACAGCATAGTAAAACAATAGGAAACTGCCTTACTGGAACCCCTGCAGAACCTAAAGGCTGTGCAAAGACTGTTACAGTACTTGCACCGTGTTTCCTTTACTGTCTTAGTAACTAAACACATTCAAATACATACAGATGACAGTTTACTGAAGTATAATCAAGGGCAGGTTTAACATAGGCATTTAAAAAAAAAGGCGGGAAAAAAAAAGAAAAAAAAACAGAAAAAAAAAGGAAAAAGAAAATCAGCTTTGTTTCCAAAGCTTCATCTGCGGAAAGCAAAACTTCAGACACCTCTGACCTCGTTTCTAAAGTTTGCTCCACAAAGCTCTACGTGAAAATATATAGCAATCATGAGCTGGCAGTCTTGGATTTGACCTCACCACATGTAACAGGAAATTACTTGGTAACTGTTTGGCAAAAATAGATGTGTGGAGTAGAAGACCATCAAGATTTTGAGAGCAACTATAAAATTATGTCTCATGTAGCATTAAGGGAGTCCGTACTATTGAAAAACCAGGGTCTTTCAGGCTTGGTTTCAGCATATAAACTGAAATAATCCCTAAGAACAATACATCCTGCGACAGCTTTAAAGGCAAAATGACAGTGAGAAAAGAGTAAGGAATTTTGGTTGATTGTACAAATGAAATTACTTGCCGACAGATTACATTCTCCAAGATACATTGCCCAAATGTACCTTTTCATAAAAATCATACAACCAAAACAATTATTGACATACAACCATTCTCCCTCTTCCTGCTCTGCACTGACATGTAATGATTTCCGCCCCACTCCAAACATACACACTCATACTGACCCACACCATTTTCTCATCTTCAAAACCCAGAGTATACGTACTGAAGAAGCAGAAAGAAGAGTGGGAAAACACAGCGCGTCAGTATGATGCCCAGTAGATAGCAGCAGTCATTTTGCTTCTGATTTGTAGTGCTGTCAATACACACCACCTTCAGCACTAACTTGCTGAAGACTGATCCTGGGATCCAGAGGAACAGTGATAGCATCCAGGGACGCATTCGTTCAATCTCACACAATCATCCAGTGCTCACTGTGAACACTGATACCTGTCCTAAAGATGCCAAGCATGGAAATATTTTTCAACAAAGCTGCCACAGCAAGCATGGTAGAATTGGCTCTGAAGATTAAGGCAAGGCCTGCCTTAGCAGGCCATTATATTTTTGGTAATTTTTTACTAAACTGCTGCTACTTCACAGCTTTCAGCTATAAAGGCAAGTAGCAGTGAAGCAGTTTGTTTTTAATGAGTTTGGTCATATGCAAGTGAAACTCTTTACACCGATTAAGTGAAGAAGGTTGTAAGAAAACAGGTAGCACACTAGAAGGAGAGAGGTTTGGCCTAGTGGAAGAAGGAAATGGTCCATCTCAACCTGTGGTAATTAAGGAGAAAGGAGAGCCTGTGTTCATGAATGGGGAGGTCTTAGTCATACAATACCGATACACCTAGGGCAAGACATCTTTAATTAGAGTCCTTAAGGTATCTATATGTTATGTAAACATGCACAGGCTAGAATAATTACCTAGGCCTGCCACTTTCAAATTATACTACTCTAGGAGCTGGTTACAGCAAATCAAGCACTCCTACTCGATAATAATTAAATCAGGAAAAGGCAGATTGTTCAAAATTTTCAAAGACACTTGGGTCATGATGACCTGGAGCTTTCTATGTTAACAGCATAGAAATCCGTATGAAACTAGAACCACTCTGTGCCAAGAAAGAGAACTGAAAAAAACCTTACATATTTTAGAATACTGTATTAGTACAATATTCAACAGAAAAGCAAAAGTGAACATATCCCAGACAAGTGATTTAAGAAGCATTCTCTCGTTAAGCATGTATACATGCTTAACAGCTGAGAAAAAAACTCACAAACACAGCATCTGTAAACTATAGTTTATATAAGCATTTCCACTGATGTCAAGGTTTCAATCCCATTTTCCTCCTGATTTTGCAGAGTTGCACCAGCCTTCACTGTATGAGACAGAAATGGCCTTTGCTCTGTTATGACTTCATAATCCCTTTTTCCTCCAATTACATTAAACTGCCACCTCACATATGCAAGAATATTTGGTATTGTGGTATCAGACACAAAACAGTGGGGTTTTTTCCACTGTACTCTTTTCCTTAGCTTGTATCCAGTTTTTAATCTGGCATGTTACAAGGTACTTCATCTACAAAAATCACAGTATTTGTTACACTAGAAACACTAATTCCAGAAAGAAAGTATTTTGCTGTGAGTTAGAAGAAACTACACACTGACACAGTAATGCTAAAAGACAACTTGGGGATATAGCTCATCTGAACCTATTATCTAAAAATACTCAGAGATGAATTCTACCATATGCTTGCCATAAATATAGTACTGTGTGTAAAATACAAAATACGATGTACATATATAAAGAAGGTTTATGAGGACTGACTGTACATTGTCTTTCTATGTATGAAAGTGTTTTTCCTCTGAGCTTCTCAACCAACTTTACAGACTGCACACTTTCTAACTACATCCAATCAAGGGACACCAGCATTTCCAAAGGTGAAGACAATGGTCTAGAAACACAAAGGCTGGATTTCCTTAATGAAATACTCCATGGGGATGGAAAGAATTTTGAATGAGAAAAATCCTTAACAGTGGAGCACAAGTCCCCACTGCCAAGTCTTCCACAACACTAGAGTAGCACAGGAACTAAAGTCTCAGCCAAAGGGCCTGGATGAACTGTCAGCATTGTTAGCTTGATATATAAGTAAAGTAAGAGATATCTTTGGAATTAATTCAAGTAGTATTTATTATATAACTATTGTCTTAGAATTTAAAAAATAAAAGTTTCCAAAGTACACATTTATTTTACACTGATATCAGTCTGTTTAACAATGGAGCATTCTATTTCTACAGGCTAAGTGATTTTCGAAATAGGATACTAAAACACATCTGTATTACCAGTCGCACAAAACATTGTTCTAGACCACCTTACAGAAAATACTTTCATACAGCTGCACCAGACATTTGGGGAAGAAGTGATTCAAGACCTGTAGAGAAGAAGAATCTCTTTAACATTCAACAGGGGAGCAGGGATAATGGAATAGCTTATGGCACACGTGATTTGCAACATAAATATATCAGCAACAGTGATCTTTACCAGCTCAAAGTTAGATCACTGAACTAGCAAAAATAATTTTGCAGGCTTAAGGAAAATGCAATTATCATTCTTACTTTTCTTCCTACTTTTACAAAGTTATATTACTTAAACCAAAGTCACAACATCAGCAAGGCAGGAAAAAACAGCAACTAGAGTCAGAAGAAATGCCTTTAAAAGAAAAAACCATAATGACATTGCAAAATAAATCCCAGGCAGGCACAAAAGTTTTAGAGTGACACTATGATGTTTCAATCACTGAGGAATCCACTGAGGTTGGTTTGTTTGTTTGTTTGCTTGCTTGCTTGCTTGCTTACTTTTAAGTGGGGATAGTAAAAGAGGTTTGGGTGTTGTTCCCCACTTACACATGCACACACACACAATGGTCTCTTGTTCCTTCCTCTCCCCCTCATACATTAAATCTAGTTGTTATCATCTGTAAGCAACAATAAGAAAGTACTTTGCCCTATGTATGGCCTAAATTCCTCAATATGATATACTCATGCAGAGTTAGGTTTTTTAATATATGTAATTGTGCATAGCCAAGTTAATATTTAAGGCACTTGGCACAGGCATGAGAGCTCGACTTATAGATCAAAATGCAGAACTGCAGCCACAGTAAATCCTCTTCCTGATAACTCACTAAGCAGAACCACTTCAAAAGAAATACAAAGGTCACAGACAAAGATAAAATTAGATGCTATTCTGATGGCAGAATGGTCTTTTGGATGAGGCGGAGGAAGATGAGAATTTTACAGCCAATGAAGCCCACTGTATAATACGTCTTATAACTAAAAGCTAACTGTTCTTAGATTTTGTTTTGGATTTTTTTCTAATGGTCAGAAGAGTAGTAACTTTTCCATTACACACAAAGAATCATCTAATTTATTGAAACGAAACTGCTTTATGGGGACCGGATTTGCAGGGCCAGGTCTACTGGAGGCTGGTGGAGCTGATCTAAAGGGGAAGAGCTGTTTAGGTAGGAGGCTTGCTAGGCTCATCAAGAAAGCTTTAAACTAGATGTGCTGGGGGAGGGGGGCATCCTTCCATCCCAACACACGCAGTCAGTTGCCAGCACCTATAATAAATGCTCAGAGCAATGTAGAGATATTCCACTTGCTCCAGCCAATGAGCCGGCTTCATTTGGAGCTCGGCTCAGATGCCTCTATACAAACACCCATTGTATGTGGAACAAACACAAGGAACTACAGATGTGTGCACGTCTACAGGGGTATGAATATAATAGGCATCACAGAAACATGGTGGGATGGCTCCTATGACTGGAGTGTTGGAATGGAAGATTACAGGCTCTTTAGGAAGGAGAGGCCTGGCAGGCAGGGAGGGGGAGTTGCCCTTTATGTTAGGGATAGGCTGGAGAGTATGGAACTCTGTCTGGGACAGGTGAGCAGTCAACAGAGAGTTTGTGGGTCAGGGTTAAAGGGAATATAGCTATGGGGGACATTGCTGTGGGGATCTGTTACAGACCACCTGATCAAGGAGAAACTGCAGATGAAGCAGTCTATAGACAGATAGGAAAAGCCTCACGCTCGCAGGCCCTTGTTCTCATGGGTGACTTCAACCACCCTGACATCTGTTGGAAGGACGGTACGGCCCGGCACAAGCAATCCAGGAAGTTCCTCAATTGTGTAGAAGACAACTTCCTTCTGCAAGTAATAGAGGAGCTGACAAGGAGAGGTGCCATGCTTGACCTCCTGCTCACCAACAGGGAAGGGCTCGTTGCAAATGTGATGCTCCAGGGCAGCCTTGGATGCAGCGATCATGAGATGGTCGAATTTGAGATCCTCAGGACAGTGAGAAGAGCGTGCAGCAAGCTCACTGCCCTGGACTTCAAAAGAGCAGACTTTGGCCTCTTCAGGAACCTGCTTAGTAAGGTTCCATGGGATACAGCCCTAGAGGGCAGGGGGGCCCAAGACTGTTGGTTGATATTCAAGGATCACCTGCTACAAGCTCAGGAGTGTTGCATCCCAGCTAGAAGGAAGTGCAGCAGGAGGGCCAGGAGACTTCCTTGGATGGATAAGGAGCTGCTGAGGAGACTTAGGGGAAAAAAGGTGAAAGCAAGGACAGGCGGCCTGGGAAGAATACAGGGATGTTATCTGGGAAGCCAGGGACCAGGTTAGGAAAGCTAAGGCTCAGTTAGAATTAAACTTGGTAGGGATGTGAAAGATAACAGGAAGGGATTCTACAGGTACACTGCAAATAATAGACAGACTAGGGTCAACATGGGCCCTCCCTGGAAGCTCTCAGGAGAACTGGCTACACCGGATTTGGAGAAGGCTGAGGTTCTGAATGACTTCTTTGCCTCAGTCTTCACTGGCAAAGGCTCTGACCACACCACCCAAACCTTGGAAGGCAGATGCAGGGACTGTGAGAATGAAGACTTCAAGCCCACCATAGGAGGGCATGTGGATCTAGATCATCTTAAGAACCTGAACGTACACAAGTCCACGGGACCTGATGAAATCCATCCGTGGGTCCTGAAGGAGCTGGCAAATGAAGTTGCTAAGCCACTGGCCATCATATTCGAAAAATCATGGCAGTCAGGTGAAGTTCCCAATGACTGCAAAAAGGGAAATATAACCCCCATTTTTGAGAAGGGGAAAATGGATGACCCAGGGAGCTACAGACCAGTCAGTCTCACCTCTGGGCCTGGCAAAATCTTGGGAGCACATTCTCCTGGAAGGCATGCTAAGGCACATGAAAATCAACAAGGTGGTTGGTGACAGCCAGCATGGCTTCACTAAGGGGAAATCCTGCCTGACCAATTTGGTGGCCCTCTATGATGGGGCTACAGAACTGATGGACAGGGGTAGAGCAGTTGATGTCATCTACCTGGACTTGTGCAAAGCATTCAACACTGTCCCACATGACATCCTTGTCTCTAAACTGGGGAGACTTCAATTTGATAGGTGGACCACTCGGTGGATAAAGAACTGGCTGGATGGCCGCACATAAAGAGCTGTCGTCAATGGCTCAATGTCCGGCTGGAGGCCAGTAATGAGTGGTCCCTCAGGGACTAGTGTTGGGACCAGTCTTGTTCCACATCTTTGTTGGTGACATGGACAGCGGGATTGAGTGCACCCTCAGCAAGTTTGCTGATGACACCAAGCTGTGTGGTTCGGTGGATACCCTGGAGGGAAGGAATGCCATCCAGAGGGACCTTGACACGCTTGTGAGGTGGGTGATGCCAACCTTATGAAGTTTAACCATGCCAAGTGCAAGGTCCGACACCTAGGTTGGAGCAATCCCAGGCACAGATACAGGTTGGGCAGAGAAGAGATTCAGAGCAGCCCTGTAGAGAGGGACCTGGGAGTGTTGGTCGATGAGAAACTGAACATGAGCCATCTTCAATGTGTGCTCGCAGCCCAGAAATCAATCATATCCTGGGCTACATCAAAAGGAGCGTGACCAGCAGGTGGAAGGAGGTGATCCTGCCCCTCTACTCTGCTCTTGTGAGATCTCACTTGGAGTATTGTGTGCAGTTCTGGTGTCCTCAACATAAAAAGGACATGGAACTGTTGGAACAAGCCCAGAGGAGACCATGAGGATGATCAGGGGACTGGAGCACCTCCTGTATGAAGACAGGCTGAGGAAGTTGGGGCTGTTCAGCCTGGAGAAGAGAAGGCTGGGTGGAGATCTCATAGCAGCCTTCCAGTATCTGAAGGGGGCCTATAGGGATGCTGGGGAGGGGACTCTTCATTAGAGACTGTAGCAATAGGACAAGGGGTAACAGCTTAAAACTTAAACAGACAAGTTTAGATTGGATATAAGGAAGAAGTTCTTTACTGTTAGGGTGGTGAGGCACTGGAATGGGTTGCCCAATGGGTTGTGAATGCTCTATCCCTGTCAGTGTTCAAGGCCAGGCTGGACAGAGCCTTTGGTGACATGGTTTAGTGTGAGGTGTCCCTGCCCATGATGATCTTAAGGTCCTTTCCAGCCCTAATGATTCTACACGATTCTATGATTCTATATGTAACAAATAATGACTTTGCTGCAATTGTAATGCAGCATTGTGCTACCACTAAAAAAAAAAAAAAAAAGAAGTCATACTGTGGTATAAATAGTATTAATGGAAATCTTGATTTTCAGGAAGCCAAGTGCATACTGAAAAATAATACTTCCCTCTCTAAAAGAATGCAGGTTCACAACTACATACTTCTATCTTAAAACACTTGGTATATTCAGTGCTTGCCTGGGCAAACTGTTTAAAGTTAAAGCTTCTATAAACCATTAATAATAGAGTATTTCAGTTGGAAGGGACCTACAATAATCATCTAGTCTAAAACAGAGAAGAAATAGAGAAGGAGGTAAAAAGAGGAGGTACAGAGGGACTTCTGGTCCAATTTAAAGAACACTTTCACCATGGACAATGAAAAGTAGATGAGAAGAGACAGATGAAAAGGTGACTGAAAAAAAAGGAAAAAGTTCTGTGGTTTTAGCTAGTTAGGAGTGGTCTTCGTAGGAGATCACCTGCTTTCTATACAAAACTACAGCATACCTGAGGACTTACTCTGAGGTTACAAGTTGGGTACTTAAAACATATAAAATAATTTTTAATCATGATTTTCAGCTTTCTTCCATTAAACAGACAAAAACAACCCTGAGATAAGATTATATTACAAAAATTCACTATTGTAACGTGTTCAAAACTTAGGGACTGCTGGTACGACTTTGCAAGTCAAATTATCAGCAACAGAATATGTGGCAGTGTGAGCTGACACCACCTAATAGCCCCTCTCACTGGGTCCAGTATTTTCTGTTGCTAATGTCATACTGCTAGAATTTACCACCCTATCTGTATATGATAATACACGTTAAAATAAAAGATCCATGGCCCTACGCATTTTCCAATTCATTGCACTTACATAAAACTACATGTTTATATGTAATATGCAAACCCTAAACATAAAAATTCATCTTTAACATATAAATATTTTTTACACAGAAAAATATTTTTCTGATTTTGATAAATAGATGAAACTGGTCTTGACCATTTGTCCAATTGAGTTCCACAGCATTTATAATTGAAAGTCACTTTTTTCTTGCTATATAACAGTTACAAAATGCAAGGGAGGAAGAGCATGTGAAATATTCAGTACGAAGAATCTACACACTGTAGTGCGCCAAATCATCAAACACTACAATACCTACCACTGTTGACAAACTAACAAATTGACTCACTGAATGATACAAAATTGCTTGAGCAAGAGTACTGCTTATTAAAGACACAACCAGCCATTACTCAAACTAAGACAACTGCAAATAAATTCGGGAGAGTAGAGGGAGAGGAAATCTTTATTACATTTATTAGCTTGAGGTACCACTACTGCTTGCATTCCATGGTGGTATGCCCTAGCCATGCACACACAACAGCTTTCGGCTATGTTCATGGGCTACTTTGGTATAGTCTGGAAATACTACAAAAAGTGGTATGTGTATCAAAGAGTTTAAACTAGGAGTGTCTAGGAATTCACGTAGTGCCTGTGTGGACAATTAAAGACCAGTGATCCAAGAGATATTTATTATGCAGTATTAGAAGAGATTATTTTTTTAATTTGCACTGTTACTGTTGTAATTGCTGGCTGTATTAACTTGGCCAGTAGAAATACAGCTAGTACAGGTGAAATCATTAGAAGTATGAAAAGTTTCAAGCATGGAAATAAGTACAAGATAAAGCATAAAAAAGTAGAAATTGTTACATTTGCTAAGTATATTCCCATTAGCAGTATTTCCATGTGCTACAGTTTTCACCTGCTAATTAACAGTTCAGCGTGACAGCAGAGAACAGGAAACAAACAATAGTACAAAACTGCATATAAAAGAGCAAATTTACACAAGACTTGCTAGCTGAACTAGTTTTCAATTTCATGTTAAATTCTTTACAGTTGTTCAAACCACTGCTCCTTCATATGCTGTTGTGATACATGGTTTGACCAGAATTTCAGTTAGTTCTCAGTGTTACCTCCATGTTTGTATTTCAGCAACAGTATTTCCCAGTGTTTACTTCATAAAATAAGGACTGTGAAACACATCTTCAAAGAAGTAAAACTGCTAGTTAAGAAAATAATTAAGAATACAACAGGGGTGGTAATCTGAATATGCCATATGTAAATCAATGTGATTTCTTAATTTTCTTCACCAAATTTCTTACGCTTCACAAAGTTTTCATTTTAGTTGAAAGCAAAGAGATTTATTTCATTTGAGTTTAAATCAAAATTTTATCTGTTTAGCAGATCCAATTTCAAAATCAACTTTAGTACAAATTAACCAAGCACACGAGACCAAGCCAGCATGGCAACTACAAAACATTTAGGTACAGTGTTTTTAACTTGGGATTTTTACTTTACCTCCCTTCATCCAGTTCTGTCAGAATTTTAACAACCTTTTAAGCTACATTTCATCACATATTATGAAAGTGAAACTGAACAGCTACAGCTGCAGACATAAACTACAACATACTTTTTTTACTTGGGACAACTCTGTAACACTCTCTGCTCCTGCCTATTCACCTATTCACACCTGCTCTTTGACTGGAAGATTTCCAGAGAGTTCCTCTCAAGTGTCACATATTCGCTGTAAATTCACTAACAAAGCACAAAAGAAAAAAAAACTAAACAAAACCAAATCACTAACTTTAAGTGCTAATTACTTTGGAAAGTACTTTCAACATGCTGAATACGGTAAAAATTAGTTAGGAAGACATCTCTATGCAAAGTGGCTGTTTATAAAAGCAGTAAAATGAATACAGAAATAGGTACAAGTTCAGAGAAAATACCATCTCCAATTTCAAAAAGGTTAAGATTCTTGTGCACCTAACTTCATTAATCCGCATTTCAAAGCGGCAAGGTATTTCAAGAAGTTATTAAGCAGCATAGAACCAACAGTGCTCACTTTAGGTTTCACATAACTATTTGCATAATTAAAATGAACAAGCTATGAACTCAAATTTAAATATTCCCTAGATCCTACTGAAATAATGGGCATACTACCCTTGATCTCCAAGCATAAACAATCACGCCTTTCATTAGGACAGATTGGCAGAAACTGAAGAATACCGAATACTAAAATTAAACAGACATGACGCTGCACCACAAAAAAATTAATTTACAACCTATGTCCTAATTAAAAGCACATTTCATACATTCTTATATATAAGCAATCTAATAAAATATAACCATGAAGTTGAGCTAGTAGTCCAGATGGAAGTTTAAAATACGAAGAAAACATGAAAATGTAGTACATACTCATGTGTGGTGAGAGACAGAATTTACGTAACAGATCACAGACAAAACTCCAAATCCAAAATTGGTGAAAATCCAAGCTAAAAATCGGCCTAATATGCTTTTCTGGATTGTTAAGCATGAGGAGCACTGCTACTCCTTTGCATATGTATTATTCTGTTGGTCATTGCAGGTTGTGAAAGTAACAACAGCCCTGATACCATAGTTAAGCGGGGGGGGGGGGGGGGGCGCGATTCTACTCAGACTACTAAGAAAAACAGAAAAACAGAAAAAAATTAGAAATGAGAGATTTTTAAACAACTCTATGTTCTTTATAAAAAAGCCCTTCCTCAGATATCTGGCCAAGCAGTAACTGAGTGTTCTAACAGATATCCCAAAGTATTACCACCAAACATTTCCTGGAAAAACTATCATTTGAATGGTTTTATGACCCTTTGTGCTACTCAGAAGGTAAATGCTTGGAGAGTTAAAAAAATTTAAAAAAAAAAAGTAGAAAAAAACAGAGCATACAGGAGTATTTTTCATTGATATATTTTTCTTCTCTAGTAAGTCTAGTGTGCAAAAGGAAGTGTCTTATTTGTAAACTATATGCATTAATATACCATTACTATCAACAGCAAATGTAGTTTTATATTTTATGGATTTATTAAAATGTATTTTTAATTACCGAAGGTTTCATTCTCCCATTTAAAGGAAACCTTTAACTGGGGCAGTAAGGAGTTGCACAGCCCACATTGTGTCCTGGTAGATTTAAGTTTTCCAGTCCAGGAAATCATTAGGTGGGTAACCAGTGAGCACATTTTAAGAGATGTTTCTGAGATTACCCTAAAAATTTCTGTGTTCAATTGAGACAGGAGAATGTTATTTGTCTTTTTACTCAGTATCAAGTACTTCAATCAATCTACAAAAAAATTAAAAAAAAAAAAAGAAAACAGCTTTCAGACTTGAAGTCTCTAGTCAGACCATGAAAATCTCAGCTTTAGTGCATGACATTGGTCGCTCTTCTGGATTTGGTATTATATAAAACATTTCAAACACATTTTGTGCATCTGGAATGGATTAGTAACTCTGGGTATACCTTATACCTTTTCCACCCTTCCACTCTCACAGACTCCAGTTTTATAAACTGAATCAGAATACATATCTTCTAACCAACCAACTGTAAAATGAGAGTCAACTAATGGCATCAGAAAATTAAAATAACAGCCTTTTTACTGATTAGAAAATATTCCACTCACACAGTGTGCTTGTTAATTAGCTGCAAATCACCTGCTGGTTGACATTTGCCATGCAATAAGCAGTTTTTCAGATTCACATTCTAGCTACTTTACTGTTCCATGTGAGTTCCCTCAAATCCCACAGAGTCTATTTGATTCCTTTCAGCTACAAAATCTAGGTATAAATTTTAAAGATATAATTGACACTAACCACTTCCCCCCAGAACCCCAGAAAATTCACAGCCAAGAGTGGAAACCTGAACATTACTCTGTTAATGTGGAGTGGAGGAACAAAAAAAACCCATCCAACCAGTAAGCGTCTGTCACATAACGGGGAATTATGCAATGTATCAACCGATTTTATATTTTTCTCTACTGGCTGTGTTATCTAATTTGATATTCCTACCAGCATTTCACAACTTACAGCCTGTCACCTCACAGAAAGACACACAGAAAATCAGTGAGGGAGAATCCTCCACTGAAGTCTTTGTATATGTTTTCCCCACCCCAAACATGCAGCGTTTGCAATCTCTGAACACAGCTCTATACTCATATGTACCCAAAACAAATCATCTACACAGAGACCCTCTACTGCTGTAATGGCTCACAGTTGTTACACTGAATTTCTCAGGCACGTCTTCTATCAGTCTTATTTCTCAGGCACAGCTTCTCTTTTATCAGTCTTAAGGCTGTCATTCCAAAGAATATACCTTAGGATAGTGAACACCCGCAAACTGTTTTTGACACAACAGTAGCAATTGTGGTACCTGTGCCATATCTAGCAACATATGGATTTTGTCAGTGGTCTCTAAAAAGGAGTGTAAGGAACATGACATATAAAGGAACCCTGATGCAAACATCCCTATTATGCAAAGCACTGTGCAAAAATATTAAATACCTTACTTTCCTCAACCTGCTGAGGCAGAGTCCTAGTACATTTCAAGTTTTTTTGTTTGGGGTTTTTTCCACATACCTCCTTTTGGATATGCAGACAGATTTTTCACATATACCCCTTAAATTCCCTGAAAACAAAGAGCCATGGGGAATTTAGTGCTACTATTTGCTTAGGGGGTTCCTTGAATTTTATGTATCTGCAGAGACTGCAGAGAGTGTCTGCAGAGATTAAGAGCAACATATATATATCTCAGCTTTTCAGCGCACCCTCTCAGAGAAGATATCCTATACATGGTCTCCAGAACAATAAGTCAATGGACAATCTTGCAATTTCTGCACAAAAATCAACTAAGGAAAACCAGCCTCCTGACAGGGGCTTAAATTCACTGCAAAGAACTCCAGCAGAAGAAGTTGAAGGGCTGTGTAAAAAAACACGGGTGAAAACTGCTTAAATGACTGAATATCAAGGAAGTAAGGAGCAAACAGATACAACTGGCATTGGAATTACTTCTTGAAATCAGAGCCCTTCTTATTAGGGAAAAAACACAGGATGAGGCTCAAAGACAGGGTTTTATGGGAATAGAAATGCTCTGGATGTCCAGATTTATTGGACAAGGCTGAAAATTGTCCTGACAGAGCAGCATTAGAGTGGCTTGTATAGAAAAGTAATCTTTGCAACAAGTTAAGAAGCCCAGAAAAAAGTGGAAAAGTGCCTCAAGAGAAGAGACATAACAATCTTGGAGCTGCAAGAGGAAAGGAATGTGCAGAGCTCTGGCTGGCCCTACCTCACTACCAAATGCCTTAACTACTACAGAACCTAATGGGCACTTGTTACTAGAGTAAGACTGTATTACTACACTATGACAGTATCACACAGTATCACAGTATGCTAGAGATTGGAAGGGACCTCGAAAGATCATCTAGTCCAATCCCCCTGCCGGAGCAGGAACACCTAGATAATGTTACACAGGAATGCGTCCAGGCGGGTTTTGAATGTCTCCAGGGAAGGAGACTCCACAACCTCCCTGGGCAGCCTGTTCCAGTGTTCCGTCACCCTCACTGAGAAGAAGTTTCTTCTCAAGTTTAAGTGGAACCTCTTGTGTTCCAGTTTGTACCCATTACCCCTTGTCCTATCATTGTTTGCCACTGAGTAGAGCCTGGCTCCATCCTCGTGACACTCCCCCTTTATATATTTATATACACTAATAAGGTCACCCCTCAGTCTCCTCTAAACTATAGAGACCCAGCTCCCTCAGTCTTTCCTCATAAGGGAGATGCTTCACTCCCTTAATCATCTTCGTTGCCCTGCGCTGGACTCTCTCCAGCAGCTCCCTGTCCTTCTTGAACTGAGGGGCCCAGAACTGGACACAATATTCCAGATACGGTCTCACCAGGGCAGAGTAGAGGGGAAGGAGGACCTCTCTCGACCTACTAACCACCCCCCTTCTAATACACCCCAGGATGCCATTGGCCTTCTTGGCCACAAGGGCACAGTGTTGGCTCATGGTCATCCTGTCGTCCACTAGGACCCCCAGGACCCTCTCCCCTACACTGCTCTCTATCAGGTCGTTCCCCAACCTATACTGGAACCTGGGGTTGTTCCTGCCCAGATGTAGGACTCTACACTTTCCCTTGTTGTATTTCATCAAGTTACTCCCTGCCCAACTCTCCAGCCTGTCCAGGTCTCGCTGGATGGCAGCACAGCCTTCTGGCGTGTCAGCCACTCCTCCCAGCTTAGTGTCATCAGCAAACTTGCTGATAGTACACTCAATTCCCTCATCTAAATCGTTGATGAATATATTAAATAATACTGGTCCCAGTACTGACCCTTGAGGCACTCCACTAGTTACAGGCCTCCAACTAGACTCAGCCCCATAGACTGCAACTCTCTGGCTTCTCTCCTTCAGCCAGTTCACAGTCCACCTCACTACCCGATCATCCAGATCACACTTCCTCAATTTAGCTGTGAGGATGCTGTGGGAGACTGTGTCAAATGCTTTGCTGAAGTCAAGCTAGACCACATCCACCGCTCTGCCATCATCCATCCACCGTGTTATTTCCTCATAAAAGGCTAAGAGATTGGTCAAGCATGATTTCCCCTTGGTGAAGCCATGTTGACTGCCCCTCATAACCCTCTTATCCTTGATATGCCTTAAGATGGCACCAAGGATAAGGTGTTCCATCACTTTCCCAGGGATGGAGGTGAGGCTGACCGGTCTATAGTTACCCGGGTCCTCCTTCTTGCCCTTTTTGAAGACTGGAGTGACATTTGCTTTCCTCCAGTCCTCAGGCACCTCTCCCGTTTCCCAAGACTTGGTAAAGATGATGGGGAGAGTGGTCTAGCAATGACTTCCGCCAGTTCCCTCAGCACCCGCGGGTGCATCCCATCTGGACCCATGGATTTATGGATGTCCAGATTGCTCAACCGGTCTCTAACCCATTCCTCATCGACTAAGGCAAACCGCTCCATTGACCTGACTTCATCTGAGGTCTCAGGGGTACAGGACTCTTCAGGACTGCCTGCAGCAGAGTAGACAGAGACAAAGAAGGCATTCAGTAACTCTGCCATCTCTGTATCTTCTGTCACCAGGGCACCCATCCCGTTCATCAGTGGGCCTACATTGCCTCTGGTGTTACTTTTATCTGCCATGTATTTGAAAAAGCTCTTTCTGCTGTCCTTGACCCTTCTCGCCAGGTTTAATTCTAAGGAGGCCTTAGTCATCCTAGCTGCCTTCCTACATCCTCTAGCAGCAGCCTTATAGCTCTCCCAAGTGGCCAGCCCCTCCTTCCATGACCTGTAAACTCTCCTCTTCCACTTGAGCATACCCAGCAATTCCCTATTTAGCCACGCAGGTCTCCTGGCCCTCTTCCTTGACTTCCTACGTGTCGGGATGCTCTGATCTTGAGCTCGGAAAAAGCAACCCTTGAATGCCAACCAACTATCTTGGGACCCTTTACCTTCAAACAGCCTTGTCCATGGGATTTCCCCTAGCAATTGCTTGAAAAGGCCAAAGTTTGCCCTGCTAAAGTCCAGGGTTGCAATTCTACTTGCTATTCTACTGGTCCTACCACACAAGATCCTGAAGTCCCACCATCTCGTTCGTGGTCGCTGCAACCAAGGCAGCCCTCAACCCTTACTGCTTCGACCAGATCCTCCTTGTTAGTGAGGATGAGATCCAGCAGCGCTCCTCTCCTGGTTGGCTCATCCACCATTTGCATGAGGAAGTTATCATCCATACACTGGAGGAACCTCCTGGACTGGGTTGCTGAGTGGTCCTTCCAGCCAACATCAGGGAAGTTAAAATCCCCCACGACGACCACAGCCTGTGACTGTGAGGCCACTCTCAGCTGCCTGTAGAAGGCCTCGTCAACTTCCTCACCCTGATCTGGAGGTCTGTAACAGACACCCACAGCAGTATCGCCCCTGCCAGCCTGCCCCTTAATTCTCACCCACAGACTCTCAACTCGCTCGTCATCTGTTCCTGGACAGAACTCAGTGCATTGTAGTTGCTCCCGTACATAGAGAGCACCCCCACCACCCCGCCTGGCTGGCCTGTCTTCCCTGAAAAGGACATAGCCCTCCATGACTATATTCCAGTCATGTGAGCTGTCCCACCACGTCTCTGTAATTGCCACCAGATCATAGTCTCCTGACTTAACACAGGTTTCTAACTCCTCCTGCTTATTTCCCATGCTGCGCGCATCGGTGTACAGACATTCCAGGGAGCGAGCTGAGCACACCAATTTCACCCTAGGATTATAGGAGGCCTCCCAGTCTTCACCAGTTCTGGAGTGCTGCCCCACTGGGGCAAGCCCAGCTACAACCCCATCCCCCTTCGAATCTAGTTTAAAGCTCTCCAAATGAGCCCTGCTAATTCGCAACTTACACAAAATAAGCAACTTACACAAAAAAGGGCAACTATGTCCAAAAAATATATTTCCTTTTAATACTGCTATCGGGACCATGCAACTACCAAATCATCCCTGGCTGCCTAAAACCCCCTTATGTTATAAAAAAATGGAAGGCATGATTGTGGTCAGCTCTACACAGGTATGTAAAATGAAACAAGAAACTCTTTGCCCCTCTCAAGTATCTACAGCAATGCCAGAAACATTGCAGTTCTTTAGATTGCAAACCACAAGACTTACAGGAGTTTAGGATTGGTGCTACATACATATACCTTCTGCCCCCTTAGAAAAACTGGAGTACTGCCCTGCATAGGGGATACACACCTCACAGATACATGAAAGAGAGTATACCTTGCCCATGAGGGCACACATATGAGGGAAGGACTAACCAAAGTATTGTGAAGTTAATCTTGCATATATACAGTAAACACAAAGGACTTCTGTAAAATTTCTCTCCTTGAAAGATTTGAAAAATCCACCAATTTTGTAATAATGCTAATGCCTCCCATATGGGCTTCAGCAGTGTTGCTACAGATACGCTGCATACTAAGACCAGGGTTAATGCTAACAACAGCCATACCACACTGCTTAGCAATACACTTACTGAATTACAAGTATGGTGGTACCTGGCAAAAGTACAAGAGCCTGTATTAAGACAGAGCTCATTCACTGTCTCACAAAATTTAGTATGTACAAGCACATTTAAAACCCAGAGAAACAGCAATATAGTATCATCTGAGGTACTGAACATTTTTACTGACACCAGTCTAACCTACCAATAAAGGCTTAATTAGTAAAAACATCTTACAGTCCTGATTCTTTATTCAAGCACATAAAGACTCTTCCATAGTACATTAGTTCAGTGGGGCTGTGGAATAAATAGTTGCTAAAGCAGTAAAGCACTCATAAACTAGCTCAAGCAGTCTCCAATCCAAGTGGAACATCTTCAAATACAAGTATCTTTTAATTTCAGCTAATTTCAGAACTGGTATCTAAGTAAGTGCATCTCTAACAGTATACCAGGGGGAAAAGGGGTTACAGCCTCAAACCCAAAACTTAAGCTTTTTTGCCATATATTCCTAAAAAAGCACTGTAGATGCATCAAAGAGATCTTAATGTTTTCGACAAACATAGTGAATTTGATTTTGTTTTTTAAAAAAAAACAAAACTCTTGGTATATGACGCTACCAACCAGAGAGAACATTTCATACAACGACTTCTGAGAAATATTGTCTCTTTAAGTGAGAAAGGTTTCAAATGTTTCTCTGTTTAAAACATTTGGATCTCAGAGACAAAGTTCTGCCCCATTAGAAATACATACACACACACACACACACACACATATATATATATATAGGCATCTCAACTTCTCCCTGAAGCTTTACCCTTCATGAGCTGTCTGGTACGCCTTTTACTTCACCTACTGACACACCAGGAAGCAAATTAATAGCTCTGGATCCTCCCTCCCAGCACGAAAAGACAGCTACTGCAAAGCCTAGTGATTCAGTCACGTCATTTGGAAAAACAACTACTTAGTACCTGAAAAAAAAAATCAAAATTCTGGAGCTATAAAAAAAATACAGTACTAGAGAGCACTTAGGGTGTAAAACATAAAGAAAACAAAGGGGGGGGGGGCTTTTTTCCTTTTTTTATTTTCTCATTTTCTCCACCCCGATACAAAGTAAAAACAAGAATGTAACCCTCAGGCCCTTACCACCCTGTGTGGGTGCACAGGGCAAGGAATAGTTTTGTTCATAGTGTATATGCTTCCAAATTAACCAAAGTATTGCTGAGGAATTCTGTAATTCCTACTTTATGATTCATAAGATCAAGAGAAGGAAACAAATGATCGAAATGGAAGTGAAGCTTCAAAAATAAGCATTGATACCACAGTGTACGTTGTGACATCCGAAGTTCTGTATTTTTAAGGTGAACTATGAAGACTTTCTTAAGGAGTTTCTGAAGAAACAAAAAGAGGGAAGCAGGGTACCAATAAAGGTTAAACAAGCAAACAAGGAAATAAACTGGATGTGTGATTCACAAGGAAGAATATACAGAGACTCTCAAAATTTACACGGAGTTAAAACAAAAAATCTGAGAATCTGACCTTAGATTATCACATAACAGATAAAGGAATATAGGAACCAAAAGCAAAGACTACTTTCTGTCTACAAAAAGACTTGAGATAAGAGAATCATTGAAATTTTTAATCCTACTTTTATTAATTTGTAATATGAAAGAATTTTAAGGATCCACTTGAAGAAGACACTCCCTTATCAGCATTACAATATTAATCAACTTCATAACGAAAACCTGTGTGCTTAGTATTTTATTTTCACCTGCCCCCAAGACCTCAATTTAGACAATTACAGGATAAAATATTAAAATCTGAGACTTAAATATAGTCTCAAACAGAAAAACTCTAAGTGAAATTTCACAGAGCAAGCACTAAACTAAAAAAAAATAAAGTCTCATTGTTTTAGAACATTCAGTCACAGCTTTATCTTGAAATAACATTAAGCACTTAAGACTCAGAAAATACAAACAAAAGTTCCATAAATGAATAAAAGGAGGCAAAACACAGCAACACACATAAAAGTATTATCAGTGTCCTGGTAACTGCTGATGGTATTTTATTTTTTTTACACAAAGCCACCAAATATCCCAAGACTCTTTAATAAGTCCTCTGTATAATGCCTATTACCTACCCTTGGGTTCGCATTATCAGCAGCTCCCCAGTGAAACCAAAGGAAGATGCTTCTGCTGACAACAGTACCAGGAAATGTTTCTGCTAATTATAATTTTTATGCCTTCAGCATAAGTCTGGCAGCATTAAAGCTAAACCAGTCACAATGCTCACCATTGTGAGTTGAGTATCAACATTATTTTTGTTACCATGTGTCGAAGTAATACCCTATTTCTATCACCACAATTTTGCTCTTCTGACTGGGAATAGGGCTCTTACTTGGACCACTCTCTTACCTGCCTTAATTATTTTTATCAGCAAATAGGTTTTCTGCAATCTCCTACACACTTAGTAAAATAAGCACTCTGCAGGGTGCCTGCAGGGCCACAACAGAGAAGCCCGCACACCAGGCACTCTGAACACAGGCAGGCTCTTGTCCAAAGACCAGTAGCTTAGCAGGCATACCAATGTCTCCCCAGGACTTAGTAGATTAGCCTGGCACACCTCCATGTCAGGGAGGCTACTCAGTTTTAGCATACAACTAGTTTAGGGTACAGAAGTCATTACTTCCTGAAAAATATGGTTTTAATCAACACAGAACTACTCAAAGTGTTGAACCGAAACTTTTCTACTTTCCCCTAATACCCACAATGATCAAAAATGGTTTCGGTGTCAAATTCAATGAAAATGTAATTACCACACACACCATAGAGCAGCATCACTGGGACTGATACAGGAGACTGCTTTCAAAAAAATATTACAGTGGCTAAGAAATAACTTAATATTTGGTAGTACAGGTTCAAATTCCTTCAAGAAGAGGTTACTGAAGACCTCTCCAACATGCTGGAAGTTTATAGCACTGTAGCTACACCCTTCTTTTTCACATATAATGCATTAACTCTGGTTCATCCGGTGAGACATAAAAAACAGAAAGAAAACAAGCATGTTTACACTTCAGTAATTTATTCATAATTATTTAAAAAAAAAAAATTCTTCACATATGCTGATATATTTTGTTAGTAAGAGCCACGATAGCTAGCAGTTTCAGTAAAAGCCTGATTGACTGATTCAAACTGATTATTTTAGCATTTTGAATTATTACTAGACATTACAATTATTATAGTAAATAAATGAATGCAATCACTCTATTGTGAAAGCATATATAACTAAACAAGTATGCAGTGATGCTTTATAAAGGTAGTATTACTAGCCTGCAGATACTAGACTTTTTATTGACTTCAAATATAGGTAAATACTTAGAAGTGTAAAGTTCTTAAAAGTAAACTTTGAACTTATCTTTATAATAGATATGTCCTCTATAATTATGTCCTTTTTAAAAGATAGCACAGAATCACAGAATGTTTTGGGCTGGAGAGGACCTTAAGATCATCTGATTCCAACACCCCTGTCATGGGCAGGGACACCTCACACTAGACCATGCTGCCCAAGGCCTTACACAAGTCTTAAAAAAACTGCAGCATACTTAAATGATTACTAGACATACAGAAGAATAAAATAATTCCTTAATATTTACTACTTCTTGCTGAAAAAAAAATAAAAATCTTAATTTTCAATGGGTATTATTCATATTCTCTGAAAACTTGCTCCTTTTGCAGTTTAAGGCCTGCAAGTTAGCACTGACTTAAGCCTTTGTCTAGAACACTGAACTGTTTATAACTATGCTGGGAACATCCTACCAGAACAGGGAAGCCAGTACAGAATATACAGTAATAAAACATATTAAAGCACAACAGTGAAAGAAAATAAACAACTGTACTTTGCAGTGGCAGAATAACACTAACAAAACGTCAGGTTATTCAGCCATAACAGTAAAATATAGTGTTGCCAACACAGTTTGCACATATATATTGGGGGGCTTCAACTGCCACATGCCAACATACCACCTATGGATTACGCTTTTTCACTGACTGCCTAAATTATGAAAGTGAGAGCTTGATGTGTATGTAGCACAGCTGTAAAGAAGTATTTAATTTCACGTGTGAGCAGCCCCAGCGAAGAAATTCCTTGTATGCAAAAAATGAAGCATAAATGAAGGTCTTTCTGAAAAAAATCAAGATCTTTGGATAGAACCATATTTTATTTTGAATTTCATTCTATTTGTTTCTATTAGAAACTTCAATATTATTTTCTAAAAATTCTTGGACTGTAACATCTCTCTATATCACTCTCGCATTTCATTATTTTAACTGGTACTATGTAGTATTAATGACCACATATAACAACTATATTTGAAATATGCATGCAAAAATACATACAAGTAATTACCTTTTTGTTCCTCTCAAAATTAATTGCCTTTATTTTCCTTTTTTCAAAGCAAAACCACAAAAAAACACCCATCCCCCCCCCAAAGAAAAAAAATTTAAAAAGCCACTTTTAGAGCTTTTGCACAAAATTCCAGAAAAGATCCATTATTCTAATCACTATTTAAAACTTTCTGCAGTGAACACAATGTTTCCACAAAAGGGTCACATTGTCCTGGAAAGCAGAAACTATTCTAAAAAGATGCTAATTTAAATATGCAGTGCTGCACCTGCTATTTAAACAAAACAGAAAAGAATAAATAGTATCCTTAAACAATGGGAAGCTGATCTCCTAATAAAGTATAGTTGCCTACCCATATCTGCAAAGGACAAACAGGAACACATTTATCAAGATTACGAGATTACAGTGCAAACTTTGCTGAACTGATCCCAGTAACAGTGGAATAGAAGCAGAAAAATGGGGATACATGCAGGCTTTGCAACTACCTGTTAAAACTGTCAGTTCTCATCTTAATTAAGCATTATAAATCAAAACAGCTACAATGCAGACTCTCACATTGCCTGAATCTGCAAGAACCTGTTTTTCAGCAGGAATACTGTTACAGCAGTTGAGGCTCTGGCTTGAAATTCTTACAAAAAGCATTACCTGTGGTTAACAAAACGTATTCCATGCTGTTTTGTTCTCCATAATCTTATGAATTCTTTTTAATTATGGAAGTATAAAATGTTCAATAGGATCCATCTGTTCTACTGGAATACTCTGCATTGGCAATTATGAATAATGAAACTTACTTTCCAAACTCTTTATCTACAGTTTAATAATCTGATATAGTTAAGACAAGCCACCTATTAGTTTTCCTCCTCTTAAGATTACCTACGAATTATATTATTTTACAACTAGCCTAGAGATATAGATAGATAGATAGATATGAGCTAAGAACAAGAAAGCTAGAGAAATAAAATAGAATAAAATAAACACAATACTTTAATGACCATACCTAGTAATAAGAACCGCATTATCATGGTGGGCAATCCCATTTTCTGGAATGGTGTTTCCATCACTTTGGTGAGAGAGAATGGATTTCTGCCACTTACAGAAGCTATCGAGGGACTTGTCTGCATGGTGGTTTATCTCCAAGTTTGGCTGCAATACAACATGCATACCAGAAATGTTCCAAACAAATTACTAAGGTCAGTTGTTAAGCCTTTTGAAAACTAAAATGGGACTATAATTAGAAGCAGTGGTTTCTCGGAATAAACTCTTCTTGCCAAATTTTATCTCTGTAAAATATGACCCCAAGTTCAGCTGTGTATTACCGAACAGTCATTGCTTCTGCTCCAATTTTAATGACTATGTCCATACAAAAAGAAAAAAAAAAATAAAAATAAAAAAATGGCATCCCCAAAAGTGTATTAATATTCACCTGAAGTAGAACAGATATCTGAGATGATACATGAAGAATATCCCTTCAAACTGTTTCATCTTGATTAAAGTAGTGAAAGATTACAAGATAGATTTTGTACTCCGATGCAGCCGTTTCAAGAAATAATTAAATGAAATCTATATTAAACAATAATGTAACTTTTATTTTAGGGATATAAAGCTTAATGGAACATCTCTTACCTGATCTTCAGTGAGGACAATTAAACGTGTCACTATAATATTCACAACGTTTCCTAGACTGGAATCACGATAAAGTTTGGCAACCTGACCTCCAGAAAATAAGAAAAGGCACAAAGTCAGACAAGAAACACTACTTGTTTCCTAAATAGTTAAAAATTAACCTATTTTCTCACTCAATGTAATTTCATAATGTTAATTATCAGCTGCATAATTTTGGACAAAAAAAAAGACCATTCACTGAAACAAACTTACTGGGTTACACTTTTCAATCGGAACTGTTTATACCTTGTTTCATAATTCATCCAGCACAAAGATCACCTAGACTTTTGACTTAAACAGAATATAAATGTATAATCTAAATGTAATCATATGAATCTAAAATTGAAGACAATAATTTAAAAATTATCAGTGTACTTCTTGACAGAAACAGTAGTGCATTTTTCCCACACTGCTAACATTTGCCATATTTAACTATTAATTCCTGAAAGCTGATATATTTGAAAGAATTATTCATGCCAATATACAAGTACCCTGCAGTTGCTTTATCATTTCAGTACATGCCTATTCATATGAACACACAGCGGGATGAAACTTACAATATTCATTACACTCAAAATGTAGTGTTCAATATCTTTGCGACCATGGTATCCCACCATCATTTTGTCTGCTACTACCAGCGTTTCCACAAACCGTTCAAGGCTTACTGATCTCTTCTGTCGACTATGACTACTTAACGTGTCGTTGACTGGAAGTGAAGTTGGAAAAGCAGATGCATCATTCATCCACCATGGTTTACCACTTCTTGTCAGGTCTTCTAGGAACCAAAATAATTAGACACCTCAGAGGGTCTCTAGTAAAACTCACTCAAATGCAGCTCATTTACATTGAGATTTCAATCTTCATGCTTCTAAAGAAATACTTCTTGAGGCAAAGCAAAATTAATTACATTTTTTTTACTGTAAAATACTTTAGGTAATAGAAAACCAACTTTGAGTTCTAATGTTCTCAGCTCTCCTTAACTTGACTTAGTATACTAAATTATCAATCTTCTAAAGGATCTGATTCTACATATCTATGTTAATACTAAAGATTAGTTGTAATTAACCACAAGCACACTTCAGAATTTTAAGGCTAAGAACAAGACAGCTATAACATTTGGAAAAAAAAACAAAAACAAAAACAAAAACAAACCATACTGGAAAACAAAAACTCAAGATCAAGGTAGAAAAAGTATCAAAACATACTAAGGAATTAAACACACAACACACTGATAAGACACTAAAAAAAAAAAAAAAGCTTTTTCTCTCCTCTGAAACTCTGCAATTATTAGGCAATTATGCTTACCTGCCTAATAGTTTTCAGGCCAAATCATTTTCTCTTCAGAAAGCTATCAGGCTATGTTTTATCTACCTTGTGAATTAACTATAATGGGAAGTTTAAAATGGCCTGACATGAGATAATTACTACAGTTATTTTTAATGCTCATTTTGATACAAACATGTTGATTCTTGTACTTGTTTCACATATATATATATACAGAAAAAATACTTCTTGCACTCAAGAGCCCGATTATTGAAAATCCAAAACAAACACTACAAACTTACTGTGAATCTGAATTCTTGTCATCAGGACAAAATTGAACCCACCTTTCCTTGCAAAACTGGCATTTTTCTGTGTATTAAATATCCCTTTTCCACAAAGACCCACATAGATCTAAATCTTAATTTTATTAAAGTATATTATTAGTCTGCTTTTACCTAAGTAGAGTTTCAAAATATCTGAGGAATTCTTGCTAGCTATGGATGAACATGAGAATGTTAACAGATCCATTTATAATTGTCTGAACTGTACTACTCAAGTGAGCAACTTCTGTGATGCAGCCTTACCGCTACTAAAACAGATTCAGCTAAGGATGAGTTAAGATAATACCAGTACCTTCCATGAAAAAGCAAGGCTTTCTGCAATTCAACCAAGCACGCTATTTTCAAAGAGCAATAACTACACATCAAAGAACATATGTTCAGGTCAAACCCAGGAATACAAAGCTTCAGCATTCCCACTGTTACAGCGTTTTGTAATTTCTGAGGACAGTGTTGCCTTTAAAAAGGTGCGCAATTTAGAAAAATAAAAAAATTAAAATAAACCTAGTAGTTGAAAACATACTGGTAACAAAATTGTTCTTATTCTGCAAGTATAATCCATTCTGCAGGTATGGCCTATTCTAAAAAAAAAGCATCAGCTATTAAAGCCTTGTTAAGGCTTCTAAAATGAATACTAAGCTTTTTTCCTAGTTTTCATGTCTATTGCAGGAAATTTGAAGTTGTTTTAATTGCCTAAAGATTTTTCATCTCACTTAAGCAAAAATAAACTATGTACTGCCAGAGGGCAGCTAGAGGTTTGCTACAACTGCATTTTAAAACACAAAATTGGACTGCTCAAAACTTTCAAAACCAGTCAAATGCCCTGAAGATTGCTGTAAACCTAGCTTGGGTCCTAGAGTCTGAAAGCTGTGAAACTGAAAATTGAGATTCGATTTTACTTTTTGGATGTTCTAGGGATGCTTTGGATGCAATGTCACTTCGGAATAAAGATGCACCAGTGCTCAGAAAACAAGTTTAAAAGGTTTTGGTACCCAGGAGGAGAACATTAAAATGACACATCATCTGGAAAATAAAACCTTGTCGTTTTGGAAAGAGCAAATTTTTTCAGAAATTTTCATGGAGTGAAAGTAGCATACAGGAACAAAAGGTAAAGGAATAACTGAGATGAACAAGCAAGATAGTAGGCCCAGAGCTGTAAAAAGTAGTGCTTTAGTATTTGAATAATTAAGTAATTCAGGATGTGACATATAAAAAACCTCAGGAAATGCACAGGAGCTTCCAAGAACAAAGGCAGCATCAAATAGTCAAAGAACTAAATGCTAAAGATTTCTGTACACTTCACAAAAAATGCACACAAGATGCATAGCTCCAATCAACCTATGATCCATACAACAGATGGAACAAGCACCAGAATGACTGAATGCAACCTGACCAAACCAGCTGACAGCACTTCATCATCACTTGAGGTAAGATGACTTCCTAAACACTGATCTTGAAGATGACATCTAACAGATGCAAACAGCCTTTTTTTTGCTGGAGAAATAATAATGCTAAAAATTACATCATCCCATGTTTCATAATCCCTCCACTTATTTCAAGAGTCTTAAGTGACAGCTTTCCCTACAATATGAACATACTTTAGTACTCTCACTTTACAACTGATTAGCAGACAGTAATAATTAGACTAGTTCTGCAATATCAGAAGTAGTAGATGGAATAATGTTTCCAAACTAAAACAAAAGTTACATACATAAAATCTGACATTCCCTAAACACAATTAACTGGAACACTCAGGAAAAAACTGTCTCCCAAGCATGGGCCTTTGTAGACTGTAAATTTAGTCAACTGGTGCTATTAAAAGTTACAACCTCCAAAAGAAGCTGAAGTAAGTTACATAAATGGACAGTGATACTATTTTATTGTAAAATTAGTATTTGTCAGCCTACATTGTGCGCTGAATCTCATGGAATACAACTGTCCGTGACTGATCTTCTAAGAACAAGCTATTTTTGAAATATAAATAAATTAGAAGGTTAGAACATTTTTCTACTATTCAAAAAAGCATTATTTTAATGCTCTAAAATAACTTGTCAGATTTACTCCATGCTGCCTTCAAGAAATTAGCATTCAGCTTCACTTTAATCAAGTGAAAACTGTGTCAAAGAGTACATGAAAAGTGTATTTGTTGAAGTTAAAACTGCTTCACAAGGAAAATACTTCTCAGTCAAAACTTTACAATCCTCCCTATAAGGCACCTGTAAATGGGATACCTGACTATTATGGAATCACGCTAACCCACTGAACCAAAAGCCATTATCAAAACACTGTAAGCCTCCATAAAAACTAAAGTTCCCATGTATTACTAATCAGAATACTAACACATTTACTGCATGTCCAGTTTTCTCAAATGAGAGAGAACACTTACTAAGCATTCAGCTGTAATACACAGTCAACCAATTACACTTTCTAGTTGTGCAAAAAGGTGTATTTATAGCACATTTTGAGGAAGCCTGTGCGCTGCTCATTACTACCATAGTACACAACACAGGCGTAAAACAAGGCTTCTTCCGCTATCTCAGTTTTCGAAAGCCACTCTACTCTAGATCTGAATTAAAAAAAAAAAAAGGGCAAACTCACGTTTCAGCAGGGCACACTGCATCACCCAAAACGAGGATTCCCATTGCTACATTCTCCACTGTGTCTTACATGTAAACCAAACAAGATTTTAAAATACATTTTAAGTTATAATTTTTTAAATGAATGACACTAATATTCATTTACCTGAGACTCCACAATGACTGTGATCATAGAGATGCTGCTGGTGCATGGTAGATTTTTTGTATATAACATGAAGATGACCATTCTCATAATTAAAGTTACTAGAATCTTCTGTTACATTCCTCAAAGGCTCAATAAAATACTCTTCATCTTCTGTAGCAATCACTCCATGCTTAAAGAAGAAAATAAACACTTGAAAGACAGTACAGAACTCCTACTGAAAGCTTAACTTTAAAAAACATTTGACAATCATCTATCTCTGAAGAAATCCAGAACTGTAAGCCAACACAGAAATCAATGCATTCTCACTGATTTTAGTGGGAACACAATTAAGCACCTATAAGCAACACGATCAGAAAAGAATAAAAATATCATTGCCTGATTTCTGCAGTTCTTTCCCATCATTTTTGGTGGATGCTGTAAAAAAGCAAGGGATATTCTTGGTAAACGACAAATAATTTCTTCAGAGATGTTCCAAAACTACTATTCATATCCATTAAAATGCCAAGCCAAAATGGCCTTGCTCAAATGGCAAGACCAATTTCCCTCTATGACGCACGGGTCAATGCTTAAAGCCACATACTGCATCAAAGCAAAACTGCACAAAGGATTAATTTTAGAACATATACTCAAGGAAACCATTCAGCATTTTACATCCAAATGTTTAATTCCCAAAACGCGCTAGTTATTAAAATCAAATTTATTAATACTAACCCAGGATACGCTGTCTACGAAGCACTTATTCCTTCAAAAGTCTTGCCACAAATCTGGCAAATCCAAGTTGCTGCAGACTGTGCACTAGACCTCATTCTCCATAACAAATGAAGATTTTTTTCCTCATATTGCAGTTCAGAATAGTAGATACTCTATTCTCATAACTTCCACATTTGTGAACTCAGCTTCTTCCAAACAGGAAGTGGTTTATGGAAGAAAGAGGAGATTTCAGGCCAACTATGCAATTTCCTGAAACTTCAGCAATTAAAACAGAACTTCAGCAGAAAATCCAGTTTGGAGATGCTTGTGGATATAGAAAGACTGTGGAATAAGCACTGACAGACTTCTACACCCATATTTGTTGAATAAAAAGTTCTGGTACCTATACCTAGAAAATTCTGAATGTATGAACTTTCTACAATGCAAGAGCTACTCATCAGGTAGGAGAGTGGAAGCGGGAACTTCTGCATTCACACCCTGGTTTGATGAATCACATATTTCTACCACACCTTTGATCTATAAAGTACTATGCATGAACCTTTTTTAAAGGGCTTTTTTCCTCCAATGAGACTCCTATGATCAGCCATAAGGCCACTTGCTACATTATCTGCCCTCAAAATCCTAAAGCTGCTTCCAAGATGAGGGCTTGCCAGCGTACTTGTAGTCAAAGCTCTTGTTCCTGCTGCTGTTTTGTACATCAAATGCCTCCTGTTCTTCACTCCAGGAATAACCAGGTTTCAGTAACAACATCTAACTTAACACAAAGAATACTGTATAACACATCAGAAAGAACAGTGTTTTCCAAATATAACCCTATTACCAGTTTCAAAAATATGTGTATGAACACCCTGCAGCTTTCAATTACACATTCCTTGCATAGACTATGTATAGTGACTATAACAGTAATTGTTCCTCTTCAGTGGCATTTTTCATTATGAACTCAATTATTTTCTCAAGCAGGTAACATCAGCACCTATATTAATCTGGAAGATGCTGGTATCAAATTCCTCTCACAATGTCTTTTTGTTACTTAAAGTCTTAGATTTTACTAGAAAATAAATCATTTACTAGCACACTGCTGCTTAAATAATATTGAAAATATAAACCAAATTGTAGCTTGGTTTGCCAGATGTGCAGAAAGAACCTTGACAGTCTGGACTGCATCCAGTCTGGATGTCAGACATCTGGGTTCAAGCGAATCCTGAGCCATTATAAGCTCTGTTATGTTCCCATAGGAAAAGAGTCCCGCAGAGTGGTTCTGGCCAACACCATCAGGCTGTCTGCTTTATGCCAAGCCTGAGAGGCCAGAGGTACCATCCAACCTGTGGCTCTGTCTCTGCAACAGGGTAGGTCTGAAACTAAAGCTGACTACTCTGAAGCATACATTCTTCATGTCTGTATTCAAGTCCAGCAAGGTTAACAAGTCTAAGCATGAATGAGATTTATATCAGAAACTGATAGCTTTATGCAGCGAGATGACCTCAGTGGGAGTCAGTTCAGATGCCATAAATGACACTTAATTGCAGCATTAATCCTCTATGCAAATCGTGCATTTGCAAGAGCAAATACACAAAAAACTATTATTAATGTCTGCAAACTATGATCCTTCATTCAGGTACTGGCAGTGAAAAAGGTTAGAAGAGTATCACTAATTTTCCCTATGCCTAGTTGACATCTGATCTCATCTGCCCAAGCGCTATGGTGGTTTGTGATTTTAATAACGTTTAGCTAAGAACAGCAAATAAATTTTCCTTTACACCTACCACCAGGTATTCAGAACATGTATGAAGACAGTTGCTGCAGCTAGCCAAATGGTTTGATAAATGTTGGAAATGAACTTGCTCTGCATATGCCCTTCATATAAACCAGGTTTAAAATGGTATACATGTACCAAACATACTAATTTTGCTTGCAAACAAAAACATTCTTCCTGCATTAACCTGATGCAAGTGGTCTTGTTGGATTGCAGCAACTAATTTTTAAGAAGCACTCCTAATCCTGTACATAAAAAGTATCTATGTCAGTGACAACCAGCACTTATTCTAACTACAAATTTAGAAAATTCATTTGGCTAGAGATACTTCAATTGTATATGCATTCAGCAATGCCTAATCAATAGTGGGAATTATGCTATTATATCCAAAACAACATTATAAACACCATTTTTAGCTTATAATCTACCAGAGCAGTATAGAATTTCAGTTGAAACAGATGACTGAAATAATGCCCTTTTAGAGCATTAAAAGGATTTTTTCTTTTTTACTTTTGTTACTAGTTTTGGACAGTTTGTAAATTAAACTTCTGCTCCAAAACATAAGAAATACCATTAAAACAGAAGAATGACCAGCAAAAGGTTTTTACAAAATGCCATGAATTTAAGAAACAAACTGAATGCCCCAAGTTGCTACAAGTAACATTCCCAAGATTATTATCTAAAACAGATTGTTTGAGGTCCTGTGTTATCCAATCCCACTATAGTCTGCCAACTCCTGCTAACATATATAAGGTCTGGTTCCAGCAGTTTGACATGCTTAGGCAAATCTGTGAATCCACACGGAGTTCCCCTGAATTTGTGAAAAGGAATCTTTTTCTGTTAGGCTGTCCAGATGGGGCCTTAACCTTCTTCAGATGGGGAATGTCCATCAGTCGCAGAAGCAAAGTGCATTATGAAGGACAAGTAAATGTGTGTCTTTTCCAGACAGCACTACTGTTTCACAATTTCTCCATGCCTTAAACATTTCTAGACTTTATGCTTTACCCATTGTTAATATAAAGGAGTAGTAATGGAAACATCTGAAAACATGTCTATGTTGTTCAGCATGTCTACAGCTGGCTATACACTGCCAGCTGAGGAAAAAGACTGCATTAGGTTACTGCGCTCTTGAAGACAAAAAAAAAAAAAAAAAAAAAAATCAATAATCAATAATCTGGCCTGAGACAGTGTATCATGGAATCTAATGAGACACCTTAAACTAGAACAGTGACAGTTTATATATAATTTTCTGAATACTATGTCTACACTGCAAATACATCCTAGTACCAGAGAGCTCCAAATACCCTGATCGAGAACACCAAATCTTTACAAAGACTAGAAATTTCAACATAATTTCTAATTTTTATAAATTACTGTACATATGACTCAAAAATGCCATATTATATTCAATTTATAATCTATGAAAGGAGATGAAGTTGGACCAGATGCTGGGGAGGGACTCGTCATAGGGACTGTAGTTATACAAGGAATAATGGGTTAAAACTTAAACGGGAAGTTTAGATTGGATATAAGGAAGAAGTTCTTTACTGTAAGGCTGGTGAGGCACTGGAATGGGTTGCCCAAGGAAGCTGTGAATACTCCATCCCTGGCCAGGCTGGGCAGCACCTTGGGTGACATGGTTTAGTGCAAGGTGTCTCTGCCCATGGCAGGGGGGTTGGAACTGGATGATCTTAAGGTCCTTTCCAACCCTAACTATTCTACGATTCTAATTCCTGTTCAGATGATCCCTGAGGTCCCCTCCACCCTCATGCTCAATGAATCTATTACTTCTTCATGGTAGAATGAGCTCTCAAGTATGCTAATTTAAGAAGAATATGAGTAATTTATACATAAATAAATTTAAGAAAACGTGAAACAAATGTAAATCTTCCAGTAAAGTAATTCCTCCCTTAACCAAGTACAGTCATGCTTTTTGCCACATCCTACTTCTTGTGCTTTATCGTTTCTGTTTGGATAGACATCTGTGCTACCCACCATGAATGTTATTTAGTGTATGGAATTTCACATGCCATGGAAATACCTAGGTTTTTCCATTATCCTTGGAATCATAGTAACCTCAAAATGTGATTTAAATTCTCACACACCTTCCTAGTAATCATCGCTTTCTGCACATTTTAAACTATTTCTCACTGCTGGGCTTTTCAGCTCAAAATGAGAACAGCCACTACCGCAGAAAACTTGTTTAAGCACTCACTTAAGAGCTTTGACACTAGGCAAAGGACAGAGGTGGGTCAGAATGCAAAAAAGTTTGATTTCTGGTCAATTCCACTACTATGAGCTCCAAAGCTTTTCTTCTTCAAGACTTGGTATCCTCAGAATTAGACAGTCTTCTCTCCCTTGAGGTGAAGCTCTCTCTTCAGCTAATCTAATACCATTTCTTCTGTCCTTTCCTTCAGGATGACATACTCAGCTTCAGCAATGCCTCAGGCTTGCTGCTTTGCACCCAACATCCAAAGGCCCTAAATGCTGCTCATTGCAGGCTCTTTCATGAGAAGGCCAAACCTGCAATCCATCCACAAACGTAACATACACTAAATACGAGTTTAGAAGCCAGCAAGCCTGCCGGACAAGACCTTCAATTTCCTCACATGACTGCTCACTGGATTACAGAGCTTTCCTCAGAACTTCAGACAATTTATAGCATAATCAGGGCCCCGCAGATGGAAATTGCTGGAATGAAACTTCAGTAAGCAGCAGCCTGTAATTCTGGGGCACTTGGTAATGAGAAACATAGAGGGAGAGGCTGAAGCAGAAAACAGTGAAGTGAAATGACTGCTTATCACTTTAATTATAACTCCACTGACAGAAAGCCCTCCTTGCACTGGAACTCACCTCAGATACAAGTATTCTTCAAAGTCATACTATTTACATTAATTAGAACATGGTCTCACCTGACCACCCTGAATAACTAAATAGAGTTAACACAAAACATTGACTGTGGGGAAGAAATCTGACTCATTTGGTAATCCTGAAGTCTAACAAGACAACAGGAACAAATGGAATGCTTAAATTGGGCTTGTGAGCAACACTCACTGTTAAACATTACTCCATGGTTTAAACTTAAAATCACTTGCTTTGAGACAGATGTCAATCAAGGACTATACAGAATGCGACTGGCAGTTTCTTACAGACCAATACTCAGTCTGGAAAATACAACAAATGCCTTAAGCATGACATCTTCTGAACTATCACCAATTCTAAAACAAATAATATTGTCTCCGATATTTACTGCTAATTGCTTTATTAAATATGTTCTAACCCGCAGCTCTATAACAAAATATTTCTCAGTGGGAATCATCATTTAAAAATAACTGTAATGGATTTATCTGAATGGAGTGGTAACTCCCACACTCAGTTACCAAGAAGGCCCTGCCAACACTGGGTGACAGAGGTGTTTCTATACGGTAGGGGATGACACTAAGTCGAGCCTACCATTGCACCCCTTTGCAGGCGTTCTTGGCTCACTCCCCAGCCAGCGTCAGAGGGGAACTGAAAGGGGAGCACCATGGCAGGTGCATGACTGTAGGCTACAAGGGAGTCAACCACTCTGTGCCTCAGCAGGCAGAAACTCTGGAGATTAAAAGATGCTGCATGCATCTGTGTAAGAAGCTAGTCCTGAAAGCAGGGATTTGGTCTCCATATCACATTTAGCTGCAATAAGCCCAAAAGCAAAATGACTGAATCTATTACTTTAAGAGCTTAAATAACTGTGACAAAGAGTTGTTATATGTGAACTGCAAAACCAAAGTGAAATTGCACTAAATTTAGACTTGCATATCTGCATTAACGAAACTCTCATACCGCACTCAGTGGAACATCATTTTAACTACATTTCTCAGAAAGTGTTCACTCAACCCTGGAAATCCCCATTAAATCCTTTTTCCTCGAGAGTACTCCAAATGTTAACTGGACTGAATCAGGGATACCACAAGTAGCTGGATGTAACGCAACCTATCTAGGTTTGAAGCAGCTGGCTTTTATGTGTAAATAACATACCAAGATACACTACCCAATAGCATTTCCAAGGATAAACAGGAATTAGTATAGCAAGTCTACGAAATCTTTATTTTTTTCCTTAGCAATTAGTTAGATCTGACTATTCCTAATGAAAGGATTGACCAGTGCTCTACTATAATTAAAACAGAATGAATAACTGTTATACATACATTCATTTTTACTAGAGAAATTACTGGCTCTTGATTTAGTATTTCCTAGTCATGCTCTTCTATTTCAATACTTTGTTACCCAATATTTTAAAGTTTTTTGCATTTGATTTCTAATTTCTGTTGGGAATAAACAGAGTTTTACTCCCTGCAAGACCCCATGATCCAGAGATGAACAGTGAAACAAGAATGAAAGAGATGAGAATTTCTAGTCCCAGTTTTAAATACAACTGCTTACAATTTGTAAACAAAGTATTTCTAAAGAAGGTAAATAATTACTTTCCGATGCTAGTACTTGCAAAGTACCTACTCTCTTCTTCACTCCTTGAATTTATAGCAATGACAACTTCCACCGCAAGCAATTTCTCTTCTCTGTTATTTACTCTAGGTTTCTCAAAGACAACAAGCAGGTGTTTAGTTCAATCAATGTCTTTGCAGAGAGATTTGGCATCCTAAAGGATACACTATTTCCTCCTTCCCACCCTTTGATCTTGCAACACTTTTATAACCTGTAAGGATCCCAGCACAGACCTTATGTCACAGCCCTAGTGCAGACACTGTAACACTGAAAACTTTGACTGTTAAAGGACTACAGAATTGGGTCTTAGTACCTAAAATTAAGCTTGAAAAACTGATGGCTACTTTTCCCCAGGACCCAGATAAGGTTTTAGAGGATTTCTGCATCCTTCTGTCTCCTTCTTGCAGGGACTCGGAAAACTGAAAAATATGCCAAGTAAGTTGTTATTCTGTAACTTGAAAGGGACAAACACACTATTATATAGAACATGTAATGTGCACTTACCAGACCATTGCAGTTGCTTAAGGCCACTTTAGTTGTACTGTGTTGGTCTTGCAAATATCCTGTGTAGTAACAGTGGTCTAAAAAATCGTGCTTCCATTGCGGTCCATCTTTCCCCCAGTATTCTACTGTAAAATGTCTGGACACCAAATCTGTGTTGAGAGTCAGGTTTAAATGAAAGTGCTTCCCATAGGCAGAAAGTTTAAAAAATAATTTAGATGCTGCCAGTTCTTGGTCATAAGGGTCTGTACTCCTCCTCCTTCTTGAGGGTTTATCATTTTTCACAGTAAAGCTGAGGAAGGCTCCATCCTGATCAACCCTTATTGGGACTGTTAGTTGGTAATGTTCAAGGTAAGACAGGAATTCCTCTTTGTAATCACAAGGTAAGACAGTCCAAGGAGTGGGCATAGAAGAGAAGAAAATATAACAGTGGTATCATAAGCATAAGCCATACTTGGTTATATCTTATCATCCTCACGAGTAAAAGTAATTTTTGTCATTCTTTTAAATGCAAGATGCAGCATTTTACTAAATAAATATTTTTTTTTCTTTTTAAGTCAAGAAAATGTGTTCAGTTTCCTATTTATTTGATATCACTGGAAATAACATGAGTTCTTAACTAAATATCTTTTCCTATTTACCCAAAATACATAAATATTTGGGCCTAAATTCTAACCTAAAAACATGTAAAAACATGTAAACAGCTCTTCATTTTATTAAAAAACTACACATGCTAATGGATCAACATAAGACTAGATCCTCACTTAATAGTTTAAAAATATGTTAGTATTATGGCAAGTCTCTAAACTACTATCAAGTACAACATTTTACTGGATTTAATTTGCAAGGCTTTCCTACAGTTAAAACCAGAAAGAAATTAAAATTAAAAATTTAATCAGATTTGCTGCATATAAAATTCCATGATAAACCTAAGAGCAGAGCCCATATGATCTCATGAATGATATAAACATGGTTTAGAAAATACTACCCACATGCAATGCAAGAACAGATGCTTCTTATGAACTAGAGGTTGAACCCTACCTTGAGAACTATATGAAAGCTTGTTGTCACTGTGAAATTCCGATGAAACCATGACTAGGCTCAAAATCCATGTCCACATCTTCCAAAAGATTTCCATAATTTAGGAAAAAAAAAAAAACAAAAACAGAAAGCACCTTTTTTTATTTTTTTTTTTTTTCTCTTCAGGGAGCTACCCACGTGCTACAGAGTTAACTCCACTCCAGAATCACACCATAACAGGTCAGGTACATTTATCTTATATTACTTCAAATTAATTATTGGATATTCCACCTTTTGACAGGTATCCTTTTCCAACAACCTGTACTTTCTTCTATATCTGCAGTCATTTTCTCAATTCAGAATAAGTATTTGTAAGATTCCTTAAGATATCAAACTGGACAGTTAATGAACTTGTTCCATTTCTTTTCCTGAAAAGAAAAAAAAAAAAAGAAAAAAAAAAAGGAAAGGAAGAAAGAAAGAAAATTACTCAAATAAGTCAAGGCAAATTCTTTTTACTAAAACAGATCTATATTACAAAACACAAAGCCACTACAGTGAACAGGCAAGGCACTATTTTGAAACAACAGTCAATCATTATTACTCATGGTCCAAGGTCACAATCTTACAAAAACTATGAATTACTATTAACCTTGAGCAGCAGAGCTATTCCGCTTAAGGTGTACACATTGACTTTGTATTAAATAGGCATAAGGAGTCATAAAATTAAGGTTTCTTGCTGCTGAAATGCTGTGTTCAGACTTGTTCCAGGTATAATCAATGCTGTGCACTCATTGATTTCAGCGGTGAATAACTATACCATATACACTGGTTGACAAAGTAAGAACCTGGGAAAGAATCCAGAGTACAGTTATCTGATCTTTCTGCAGCATGTATTTTGTTATTACTTGGGCCTGGGTTCTGCTTATGCAGGCAAAATTCTCATTCTCTTAAATGGAAATGCTGCACATTCTAATACCAAAGATCACATTTCAGTATCTGAAGCTATCCATCACACACATTCTAATTTTTCACGTATTTGTTGTCAAAAAAGTTTTGTGAATATCTTACAAATTTTGAAGAGACATAATCAACCCTATACTCTTCGGCTACAGTAGTACACTACATAACATGCCTTACTCCTAATTTGCAAATGTCCAGTTTCAAATTCCCGTCACTGAATCTTGCTTTACCCCAGCTGCTAACGAGCTGCTTTCTTCTCCTTGCATGGGTAGTTATAATCTGATATAAGCACCTCTGTACACTTCTTGATACGCAGCTCAAAGTATTGGGTTTACCTCACTCTGTTCAATCCAGTTTCCAGATGTCTAAATACTTCTGCAGTTATTTTCTGAATCCTTTCCAATTAATCAGCATCCCTTTCCATGCACAGACACCAGAACTGGACACTGCAGACCAGTAATGACTGGTTACTGCCAGATATAGAGGTAACATTGTCCCATAGCTTTTACTTCACCGAAAAAAATCATAACATGGAGCTCGCGTTCAGCCTAACAGGCTGATAATAAGTTATTCTAACATTAAGATCTCCCAAAACTGTAGTACCTAAAGAGCCAGGTAGCTCAGAATACCAGATGTGAATTAGTGTCCATTATTCCGACACCCAATGCCCACATGGTGGGTGTTGGTCAACAGTGTCCAACAGTCACCCTCTGTCTACTGTTGTTGCAGATGTCTGTCTGAAATGGTGTCCCACATTCCAAGCTTCTCACAAGAAAAAACTCTTTTAATCTTAGGCTTTCTGGAAACTTTAGCAAAGGTTTTAACCTCCTTTCCAAAAGTATTATAGCCAACTTGAGCAGTGATACAGGCAGACTACACATAGCTACACTAATGCTCTGAATTAAGGAGCAGTCAGAGACATGAAGAATGAAACACTCAGGCAACTCCAGAAACAGTACTTTTAGTGTGAAGTTTGAGGTAAGCACATATTCAGTATTCCACTTTTAATTGTTGAAAAAATGGCACATTCGGTCATCATCAAGGTTACAGTAAAAAACCTTTCCTCCATCTCATGGCTGAACTACACATTCACCAACCTGTCAGGGCAGGTGTGGCTCCATGTCCTGAACCATCATCTAAAACCACAAATGCTGCCTAACTATAAATCACAAGCAGCAAAGAAGAAGCATAAGATGCTTTTTGGAATCTAGGGTGCCGATGACAAAGCCGTGTGGTACTGCCATTTCTGCGGAGGCACTGACAAGATTGGCAGTCCTGTCACCAGTACCAGGAGCTTCCCACCCACTGAAACTCAGCGAGTAGAAAAAGGGCATAAACACATACCAGGAGACTTTGGGGCAGAGACCGGGCTATGAGGAGGTGACTTCCCAAACTGCTCAGACCAAGTCACCTCTGGGTTGCATGGGGAGCCTCCATCCACCCAAAGGCACCTTTGGGCAGCTAAAGCACCTCTTAAACTGAAATAGCTCAAGTTGTAGGACAGGCAAGCTATCAGGAGACCATTAATCCAAGAGCATCCCCACACGTGCCTACAGTGCCACACACCCATGGGGACTGCCATGGCTCCGAGGTCTCCACATCCGGGTCGCTCACCACAGAACCGTCAGGCTCCAGCGCGCTTCGAGGCGGCAGCAGCAGGGAGGTCTCCCGGTCGCAGGCGAACTGCCGAAATAACGCGACACCACCGCGCCGGATGGCAGAGACCAACCGGGGGTGACGCTTCGCGGCGGAATGGAAGGGTCGAACTAGGCGGCGAGGGGGAAATAGCCCCGCTCCCGGCGGGCGAAGGGCGGCGAGGTCACCACGCCTCCACCGGCTGTTTTCCCCGCCGTCGCCCTGAGGTGCCCGCCGCCCTCCCGCCCTCTCCAGCCCCGGCGGGCGGCGGGGACCGCCGCGGTGAGGGGAGGCGCGGCCAGGGCCGGCCGTCCCGCCGCGCCGGCAGTACGAGTGGTTGCTACGGAAATGATGAGGGAGGGCGGGAGGGGACGGGGCGGGGGGCGGGCGGCATCAATCACACAAATTCAATTACAGGTATCGGGACTGGCCCTGAAAAGCGTCGCAGGGCTTCAAAAGCCGGGGATTAGCCGTGCCCCCGGGAGCTCCCTAGGCGAAAACAGCGGCGCGCAGCCCGCACCGTGAACAGCTTGGTGAGAAGAGACGGGGGCCGGGGGGCGGCGCGGAGCGGGACACGTACAAAGGGGACGGACACATCCTTCCTCCCCGGGAATGAGCCAGAAGCCCAGGCGTGAGGAGCAGAACTGCCGCTGTGCAAGCCCTGATGTGCAGCGGGGCCGGCCGGCTGGCCCCCGGGGCAATGGGGTCGCGAACGACACACCCCGCCCCACTGACTCCTGCTGTCGAGGAGTGAGGAGAGTATGCAAAGAAAGCACACACACACACACCCCCCCCCCCCCAAAAAAAAGTCGACAGACTGGAAAATATACACGGCTACACACACAGCCCAACACGTATACAGACGCGTACTACACGCGTCTGCACGCACATGAAGTAAAACAAACTAACAAACTAGTATTAAATCAAGTTGGAGGTCCCCAGACACATTATTCCTCAAAGAAAATCCAGAAGGAAAAAAAAAGAAAAAGCCCTCCTCCCTAGGGAGGCTGAAGGGAAGAGTCTGGTTGCTGCGGTGGAGTTGATCCTAGTTAACTTTCAGCAGCCCATTTCCAGACAGCAGCGCTGAATCTATTTGGATAAAACGCGTGTGACCCAGACACTTGGCGTTTGGCCCAAACGCGTTGCACCGGCAGCCCAAATAAAAACAAGAGTCTGACTCTCCCTCCCTCCCTCCTCTCTCTTCTCTCTTGTACAACAATGAAAGAAAATCCCGAAGACAAAACCCGCACACGCATTGCCAGGGAGCGAAAGCCCACTTACCTCCTACCACCAGACAAAGTCCCTATGAGCCCCGGGCCGCGGCGCAGACAGGCACACACGGACAAACGCGCCTCCGCGGGATTGGAAGTCTGGCAAATCCTAAGCGGCTCGAAGTAAATCAAAACCACACGCTTCCATCTTCCTGACGAGCCCGGCGAGAGCCCGGCATCCCCGCCGGCACCGGGCTGCGGGACGGCAGCGGCGCCGCCCCCACCACCACCACCACCCCCCCCCCCCCCGCCCCGGCACGGAACGTGCACTTGTCTGACCACTGCAGAGGACGGCGGGACCGAGCGCGGAGACACCCCAAGCAGCGGCGGCGAGTCGTCCTCGGGGCTTGGGGGCTCCTCTGGGGTTCATCTGTTGCTTGGTTCTCGGTTGGGATCCCCCCGTCCGCCCCCTCTACCAACAGCTCAGTATCAAAAGTGTGAAAAAAAAAAAAATATGTAAAAAAGTTGCACTGAGACCGTTCTCATAAATCACTGCTCGTTACGGGTGAAAATCCTTGCACCCGCTTCCCCCATCAGAGACTTCTCTCTGAAATTACTCCAAATGCACCTCACCTAATACTATATAAATCTCCCCCCGCTCCCTAAAGCCCTGCACGCACCATCGCTCAGGACACAAGAAAAGCAAAAAGTTTCATTGAATATCGTGAAATCTTCCTTACCGTTTTCATCTTCAATTTCAGATAAAAAGTAAGTTTCAAACAATGGGGATTGCACAGGACGGTTCCCGTATTCCTCTCTGCTTTTCCCCCTCTGTGCAAGCAACCATCAGGGCTTTATTCTCCAACTGAGTAAGATTCGCTAGCCTTCCTTCCTAAAAGGGTTTTAGAAAACGGGCTGGCTTGGCAAGAGGAAGGATGCCATCAATTCACCCAACCTATCACCCTGCATATTTTGTCTTTCCAACAAAAAAAAAGGGGGGGGGGGAAGAAAGGAAGGAAAAACAGGCTTATATTGGGGTGGGGGTGGGTGCCCTCCTCTTCAGCAGCCTCCTCTGTGCAAAATACCATGTGAATATCATCTGAGTTACGGGGGGAGAGGGGGGAGCGAGAGACAGAGCGGGGGGGGGGGGGAGAGTGGGGTGGGTAGAGGAGGAGAGAGGAGGCAGACAGAGCAGGGAGGGCTCAGGAAGGTTTGGTTGAAGTAGCCTCAGACCTCCTCCAGCTGAGGCCGCCGGCCAAGCTAAGCGCGGCAGCAGCAGGGAGCTTGGCAGCCTCGCCCGGGGGACGGCGCGGAGAACGCTGACGTCAGCCGCAGATGTGCCCCGGGACGGCGGCACAGCCGCTGCGCATGCGCGCCATGTCACGTGGCGGCGAGGGTGGGGGACAGGGGTACAGCCGGGGTAACGAGAACCGGCCGGGGGTGGGAGGTGGGGAGTGGGGTTACGGCCTTGGTGCAGCCGCTTTGCCCGGTGCATGCTGGAGGGGAGTCCAGCCTGGCCGTGGAGAGCTGACGGGGCGGCCTTGCCGCCGCAGCAGCGGCCTCACCTCAAGTGTGCAGGCAGCGGCCGGCGGGCCCGGGCGGTCTCTCCCCTCCAATACCGGTGCCCCTTCCCTCCCCGCCGGCAGGTCCCTTCTCGCTCTCCGGAAAGGGCCTTGATTAAAGAAGTAACGCCGCTTCAGCTGAGGGGAGGTGGGGGTTGCGGCCCGTCATCAGAACCCTGACGGGGTCGGACTGTGCCCGCGCAAGGCGCTTTCGCTTTGCTTTGGGGCGGGGCGGGGGTCGGAGCAGCAGGGCCCCGCTGGGCAGCAGGAGGACGGCGGGCGCGGGGCATGGCCGAGGGACCGCATCTGCTCCGCGGAGCCAACGGTGGCGGAGGATGGTAACCCGAGACCTGCCCTCCTGCCCGCCAAGTTAATTCCTATAGCCAGGAAAAAAAGGAGGAAAAAATAAAAATCCTTCATAAATCCAGGTTCTAAGGTTTCAAGCTTCTGCTAACATTATTTCCCGAATGGTGCTGGTGCGCGCCCCCATCCCGAGCCGGAGGTAGTAGGTGTAATTTTTCTGGTGAATCCACAATAGCTGGCTGGGCTGTGGAATGATTCGCGAGGAAAGGCACAGCCACTCGGGGACTCCTCCGAGGGTCGAAAGAACAGGACCGGCTCGCAGGATCAGCCGTGAGGCTGCCTTACTAGCGAGGGTGGTGAGTAACCCTTGGCGCTGACCCTGGTCACGCCGGGACGACTGTGTGCCCTGCGAGATGGGCAAGTCAGAGCTGTGCTTGGCGCTCCACGCTTCAAATAAACTCTGCACACCCACCTTTGAAAGTGAAGCACTGCGATAGCGGGGTTACACTCTGCACAGAAGCATGTGAAATCTCTGTTAACAGCAGCGTTAGCAAAATAAGCATATACGCCTAAAAGGTACTCGCAGTTTTCATCATTCACACGGAACTCCGCACTGAATACAGTAGATACTGATTTGTGAGACCCTGTTACAATTCTTGGGCAAATTAATGTTGCAGTGTTCCGAGTAGTAGCAGAGTACCAGCGCATGGAAAAGCGGAGCTGTGAAAGCATTGCTCCCTCGGAACAGGGGCATTCAGAGAGAGAAATGCTCCCATGCGGGAGGTGCGCCGCCAGCCTGCGCCCCGCGTATTAATTGCTCATACCGAGGGCGCCATCCTGCGTCCGACCTTCCTTTTCCTCGCCCTCTACCTGCCTAGGCAGCTACTGCTGTAATGGGTACGGCTGGGTAATTGAAACAGGTGTCTCTAACGTTGAAATGGGTATTTTTTGTTAATATTTCAAAGTTCACGTTTCTGCAACAAACTAATACATAAGATGATCAACTTGGATAAATCACGCTCACCTCGGAAGCCCTGCAACAGAATGCAGCAAGGTGTACCTTAGCCACATCACCTGTCTCCACTGACAGGCATAGTGACAGGTTCTGCTCAGCCTTCTCTGCAAATGGAGCCGTACACATGGAGAACAGGGAGAGTCTGTTCTTCTGAAAGGACAGATTCTAAAGAGAGAGTTTTTCACCCATTCTTCATCAGAACCAAAAATAACCTTTTGAACAGACAGACATGTATCATGGCCAATTGCCTCATGCTTATGGTATCCTCATGGGATTTGAGAGACCTGCTTTCAAAATGAGACCCTTCCCGAATCAGACTCAGGAATGCTCACGTTGCCGTCTGACGGCTAGGCTGAGGACTATTCTGGTGTGGAAGACTGGTCTCTCCGTGGCTGGAGCTGCTCCACTGTGTATAACTGATTAAATACTCATCAAGCTAAAAAGAAAGACAGCTTATCACTGTCTGGTTAGGGCCCTCACATGGGTTCAACTCCCCTGCTCTAAATCAAGCAAAGCAAAGATATATGAACTCTGCAAAACCCAGCTGCTTGCTCAGACCAACAAGTTATTTATTCCCTGTCCCAGACAATCACATTTTCTTGCCTACAGCCACTAGTGTATGTATACCAGTCAAAACCGGTATATACCAGGAAAAGCTTTGGCTGCAGTAAAAAAATTCCTACCGTCTGTGATTAGAATTTCTGACAGAATTCCCAGTACAGACTGACTTACCTGTTTTGCTTTGTTGCATAAAATAATTTTTCAGAGTGAAACCTTATTCAGATAAAAATAGTGATCTTATTTGATTATTTTATTTTTGTTTCATCAGCCCAAATAGCATCTATATACATTTTTTTTATGATCTGTGATTTTTTTAGAAAAGAAACATGCATAGGAAGTAATATACAGATTGATAGCATAAATTTTTCTTCACTGCGAGTAGAAGGCTTTATAGCAGGAACAGGAATTCTACTGTGAATTCTGGTAATATGTATAAAACATTTGGCCAAATGTGTCTCAGAAGCTCTGGACAGGATTACACATTTGTTGAGCACAGAATATATTACCCTATGTCTTAACCAGTTTGTTAGCTTTTGCTGCCCATGGAAGTAGTTAGCTACAGTGCTCTTGACTTCAGGCCTTTGAAACCTTTAGTATGTCAGTCAACAACTGATAAGATTGGCAAGCACGGTTTTTTTATTTAAATATTTATATTAAATTTCAATTTAACACTGCTAGGTATATCAGAGATATTTGGAGTGGTACCAAGAATCTTGCTTTTGGGTGAAATAAATACAGAAGAGAAACCTACAAGTCTTTGGTGAGCAGTGTGTTTATGTAAGATGAGGGTGTTGTTACTTGTACGTTTGGATGGACATGCTTAACATGCGGGGCTTTTTTTCCAAGGTGTCAATGAAGACCTGAGGATAATAACCTATCATCTTTAGAAATACACTAGCAGTGTTTGGGGATTAAAAATACATATCTAAAGTTTTAAATTAAATAAATATTCTTGCTAGAATACTTCAGTTGATCATATAGTCGAAAAAAAAAAAACCAACAGTATAACCTTGCATTTAGATGTGCTATAGGTTCAGTGCTTTATTTGTGCATATAAGGAGAAAAATTCCTGATGTGCATATGGACTTCATTTTTAGTCCTCCAAACTAAAAGATTCTAGTGGTGCTTGAATGTAATAGTGCTGCTGAGATGCAGTATCTGAATCATTGACGTTTCCTTACATATATCCTGAATTCAGATGGCTTCTAAATCTCATCTTCCCTACAGGGAGAGATCTAAAAACGTTTCTAGAAACTACCCTGAGCCATGTATTCAGCCTAATACCGACTACTTGCCATCAGGAGTAGAATCTATTGTGCCTGGCACATTGTATTTCAGCGAAAGAATGCATATGAAGGTGTACTTTCCATTGGAAAAGGCACCCCTTTCAAGCTGTCATTGATGGCCCACTCCAACAAACCTCACAGCTATGCATTTAGCTTCAAGTATGGCTTTGAGGCTACTTCTGCCCAGCAATGTGGGTATTGCCAAGAATGCCTTAATTTAAATATGAAGAACCTTTGCCAAGTCAGGATGGGAGACCATCCTTTCCTAGGATGCTCCCTGTAACCAGCTGTGTGTGTTGAGCTGATGCAGGCCTTATTGTCACCCAAGCCTCATTGTTTCTGCAATACCCTGTGAACCTGCCCAACCCAATTATTTTAGTATAAGATTTGGAAATAAAACTGGAAAAGTTCGTGTAAGCTTGACCCAACATATCCTGGCCAGATTCCTTCCTGGTGGAACACAGATGAGGCAGCGCAGAGAGAGTTATCAGAGAATGTGAATGTGGTGAGAATAACACTGAAAACATGGTAGGGGTGAAATGAAGTATCTCTCTAGTAAACCTGAAATGAGGAATCTTAAGACTACTCAAGATGATTAGGGGGCCCCTATAGCAGAATGGATGTTGGTCTCAAATTTTGCAGGCAAATAAGATGGAACTGATCCTATCCTCATTAAGATAAAAAGAGAAAGTATAGTAAAAACAATACAGTTCCATACAAGAATAGGAATAGTAGTAAGCATTAAAAAGAGAGAGAATTCAGATGAGGGAGTTTTTTTATTTCGAAGGCAGAATATTTTTTCCTGCTTTGTCTGTTTCCAGCTTTCCAAGTCAAGAGGTAGATACCAAGAAAGAAGATTAGGTCAGTAAGCATAACAGTTTGTTTAAAGGGAGCATTTTCCATTGTATGTATTATAGTTTTTCTGTATGTTCTTGTTTTGTTGTTTTCCTCTTTGAGGAGATAGTTGTTCGTAAGACCTGAACAATCTGTAAGACTTATGGAGAACAAAACTGAGACAAATTGTACCGTATGTGGAAAATGTGTACGGAAAATCTCTATGGAAAAAATTGGCAAATGGTATTCCTCAAAAGATTAGTGTACACAGAAACATATGAAAGCTATGCAGAAAATCTTAGCAAATACAGAAGAATTCAGTTATTTTGATTTTAGAATGAAAAATCTGGAATTAAGTCACAGGAAGACTTGGCTATTGCCATGCAGAGCACTGCAGTGTTTTGCAGTCTGGCTCTCAGCTCTAGGAATGGAGCTCCTAGGGCAGAATTAGGCACCTCGGTCTCAAGTGCCTGGGTGACTTTTTTAGTTTCTGAATTGAAGGAGAATTGCAGTTGTCATACTGACGAGCATTACAGACTGTTCATTTGCATCTGTTCAGCTATGTGGTGATTCCCGTTTTCTTGGTATGCTTTATATAAAAGCATGAACACATACACTAATGTCAGAGATTGTAAAATTGGATTGTGAAATGAGCACAGATTTATTTTGAATGGAAAGAATTGGACTTTCCATATTCCTGGACTGTATATCTGGAAAAGATTTATTAAAGACTCTAGAGCATACAGTGCATACTGCTTTGGACACAGATTACAACTTTGTGTAATTTAGATGGTTTTCTGGCATTCTTTCTACCACACTGTGTTGCAACAGCTTATAAATAGAACTATAATAAAAGCTGTTAAGCCACTGGTTTGAAGAAGAATTGGGGGAAAGAAAAAAACTAAAACCAACAAAAAAAAACAAAAAAATCACAATGCTCACCTCTGACCTGTGAAGTTTTGCCTATCCCTCCAAAGTGTAAAGGTTTAGTGTGAATTGCAGTAAGGTGTTACGTGAATGTGGTTAGTACATACATTCCTTCCCTCTTATCTGACAAGTAATCTAATTGTTAATTTTCTTACAGGATTATCACAGCACTAACGGCTCCTGGTTTAGGGAAGACAGCATTCTGCTTTGAACGGGCTTATTAAGGCCCCTTTAAAAAGCCCAACGTTTCCCTTTTCCACTTACTTAGGACTGTCTGGTTTTGCGTGAAGATGTTTGTGCAGCAGTAAGGTCTCTGACCATCACACATGTCTCTCACCTGGAACTGGTTATACACCGGAGAGATGAAAGGGGAACTGCTGTGTCTACTTGCCCTATTCTTCACCCAGTTAACCCTAGTTACTCTCTTGTGGCATCCCTTGGAGAAAAAAATACAGGGCCAGATGAATCTTTTGGTATGACCCAGCAGCTGTTTTTATGTAAAGAGCAGTCTTCAACTTCTGTTCAAGTTGTAAGGGGCTTAATTTACAAGCACTTCACACTTCACACTGTTTTCCACTGTAATCCGCTGGCAATCACAGGCATCCACGAAAGTCAACAACACTGCTGGATTTCACACCGAGGCAGCTCAGGAGCATCCATATATTGCATTTAGGTGCTCTGCTGTAAGACCAGTGGTCCCCCATGAAAGAAGAGAAATGAAAAGAAATCCCAAGAAAGAAGTTACTGTTCCCCTAGTAATGACCGCAGCTATTTCTCAAGTGAGCCTCTTAAAGCCCTCTGCCACTTACACAAAGCCTGGGAACAGGAGCAAATACCATGACAGTTGAAATTTATATAACCTTTTCTCAGGACTTGATCCTGTGAATCTTCTGTTATTCCACTAAATATTCTTGAAACGCATTCAGTCTTGCATATATTTTTGTTTGTTACATTAAAAGGATACCTTTAAAGATAAAACTAAAATAAAAGACTTTCAATCAAAGACCAAAGGTCACAACACAGCAGCCTTATAGCAGCCTGCCAGTACCTAAAGGGGCCTACAAGAAATCTGGAGAGGGGCTTTTTACAAGTGATAGTGATAGGAAAAGGGGAAATGGCTTTGAAGTGAAAGAAGGTAGATTCAGATTAGCTACTAACAGCTAATTCCTAATAGCAGAGGGGTTGGAACGCAATAATCTTTAAGGTCCCTTCCAACCTAAATCATTCTATGAGTCTATGAACAGAAGTTTTCCAACATCAAAAATGTCTTTTTCACATTTTGCTGAAACTCAGCTGTGCATTAAAATCACAAACAACTTTTTGTTTCTAAGGAGTCAGAACATTACATTTCTTAGTTATGGGTTTATATTCTGGCCACAATCTGTGAACTGAAATATGAACTGGGTTTAGCGTACTTCTGTTCCTGCTATAGCCATTAAGTAATTATTTGCATCAACATGCGAGTTATACTGGAAAAGGATAAGACTCAGTTTTTCTCAAAAACTTGCAGGATGCTTAATACTGTGGTTCAACAGACTTGTGCAGTATATGCTAGCAGTTTTTCATTCTGACATGAAATAACCGTAAAACCATCCAGGGATATGAAGGTGATGGTGTGTTGCTATTCGCAGATGTTTGAGGGCAACTTGTTCCTGTGTTTGTACTTACATGATGAGCCAAGATCAAAAGAGGCCTCATCCTTTGTGTGGTCATCACTGGAAACTCTGTTATGATTCAAGCTGATTTTAGCAATCTTCTGAAGTTCTGAAAGTCTAGCTTCAAATAAATAACTTCAGTTTTCTGGTGATTGGTTGGTTGGTTTCCTTGGTTGGTTGGCTTTTTAACCCACCCACTCTCTGTATTCCCACCATGCCTGAAACTCAGTTAGTGGTAATAACTTTTATATATAGTTTTTGTAAACTCTGTAATTAATAACATACCAAGAGATTTGTCAGCCAAAATAAAAGTATTCAAAGCAAGTGGAGTAACAGCTAAGGAAATTACATGCTTGCAGCAAATGCTGGACGTTTTTTTTTAGCTCATTGCATCCACAGTTCCAGCCATCTAGAAATCTACCCAATTTCATCCACAGATTAGGTTATCTGGCAATAAATAAAGCCCCATGTAAATTATTGCGTGAACAGAGCTGTCCCAGTACTGCCAGTCTGTATAGTTTGGCTAACAATAAGTACCTACAGCCGTCTTAATTTAACAGTGTATTTACAAAGGCAATCAGGTACACGAAGAGTACAAACACAGATGGACATATCCCACCTGCAAGTATGTACCTACAGTGATTTTTTTTCTGCTGTCTTTAAAAGAAGAACTTAAAGGTTTGCTTGCCAGTTAATGCTCATCCTGAGGAGTCCAGAAGTTGAAATTTTAGTTTTGCATTTTACCAGATCTGGTTGGTATTTGCTAAGAGATCAAATGGGACTACAAAGGACCTAGTGTCATTAAACATTAATTCATAATTTAAGGATCTGCATTACTCATATAATTTAAATTTGTGTCACATCAGACCTTCAGTTCAGCTGGTAAAAATTATAAATGAAGCTGATGTACATTTTAGTAATTATAAAAATCAGGTATTTTACAGATACTTCCTCCACTGAAAGACTGCTTTTTCCCCTAGCATAGGCTTATAGCTCTTCTAAAGTGTAATTAGTATTATGCATCACCTTTGGGCATAGCCTGTCATTTCTGTTCGAAGTATAAACATGGAACACTTTCATTTCTCATTTTCTAATAGCTGTCCCCGGGCCATTCTCTTTCTCTGTCCCAAGACACAATGTCTGACTTTCAGAGGTGAGAAACAAATTGAGATTCTCTCTTGAATAGGCTTGGGGAGGGTGCCGGGGTAACCTTTGCTCTTGTTCTGCCCCGGATACTCTGCTTTGCACATGAATGGATACTCTTCTATTAGGGTCTTTCTTTTGGGGGATGAAACAAAGTAACTGCAAAAGAATACCTAGGAGTTCACTTTGTTCACTATCTCCGCAAAGTTTCTTTCTGAGACTCCATGGAAAAAAAGAAATTCAGAAGTTTGAAATACTGGATACAAAACTTTCAGAATAGACAGGGCAATCCAGCGTTCCTCAGGCTCTGGTCTGCAGTAAAACTACACACAAATCTCTGAACAGCTGCCAAAGATGGACCATAAAATACATTACTGTAATTCTTCTGAAGTCAACTGTAGTTTTGAAGATAAAAGGTTTTATGCTTCTTTGTTTAATCATTGCTCTCTAAGAAGGACAGAGACCAGGTGAGTTTGGTTTTTTGTTGTTTTGGTTGTTTGTTTCTTGTGTTTTTTTTTTAATTTTGTTCCAGTTCAGAAATCTGGAGAATTTGATGAAATATGATGTGCAGAAAAGAATTTTTTCATCCTGAGAACTGAACTCTGAGTGACAAAATGCCCATATTTTCTATAAAGTATGATTAGATATTACGATACCATTTCTCAAAAAAACCCACCCTCATTATGCTTGTCCTATTAAACCTGACATATGTTGTAGTAAATGTGCCTGGGTGAACACATTGCTGCCAAAGTGTGTTCTGCTCCTTTCTAACATCTAGGCCTTTAAGTATCTCAGAAGTTTTTCTAGTTCTTTCACATATGTTTTTTACATGGAATACAGGAATTAAGCTTGCATATCTCAATATGAAATAGCTGTTGGAAAAGATGATCATCCCTACTTTTCCTGTTTTCTCAGTTATGAAGCACTGTAAGTATGCAGTATTCACTTACTGAACTTTACAGTGTTATCATGTGAGACAATGGCACCATGATCAACAATAATGAATGCTGTGGTTTCTCCAACAGCAAACTACCATCAGCATTGGGATCAACTGTGTATCAGGGCTATCCTAATTCTGTCTCTGTCACTGATCCTGTTGAGGGAGAACATGAATTCTCCCCCGACCGCTGAGATGCACAGTGAATATTAACAGTAAGTATGTGCAATATTAATGGTGTGTGCAATCCAGTGGTCATTACCTCTTAGCTTCTCACAAGTGAGAAACAGTTTGCTGTAGATTAGTTGGCAAGGTCACACCTGGGGCGTAGTGCCTTCATTGTACAATGAAAAATTTAAACAATTTTATTCAGGCCTGTTTATATAGATCTGTATACATAATTGTTACATAAAACAGTATGTATAAAAATATACATACAAGCATATACTGGTATTGAGAGGGGGGACAGGGCTACTATTTAAATTAATAATTTCTGTGAAACAACGCTTTGCTATTAAAAAAACAAAATTGATCCTGTCTTAATGGTTAGAGTATTGTGTTTAAACCCAGATCCTTAGCTTTTTTTCATCTTTGGTTTTGAATAGGCATTTTCTGAAACATTCAGATGATTTGATAGTAGCAAAAGTATAAGCACTGTAGATTCACAGTTAAGAAGTTCTTAGAGATGAGAATGGGGAAAAGGCTTTACTATTGCTGGTTATCTGGTTGAGATTCAGCATTTCAGACAGGTGTACAGGCCCTCACAGCAAGTAGTTCTGCTTTTGAGGCTGAATTAAAACGCTCTAGATCATAGAATCATAGAATGATTTGGGGCTGGAAAGGAACTTAGGGATCATCTAGTTCCACACCCCCTGCCATGAGCAGGGACACCTCGCACTAGACCAGGTTGCTCAAAACAACATCCAACCTGGCCTTGAAGACTGTCAGACCCAACTTCTCTAAGCAACCTGTTCCAATGTCTCACCACCCACATAGTAAAGAACTTCTTCCTAATATCTAATCTAAATCTCCCCTCTTTCATCTTAAATCCATTCCCCCTTGTTCCATCCGTACATGCCCTTATGAAAAGTTCCTCTCCAGATTTCTTGTAGGCCCTCTTTAGGTACCGGAAGCTGCTCTAAGATTTCCCTTTAGCCTTCTCTTCTCCAGGCTGAACAGGATCACTCAAATGATTTCTTTTAACTCAAAATCAACTTGGACTAATTAACTGTGTAAGTTAGAAGGTAATTCACATGATTAACAAACACGGCTTTTTACCCCTTTAGAAAAAATGAAATAAAAGGAAACTCCTTTTAAAACACAGATTATGTTGGATATACTTCTTATCCATCTTTCCTCCTATTATTTTACAAAAATGAACATACTTAACTACTTTTTTATAATACTGGTAACAAGATCAGAATCTCCCTACAAATATTACAGCTACATTGGAGTAGGTAGTTTGTATTTCCTAACTTCACACTTGGTCATCAGGAAATCATCCCACATCAGGCAGCATAATGCTTTAAACCCCTGAGCTATAGAGTCATAGTCTGGCCAGCTGGAATCAAAATAGGTTTCCCCTTACCCATTGCCAGTGTGCTGGACTCAACCAATTCCCTGAAGAAGAATGACTATATACTTGGCACACAGCAGCTACTAAATTTAAATTCCTCCTGCCCCTATATACTAAGCTTTCTATCTGGTTCAGCACTGAACTCCTATGATTTGGCCAGCTTGGATTCAGAAAGGGATCTTAGCCATCAATACATTTACTGAAAATGATGCTTTGCTTTCCTTTCCTTTATAGTACTAAAAGGAAGTTTAAGTGAGATGGAAAAAGTGGCAGATACAGCCAACCTAACGTGCCATCAACAATCATTTTGGCTCTGTTACCTGTGCCACTCCACATCTGATTGCACTGCTTCCTTTCTCTCATGAATTACTCTCATCTGTAGCAATGTGCATGTTTAACTGATTTTCTAGGAATGGAATAGAAAAATAGTCTGAACAGTCACTTTCACTTAATGAAAACAGATTTTAATTAGGGTTCTCAACTATTCCTGCGGCTACATAAGATTCATCCAGCACTGTATGGAAGAATCATTGTGCCCTTCTCTCGTGATTGTTTTAAGTGCCACTAAAAAACAGACATTGGCTGTGTGACTTGGCAGACTTTCATTTAACCCACGTTTATGAGTTCTCCATTGTCCATTTATTGAGGCAAAACTTAACTGCAGAATTAGTATCTTTATCTCAAACTAGATTATGTTGCAAACTAGCCTTATGCATTGTAAGCCTGATACTTATAGGAGATGAATACTGGATAGGAGATACATAAATATCTCTAGCATTGGCTTAAGAGATCAGTACTAAAATGCAGCTTTTACAGAAGCAGAAGCATGATTCTCTGGTTCTGTAAACAATTAACTCAAGGTAATTTCCGTTTGAGATAGGATTGGCTTCTTTATTTTTACTGATCTAATTTTGACACAGAGCCCTGTAACTTGTCTCCAGTTGCATTATTCCTACTAACCCTTTTTATGTTGAAGCAAGATGGAATGACCCAATAAAACATCTTATAGACAGCCTCAGTATGTATACTAACATTGAGACGAATGTATACTAATGACAGCGTAAGAAAATTATTGTCCAATGTTCGTGATCTTTATGTGTATACCTGAAATTAAATAGAAAATCAAGAGATTTTTTTTATGCTGCTTTTAGACCAAGAACTTGGGATTTTTTCTATGTGACATTCATATTTTAATGTCTTATGCATATTAAATCAGAGTCAATACACTTCACAAATTTTCTTGAATTTTCTTTAATTTCTTCTAGGTAATGGTTGAACAGAAAAGATCTTTACCCAAGCCAAATGTTTTTCAATTTGCACTGCCTTCACTGCTCTTTCATTCATCTCCCATTTGTGTTTGAGGCCATAAAGACTCCTCAGATTTGTGCTTATCCACCAGTGATTAGTCTCTTACAATGGTCACAGTTTTCATCTCCTTTCTTTGGGTTTAAGAGTTTAGGAATAGTGACACTGAAGTTGAGAAGGAAGTGGTTTATGCTGTTGAACAAATTCATGCATGTTCCCATTTAACAATGAGACAAAATATAATCTTCTGTTAAACTGTACATCCAGAGCACTTAGCTGACATGTGAGGGACCCAGTTTCATGACCCTGCTTCAAACAAGTCAGTATTATTTAGAGTAACTGGAATTGATTTAACTTGAAACTGGGGAGAGGTCTACTACTTGACTGGCAAATTGATTTGTTGTCCTGGCATATAATAACACAAACCAAGGTTCTCACCTTTGGTATCTCCCAAGGTTTTACATATCCTACCTAGGGACCCTTATTGATAGACAGGGGGAATCATTCTTTCTCTGTAGTCTGTGACCTGGATTTTAACTTCCATAAAAATTAAAAAAAAAAAAAAAAAAAAAGAAAAAAAAAAATCCTTATTGGTTCCACCTACAGTTGCAAGGAGAGAAAAAAGTCGGTTAAATGGCGCACCTGACACTGAAAGATTTCCAACTATTCCATCTCTACATTTACAGAAACTTGTTCTAAATTCAACTTTTTGAAAAGTTGCTCTTTTCCACTTTCTTACTTTTCATAAAGCTTAAGACAGGGAGTACAATTTGGACTATGCTCCTACAAATTGATCTGCCAGGACTGAAGAATGCCAGCAAGAAGCAAACAAAGTAGAAAAACTTTGTAAAATAAAGGTATTCCCTTTCAAGCTCAAATAAAGATATTCCCTTTCAAACTCTTACTGGCAACAGTTATTTTAAAAATAAGTAAGGATAGATAAAAGTAATAAATAAACAGCAAACAGAAATGTAATATCTAGCATGTGTTTGATTTTGATCCATAATTTCCAGGTATACAAAGTGTAATGGAAGCTGTAGACATTCAACATGCTAAAAAATCTGGTCACTTTGGCTAGAGACTACATACAGAACTTAGTGCACAGCACCAACTTATAAACCCCGTTGGTCAACCTCCTTCAACAAAATGTTACTTCATTTTGCAACTGCAATTCTTTTTTCCACCTTCCCAGTTTTGTGTGTGGTACTTTGCCTCATACCAAAATCTGTTGTTGAGGAAATTACACCCTTTTCTGACAGAAATAAATTCTTACACTCTGGGAACGAAGAACTTGAAGGCCCAATAAACGTTGTGACCTGGATCCCTGTGGCCTGTTTGCATGATCTTTTATTGAAATACTTTTATCAGTGGGCTGGCATCAAGCAGTAGACTAGTAGGAAGGAAAGCATAACAGTGTCTGAAGCCACCTAGAAGAGAGGTCCACAGCTTTCCTCTGTGTGAGTAATTTTTGTAGTATTTTAGCATTTTCCAGCCAGACCTGGCATGCAGGTTTACTCACATTTTCAGACTTCCCCCATAGGGTCAAGATTCCTGACACTGTGATTACCAGGGTCAGTTGTCCGTCATATTTTATTATGTTGATACAGGAACCCAAGGCAGACTTTTGTGTAATACTAAATATCTTTTCTTCAGAGAAGGTTGTGCCCAAAGAAAGCAATTGGATAGAGCCTCAGAGCCAAAGATAGGTCCGTTTTGTGTTACAATAGGGTTAGGGAACACTTCTTTGTGAATACAGCTTGACCTAGAAGGTACTGATTTTGGAAGGAGAAATGGGAGATGAAATAAAAAACACAAAAGAGAAAGTCAATAACAAAATAAGAAGACAGAAAACTTAAAATGTGTGTGAAGGAGGATAGAAAAAGACACAGACACAGAACAACTCAATAAAATCTATTGTACAATCTTTTTTAATAATATGAAGTGGCATGAACATGATAGAAGCACTTTTCCAAAATAAAAGGTTAATTCTTACTCTAGAATTACTCTATGTGCATCACATTGGCTGAGATTTTAACATCATAGCATGCAACTTAACAACTTTTGTTTATTTTACTTTAGGCTACTAAAGGATACGTAAGTGCTTAGTGTATTGAGTAGTACATAAAAATAGTACGTACTACATTATGTACTACTATGCTAAAATGGGAAAACAGCTTTCTAGAACTGATCACGTCTTGTTTTATCCTTTAATTATCAAGTATTTTGAAAGAAATACTGATTAGAAACAAACAAACAAAAAATTTTAATATCAAGGTGCCACATAGAGTATTAATAAAGCATTACTTACCGCGCAAATTTAGTTGATATATACTGTCAATGAACAATGAAATTTTGAACAGTATTACTGTTGTCAGTAATTTTATGCAAACAATTTCCTTAACCATCCAAAAAGCCATAGATCCCTGAAATAAAACATTTTCATGGGAAAATATCACACTAATTAATATACTAAAAATACTCCATTTGGTCTGATTCAGACTGATTTGTTGGTTACGGACAATTGTGTACTTTGCTAATAATTTGCTGAATATCCATATCTGATAATGTTTTTTCACATAAGCCTGATCCCTGCCATACATATGCCTGTTTATTGGAAAACCCTATACTAGTGTTACTTCAATACTATTTTCTTCTTAAATTGAGTTCTGAACTGCATCAGATTAGATTTTTGAAAATGAAACACATCAACTTCAGTTTGATTATTTCAGTCTCTAATTTTCTCTAGGTACTTCTGCTTTTTAAAATCAGCACTGGGTTCATGTCCTCGCAGAATTATGTGCACATTGACTACCTTCTAGGTTGCATTTTTTAATAATAGCAGCTTGAAAAGAGCCTTGCTGAAATGTTGTAAAGATAACTTTGCTCAAAAATCAAGATAATGCTTCTTTGTAAACACCAATGCTGTGGCAATCTAGTGGGACAGTTTCATCCCTGGTGCAGCTCCATGGACAATCTTAACTCTAGTGGAAAAGAACTGCAGGAATTAATTTGGCTAAAATAACTCTTTTGATATAAGGTGAAGGTTTACATCTAACTCCTGTTAGTTATATATAGAGTTAGCTGATTTGCTTCTGGATGTTTCTGGCATGATATGAGATCTCTCATTTTAATTACTATTCCTATCATACATCCTACTGGGGCTCTGTCTGTCCTCTCCCAGTTTCATTCGGTTTATATGACTCTTGGCTCTCTAAAAAGTGCTGCTTCTCTTACAGTAATTCACAGTTGATTTAGAGATGTAGTATTTCACAAAATTTGTATCTGTGTTACATTATAAAATTTGAATGCTTTTGCAGCTACAGTTTTCTTGATGTAGAACAGTCACTGTTTGACTAACTCAGTCAAGACACAGTTGTTATTTGCAGCTTCAGTGTTCCTGGACTGTAACCCATATGTGAGAGCTTGCTTTCTGAGTTAATCATCTCATAGTTAGCAGCCCAGAGACTCACAAATGTTTCTGAAATTCAGCTTTGTTGTTACTGCCCATATCAGCCTGAGCTGTAGGAGGAAATTTACTTTTGAATTCGTGTGTTGCTCTTAGCAGAAGTCTGCTGAGATCCTCACATATGCGGTTACGGTACTATTTTTATACCTGTGACAGTTCTTCAATATTTCATCTTCCTAAATAATAGACTATGTTCAATGTTGCCAGGTTTCCATCATGTACAAGGGACTTTCATCAGATTACACTATTTTTGTCAAGCTTACATACAGTTAAAGAATGTATTGACTGTGCAGCCTTAGCCTTCATATGTGAAGAGCATAAAAACTAAGCTCCTGTTTGCAGTCAGTGGTTGTCCTGCAAATTTAGGGCCATCTGGGAACTACTTGATAAAGTCTAGTTGAATTTCTAATTTGCAAAACAGGCAGGAGCATTATTCTGAACAGACTGACTAACTTTAAATTCAGTTCAGTTGAACAGTTTCACCTTTCCATGATGAAACACAGATCTGCTCCCTTTATATTAAGCAACTTGGTTCACATTGACCTCAGCTCTTGGATTCTTCTCTTAAATACAAAAATTAATTACCTGATTTTCCAGGGTTGCAGTTCAGTGTTGCAGGACTATAAGCAATACATTCCTAGATCTAATTAAGATACAACTTTCAGTGCAGTGACTTTCACAAAACAAAACCCTCTAACAGTGAAAGAGACACAAGTCCAAAAAGGAACGATACTGAAATACCAACATGCTGCAAATTCAAACAAAAACCTGCATCAGGTTGTGCATACACAGCAATGTTGTAAGCTAACACTTGCTCTTTGGCAGCATTTATTAATATAAATCAATAATTTAACCATTTAAAGCTTTAAACTCAGTGCAAGTAGACTTAAAATTAAGCAGTTCTCTTAAATAAAATCAAAAAAAGTACTAAAGATGAACTATTATTAGAGATACTGATTTTAAGTGCTGTAATTTGTTTCTGTGGCTACTTTAATGTTTTGGCAAAGATGTCTCTAGACCATGACACCAAGAATATGACTTGTCTTGTCACCAATCAAAATCCAGCAGTGTTCTATTAAATGGAAAAAAAAAACCACCACGTTATAATCTTAAGGAAATTTGAGCAACAGATTGTCACAGAAATTATTTATTATAAATAGTAAAGGACTGGTTATTTACCAAGTAAATGGCAACATTAATCTAGTTTGATTCTATGAATTCTTATGATTCTATGATTCTAATTTGTATTTTAAGTCTTTCTGCCTGAAGCAGTGTCCAGCAACTCATTAAATGCAACCTAAATTACAATTAGAATAGGAATACCACCAAAATTACATTTGTCTTGGCTAACTATAATTCATAAGCTCATTTGGAAGCACCTGCAAGCAGCATTTGTTGCCAAATAGAGAAGGCAAGATTATGTTTCGTTTGACACGATAAATTTCCTAAAGTACAGAATTCAAAACGTTTGCAGAACAAAGAACTGCTTGTAACCATGGCTGATTATAATTATGAGTAGTTCGGCACTGCTGAGGTACCTTGGAGTACTCATTGTTTAACCTGGAAACAATCTGAACTAAAGTATACTGTTAGTATTGCCTGAGAATATGCATGAAATAGAGTCTCCCTGGTTTAATCACTAGAATGTCACCTTTGGGAATAAGTGAAAGTGTTTCGATCAGAAAGTTGTTATGCTAAAACAATTTGAAGGTAAATAAATAAATAAGCAAATAAAATAAAACCTAACAACAAAAGCAAAAAAAAAACCAAACTAAACCAAAACACCTCACGGTAGACTAAATCAAGCAAACCAAACCAAAACACTGAAAAAAAAAAAAGCAGTTTCTCTCAAAACTCATGAAAGATGAATTTCAGATTTTAAGTAAACAGATGCAACATGGAGATACCTTCCCAGACTGTTTTATATGCTGGTTATTGAACTTTTTTTTTTTTCCTAATAGCTTCAAATACATTATAAAATACAGAAAATCTGGTGTCATTTTACCAAAATACTAAAGCATATTCAAGGTTTCAAGACAGACTTATTTTCCCAAGGTTATATGCCTGTAACTAACCATAGCAGCCTTCATTAGCATTACCCAATCTCTCACAAAAACACAAAGAAAAAGCACATGTGTTTTTCTGGCAAAACTTTGCATCCATAAACTCTTATTACGCCAGTCTTTCAATACCGCAGTTCTTTGATCTGCAGCAAAATCCAGGTGAACACAACAGTTAATTTCAATGCCATCTTCAAAACTCATAAAACTATTTGCAGAAGTGTTCAGTTAATTTGCTAGGAAAAGGCAGTAATTTTTTACCAATCTCAGTCTTTTGTGGAGTTGAGTTTGTGATGGCAGCTGTGGTCTGCTCTTCCTTGTAACCTTCTAATGCTGCCTGTGACAAGGTGTTCATGTTGCTAGATCGATTTGCTCACAACATGATGTTTGCTCTACCTATGTATTCTGAAAATGGAGAAGTCTCAGGGGCTCGGTACTGTACGCATAGCCTAGAAGTGTCGCTACTGTCATTTTCCCTCTTCACATATGTGCCAGTTTGGATCTCATTGTATCTGAATGTGTCCTGGGTTCAGCAGTAGCAGTCAATTTTTCTCCTTCTTGGTAGCTAGTGAGCACTGTGTTTCGACTTTCAGCCTGGGAACAGTGCTGATAACACCAATGTTTTCAGTTGTTGCTAAGTAATGATTACCCTGACCAAGGACTTTCTGAGTCTCATGCTCTGCCAGGGAGGAGGGGAAGCCGTGAGGAAGCAGAGACAGGACACCTGACCCAAGCTAGCCAGGGAGGTATTCCATACCACAGCACGTCATGCTGGGGGGGGTAACTGGGAGTTACCCAGAAGGACACGGGGTCTTCCGGGTCGTACTCGTTTCTCAGCGGGTGGTATCGTATTCTCTTCCCTTGTTATTTTCTCTTATCATTGCTGTCATTGGTGGTAGCGGTGGTGATCTGTGTTGTACATTGGTTGCTGGACTGTTCTTGTCTCAACCCGTGCGAGTTGCATTCTTTCGATTCTGCTCCCCATCCCTCCGGGAGTGGGGAAGGGGAGAGCCCCCAGGGGAGGGGGTGGGGAGCAGGCCTTGACTGCTTCCAACCCGGCACCACTCAGTGGGAGTGAGAGAACGAGCTGTCTGTCTAGGTTTAAACCACAGCAGAATGGCAAGTAGCACTCCATCAGATTGAGATTTTCTACCGAGTCAGTCGCAACCGAAAGCACCATTCTCCCAGACTTGACCTGATTCTGCAGGTTATAGTTTATCCATGAATTATGCCACGCATGGTGACAGGCTTGCGACTGACACCTTTTTCTTGACTGTATTAAAGCTCAATACTGGGGGAACATGATGGAAAAGCCTCCTGCTTATCTGATGTGCAGCAATGTCAGAACTGTGAAGGGCTTTAAGCTGCACCGGTACTCCACAGATATGGGCCTAATCAAATAAACCCAGCCAAGTACAATATTACTTTATTTAGTAACAGTCAAAATCAAAGAAATCTGTCCTTACTGATAGTTGCTGTCATGGCATTTATTTTAATCACCACTGGTTATTATAGAAAACACAAAGACTAATTGAAGTTTACCAAGAAGCCTGATTGACACTGCTCAAGGTTGTCATGTTCCGATTAACCAATTGTCTGTATATGAATTGATAAGGTTTTAATTAAGATCTTGGAGTCCAAGGGCAGTTTTGCATTTTAGTAAGGTTGGCTCAGCTATGAATCTTAGGTACGCTTCTCAAAGCTCATAGAGATAGCAACATGATGTAAACAATCTCTGATTCTAATACATGACTCTGAAGTGATAGAAAGGAGTAATAACATTCAGAAGCCACAGTAACATAGGGAATGTTCAGTCTCTTCTGATCTAGGATATTATGAAGTTTCCTGTTCTTCAGAAAAAGGAAGTAAGAATGTGAGCTTACGCTTCTGCCTGATCTCTTCTACAACTCCAAAGCACATCAAAGCAACCACTTCTTTTTAGAAAAATTACTGAATAGTGGGGTGCAAAAATTGCCATGCAAGCATAAAGTATTTGCCATTGCTGACAATGTCTGCAGTTCAGCTGTCAGCTGTAGACTCTGATCATGTCCAGTGGAACTGGAGTTCCCAAAACTCAGCTCCAGGATGGTTATCTGATTCATGCTCAGGTCACGAAACTGAAGACTAGGCTATCAGTTCTTTGAAGAACAGACAGATGAGATTCTGTCATCAGCTAGAACCACAGACACCTTTAAATAGGTGTCTGAATTGTGACTCCTGCAGCCGCGGATGAAGCATGCTAAAAACACTTTCGTTACACAAACAATCCACATGAACACTAAAGAGCTGATGATTAAGATATGAATAACCTGGGTACATCGTTTTGGATTACTGTTGTATTAATTTTAAGCTCAAAATTATTTGTAACAGCTGCTTTTAAAGGATCTAGACGTTATCAGCAGCCTGACAAACTGTACTTCCTAAAATGATGGGAAGGAATTTCTTTTCTCCTGCATTTCTCTCCCACAAGAAATTCTTCTAAATACAATAAAAACTATCTGAATAATCATCACCTGTAGGTGGGGGGAAACATGTTTTGTTGGTTTGGGTGGTTGGATTTTTGGGCGAGGGTTGGTTTGATGTGTCCCACCCCCAGGCTGTGTGTCAGAGCTTCAGTTCAGGACATTTTAAAAGCAAAATCTCAAGGATGTCAACAGTTACAGCAGTCCACAGTTTGCCATCACTCATGTGCTGGGCTTCACTATAGGATGCTTTCTGGATTTTAGCTTTTTAATTACTATTGCTATATCTGATTTGTCAAGATGGACAGTGTTTTCAAAGGCATACTCTGTACCAGGAAGAATTTGCTTGTCTAGGCTGACATGGTTTCAGCAGTGACCATTTTTGTTACAATCCCAGCCTTTTGTTATTGCTCCACAATGTTTTGATGAATTGGCTTTGCTTGACTCTTCATTAGAAGTTGGTTACATTTGTACTGGTTTATAAATATAGCACTGAGCATGTGAAACTGAATATGTGATCACTTGGTTACAGATCTGATGCTGATGAAATAAATGTCAAAGTCATAGACTCCAAAGTGCAGCTAATTATAAACGTGCTGGTATCAACAGTCACAATGCTTTTTATAATTCTTCCATTTGGAATTACAGGTGTCTTATTTTGAAGCAAGGGTAACTATTAAAGCTTCTTAAATTTTGGCTGAAGGACTGTAACAGATAAGAAGAGCTCAAGTTCTGTATCTGAGTATTCAGGTGTGAGAGCCTGAGCAGTGGCTGTAGCATTTTTCAGGGATGTGTATTCTTTTGGGGCAGAAGATATACTTTTTGATTAATAATGTGAAACCATTATGACAGACTAATTTGCATCATTATCAATAGCCAAAGGCAGGAGTGAGGGGAATATCTGTGTCTCTGCTGGGTGATTTCTCACTTACTTAGAAGCATAGAATCATAGAATAATTAGGGTTGGAAAGGACCTTAAAATCATCAATTTCCAGCCCCCCTGCTGTGAGCAGGGACACCTCACACTACGCCATGTCACCAAAGACTCTGTTTAACCTGGCCTTGAACACCGCCAGGGATGGAGCATTCACAACTTCCCTGGGCAACCCATTCCAGTGCCTCACCACCCTAACAGGAAAGAACTTCTGCCTTATATCTAACCTGAACTTCCCCTGTTTAAATTTTATCCCGTTACCCCTTGTCCTACCACTGCAGTCCCTAATGAAGAGTCCCTCCCCAGCATCCCTATAGGCCCCCTTCAGATACTGGAAGGCCGCTATGAGGTCTCCATGCAGCCTTCTCTTCTCCAGGCTGAACAGCCCCAACTTCCTCAGCCTATCTTCATACGGGAGGTGCTCCAGTCCCCTGATCATCCTCATGACCCTCCTCTGGACTTGTTCCAACAGTTCCATGTCCTTTTCATGTTGAGGACACCAAAACTGCACACAATACTCCAAGTGAGGTCTCACGAGAGCAGAGTAGAGGGGCAGGATCACCTCCTTTGACCTGCTGGTCACGCTCCTTTTAATGCAGCCCAGGATACGGTTGGCTTTCTGGGCTGTGAGTGCACACTGAAGCTAGCTCATGTTCATTTTCTCACCAATCAACACCTCCAAGTCCTTCTCCGCAGGGCTGCTCTAAACCTCTTCTCTGCCCAACCTGTAGGTTAGGAGAGCAAGGCTATATCATACCCAGAAAAGAAATGTTTTTTGAAAGAAACATTACTTTTTCATTCAAAGACAGGATTTGAACTTATACTGATCCAGACTGCTACTTCTTGCCATAAGCAGTAAGAGTGAAAGTTTCAATGCCTCCTGACCTTTCCCTTGCGCTATTGTACAAGGTATGCATACATAGCGCTAAGAAAAAGCTATTCAAGAGTTTATGAACTTGTGTACTTAAAGTACAAGCTATGTACAATGGAATCTACACCAAACCACATCCAAAATAGAATTTTTTTTCCATGAAACATACTCAAGTGACAGATTTAATACTCAGTATTAGATTTAAACCCACTGTCCATGTCTTCTCCTTTCTACTGTTGTTTCTCATCATCAAGACAATTTATCCTAAATAGCAAGAAATGAGAAAAGAAGCCTGGATAACACTGAGTAGGGAGGAGAAGGGTACACAGCGTTCGTTATCAGCGGTATAAGGCAGGAACAAATGAACAAAATGCACCCTAAAGCAGATTTACTGTGTAGACCTCTATAGTGCAAGGTGTCCAATGTAATTAATCTCTGTGAAAATATGTCCTAACAGAAAATGTCTGCTGATATCATCCAGAACAGGTCAGTATCATGTCTGGTAAAAACTGGGTATTCTAATTTGCCCTGTTACAAGACATTTTGGATATTAAAAGAAGTACTTGGATTCCAAAAGGGAATATATGGGAATTTCACTTAATGACTTCACACTGGTGGGTATGAAATGACTCTGCTCTCTTCCTGGCCCATGCAGCTGAAATGGTACACAAGCTCATTTTGAAAATAACGCACTGGATGTTAAGCACCTGCTAAGTTGTTCTAGTGCCATAGCTTTATCATGAGCAGAAAGCTCACGTCTTCCTCTGATCCTTTGTGGCTTTTTCACGACAAAGTGTTTCATAACTACATATTAATGTACCTTGTGTATGGTAATCCTGCTCAGTTCAGGGACGATGGAAACCTCCTGTGGAGCAGAAGGGCAAAAGCTCGCTTGATCTTGATTTTCAGTCCAAATACAGATCATGAAAGTGGGGCCTCACGATCCTTCTGGCTTTTTAGATTTTAAGCAGGAGGTGTCAGAAAAGTTACCACAGGGATAACTGGCTTGTGGCGGCCAAGCGTTCATAGCGACGTTGCTTTTTGATCCTTTGATGTCGGCTCTTCCTATCACTGTGAAGCAGAATTCACCAAGTGTTGGATTGTTCACTCACTAATAGGGAACATGAGCTGGGTTTAGGTTGTCGTGAGACAGGTTAATTTTACCCCACCGATGATGTGTTGTTGCAATAGTAATCCTGCTCAGTACAAGAGGAACCACAGGTCCAGATCCCTGGTGCGTGTGCTTGGCTGAGGAGCCACTGGTGCGAGGCTACCATCTGCGGGCTTATGACAGAACGCCTCTAAGTCAGAATCCTGCCTAGACACTTGATGTTGCGCTGTTGGGTCATCGGTCGATAGAGATTGACCCAGGAAATGGCAGTCTAGATCAGAATGTGTGGGTAAAGCTCTTCCCGAATCTTCGTTAGCGAAGACAGGCCTTCCTCATAGGAGAAGGAAAACTCCTGTCTTCAAACCCGGGCTGATGGAGCTCGTCTGGCCTTGTAAGGTCTCCCATCAAAGAGAAGGACACTCTTACAAGACCTACGACCTGCGGACTTTGCCGTCACCATCCTAGCTAGCTAGGCTGTGGCAGTTAAACCTCAGGTGTAAACGGTGGAGCCAGTTCTGCACACGCTGTGCCTCACCTAAAAAGTCCACTGCGCAGGCTGGAAGGGCTCACTCTCACTTGTCTGTATGGACAGGTGAGGGTCTAAACGGCAGGTGACAAGGGGCATGGGAAGCTGCAGATCCAACCTTGCATGCAGGCGGACCAGCACATGGGTGGCTTGAGATCGCTCAGGAGATGACAGTCCTGGTCAGACACTTCCTGATTGCCTAAGCAGCCTTTTTTCCAAACAGATTTGTGTATCCCACATGCCCTTGGTCATCGTGCTTGTAGTAAGCGCGGTTAAAGCCCTTCCCAAATCTTAGCTTGTGAAGCCAAGCCATCAATGTAGCAAATGTACTTTATGGACTTAGCTAAACAAAGTAAATGCAGGTTGTTCATTTTTGGCCCTTGACTTGGGACCAGTGAAGTGACAGAAGGGTCCACCTGGTTGGAAGTAGTCCTGCCAGTATCTCTCCTCCAAGAAAGGTTGTAACTATCCATGCCTACACTATCTGCTATAGAGTGACTGTGGGTTAGATCAGATTTTCATCTTACTCAGACTGGTAGCTCTGAGTGTTCTTTCCCGTATGTTTTTAATGTTAGCTTTGTAGAGCTAAAATTTGACATTAAGCTAAACAAATCCTTATTTCATAGCATGCACATAGGTAGAGTCCCGATATTAGCTTTTATGGATGTGTTAATTCCAATTAAACAACTCTCATTTAGACATGTACGGAGAAGAACCCAACTCTGTCTTTAGACGTACTGCCCAACCTCCCTAATTGTTGAGAACTTGCTCCCTTCACTTGCCAGGATTTTTCTAGGATCTACAGCTTCCACTTAGCTCTATTTCAGTCTGAACCTGTTTCCTTTAAAAACCGATAAGGCATTTTAGGCCATGAGAGAAAATTTATTTCCTCTTTCTACAGCCTTTCTTTTGCTGTGGTGTGTGGCTTAACTGAGCAGAAGGAAAAAGTTCTATATTCAAGTTTGGGCTCCTGAGCGTTTTCCAAGCCTAAGCCAAAAGGCTGTAGGGAATGCCGTAGGACACTGGAGCTGCAGGAAGGTATCAAGGGTATCTACGTATATCTCCTCAGGGTCCAGTGATTAGCAGCATAGGGTTTTCTGACTGTCAGTTTTCTTTAATAACAACTTGTGAATCTAAATTCTGCAAACTTGCATTTTTTAAAAATTTCTACTTAACCTTTACAACACATTTTATGGTGGTGAATCCGATAATTTAATATAAAGCTTTATATGAAGTGTTTTCTTTTAAATCTATTCTGATAATTTACTTGGATGAGATTTGATTTTGTGTTACGAAAATTAATATTGCATCTTCTGTACAGCACCCATTTATAGACTATCCTAACTTTTTCTCAGTGATTTGGGTTTTTTTGGGGGGATGGTGGTGTAAGTTGTTGGGTTTTTTTTTTCCTTATAGAACTAGAAAAGCTACTTAATGTTAACATTTTTTTTTCAACTTAACAATGTCACCACAGAAGGAGGCATCCAGGGTCAGTGAAGTATTTGAGCTTCATAATATTAGTAATAAAGTGAAAGGATTGCAGTATACAAAGTATTTATGAACAGATGAAGGAAAAAGATCTAATGGGACAATGACAAGAGAGCAAAGACAAGAAAGTTAACTATTTGAATAGTTAAAAATACTGTAAGGTAAATGCGCATAGTTTAGTCAAACATTAGAGCTAGACTGAATAACAGAGGGCAGTTGAGCAAGCAGTGTGAAATAAAAGGTCAATGTTCATGCACAACAGTGCACACTGGGACCTGTACTTACATCTAATAAGCAATTATGTGGGTAAAATGAACAGCATTCACTCAAAACCACACAAAACTTAATGATTTTATTTTTCTTGGCTAAAAAAAAGACAATTTTCCTAGAATTTATATTAGTTTGGTTCTGTCTTCTTCCCCCATGCAACCTTGTATCATCTCATAAAATCATCATGTGAAATACTTTCAGTTCAGGACTTCCATCATAATTTTTAGTAGCTGTAAGACTTAACTGCAAAAAAATAGCCCAATTTCAGTCATCACACTTAGTTTCTTCATCTAAGAAGCTGAGGACAACTTCCTAGTACAGGAGATGGAGAGCCTAACCAGAGGAGAGGCACTGCTGGACCTGTTGCTCACTAATGCAGAACTTACTGGAGAAGTCAAGATTGGAGGTAGCCTGGGCTGCAGTGATCATGTCCTGGTGAATTTCTCTGTCTTGAGGGGTACAGCATGAGCAAAAAGTAAAGGATCCCAAACCTCAGAAAAACAACCCTTTGGCTGTTTAGAGCACTAGTTTTGAGACCATTTAAGGAACCTGAATGTGCTTAAGTCCATGGCACCTGTTGAGATGTGTATTTGGTTTGCTTGGTGAGGTTTTGGTAGCTACCAGAAGCTTCCCCTCTATCCGATAGAACCAAAGCCAGCCAGCTCCAGGATGGACTCACTGCTCACCAAGGCTGAGCCCATCAGCAGTGGTGGTAGTGGCTCTGATATAGCACAGTTAAGGAAGGAGAAAAGAGCTGCTGCAAAGCAGCAGCCAAAAACAGGAGTGAGAATATGTGAGAGCAACAGCTCTGCAGACACCAAGGCCAATGCAGAAGGAGGAGAGGAGGTGCTCCAGTGCTGGAGCAGAGATTTCACCTGCAGCCCATGGTGCAGCCCATGGTGAGGCAGCTGTGCCCCTGCAACCCATGGAGGTCCATGAAGGAGCAGATCTCCACCTGCAGCCCATGCAGGACCCCATGCCTGAGCAGGGGGATGCCCAAAGGAGGCTGTGACCCTGTGGGAACACTGTGCTGGAGCAGGCTTCTGGCAGGAGCTGTGGCTGCTTGGAGAGAGGAGCCCAAACTGGAGCAGGTTTGCTGCAGGAATTGACCCTGTCGGGACCCACACTGGAGCAGTCTGTTCCTGAAGGACTGCACCCATGGAAGGGACCCACGCTGGAGCAGTCTGCTCCAGAAGGACTGTACCCATGGAAGAGACCCCACGCTGGAGCAGGGGAAGAGTGTCAGAAGTCCTCCCTTGAGGAGGAAGGGCCAGCAAAGACAACTTGTGATGAACTGACCACAACCCCCATTCTCTGTTCCCCTGCTTGGCGGAAGGAGGTTGACAAATCGGGATTGAAGCTGAGCCCAGGAAGAAGGGAGGTGTGGGGAGAAGGTATTTTAAGATTTGGTTTCCTTTCTCGTTTCCTGCTCTAATTTCATTAGCTATAAATCACTTTCTTTAGTCCAAGTTTGCCCATAATGGTAATTAACAAATGATCTCTCCATGCCCTTACCTACATCCACAATCCTTTTGTTGTATTTTCTCTCCCCTGTTCAGCTGAGAAGGGGGAGTGACAGAGTAGCATTGGTGGGCACCTGGAATCCAGCCAGGGTCAGCCCAGTGCAGATGCATCTGTGGGTCCTGAGGAAACTGGCAGGTAAAGTGGCTCAGCCACTATCCATTGTATTTCTGAAGCTGTGGCAGTGAAGTTCCCCAAGACTGGAAAGGGGAAATATAATCCCCATTTCTAAAAGGAAAAAAAGGAAGACCCAAGGAACTACAGATCAGTCAGTCTCACCTCAGTGCCTGGCAGTGGAGTGGGTCCTTCTGGAAACTATGCTAAGGCACATGGAAAATAAGGTGACTGCTGACAGGCAGCGTGGCTTCATAGAGGGCAAATCATGCCTGACCGCTTTGGTGGATTTCTATGATGGGGACACAACACTGGACGACATGAGAAGAGCAACCGACTTATTCTACCTGGACTTGTGCAAAGTGTTCAACACTGTCCCACACGACATCCTTGTCTCTAAATTGGACATCAATTTGATGGATGGACCACTCAAAGAACTGTCTGGATGGCTGCATGCAAAGAGTTGTGGTCAATGGCTCAATGTCCAACAGGGTACCAGTGACAAATGGTGTCCCTCAGGGGTTGGTGTTGGGATGGATCCTGTTCAACATCTTTGTCACTGACATGGACAGTGGGACTGAGTGTGCCCTCAGCAAGTTTGCTGATGACACCAAGCTGTGTGGTTCGGTTGATACCCTGGAGGGAAGGAATGCCATCCAGAGGGACCTTGACACGCTTGTGAGGTGGGCTGATGCCAACCTCATGAAGTTTAACCATGCCAAGTGCAAGGTCCTACACCTGGGTCAGAGCAATCCCAGGCACAGCTACAGGCTGGGCAGAGGAGAGATTCAGAGCAGCCCTGCGGAGAAGGACTTGGGGGTGTTGATGAGAAGCTCAGCATGACCCAGCAGTTTGTGCCTGCAGCCCAGAAAGCAAACCTTGTGGTGGGCTGCACCAAAAGGACTGTGATCAGCAGGTCAAGGGGGGTTATTCTTCCCCTATACTCTGCTCTCGTGAGGCCCCAGCCTGCAGTAATGGGTCCAGCTCTGGGGCCCCAACACAAGAAGGACATGGATCTGCTTGAGGAGGTCCACAAAAACAATTAGGGATGCACCACCCCCTGTATGAGGAAAGGCTGAGATAGTTGGGCTTGTTCAGCCTGCAGAAGAGAAGGCTCCAGACTTCTCTAATATACAGAGAACCTATAGCAGCCTGCCAGTACTGTAAAGAGGACCTACAGGAAATATGAGGAGGAACTCTTTATCAGAAAGTTCAGTGATAGGACAACGGTAACAGTTTTAAACTGGAAGAGAGTAGATTTAAATTAGATATTAGTAAGAAATTCTTTACTGTGATGGTGGAGAGGCATTGGAACAGGTTGTCCCTGGCAGTGTTCAAGGCCACGCTGGATGGGGCTTGGAGCAATCTGGTCTTATGGAAGGTGGGGGATGTTGGGGGGGTGGAATTGGATGGTCTTTAAGAGCTGTTCCACTGGAAACCAGTTTATGATTTTATTAAACCCTTTCTTTTTCCATGAACTGAGAAATCACTGAAGTTACTACATCAATAAATCTGATTAACAAAAAGCATATTTTATTATCCAAGGTTAAACATTATTAATTCAAATCAGGAAAATTTTGTGCAGCCATGGACTACAAGGAGAGCTATAGAAAAGCAGGTTAGGATTAATTCGTAAGGTAACTGTTACTGATATTTAAAAGATTCGTCATAGAATGTAAGTATGTCAGCCTCCAAGTAAGAGCAGTTTCATTTAAAAATAATGACTACTCATGAAAGGCTTCTAGACGCATTCTGCCTGGATTTTCTGGATGTCTCTGAACAATTCCATGTCGCAGCAGCAACTCAAGATAAGGTGGCCAAAATGAGTCATCGATTGTTACATAGGGTTCATGCGGTGTGCTCAGTAATTTGTCTACAAGAATCTAGAAGAGCAAAAGAAGACAACTTAGGAAATGAACAGAACAGCTATATTTTTATCTCCTTAACTGAATTTATACAAGTTATTGTAGTAAAGATACTTACATAGGCAACATAAGAAATAAGACTGCAGAATTCTCCTTTACCCAGACCAATTTTTCCACTGTCAAAAATTATCAGAGGGTAATTTACAGAGGTATAACTGTAAATGCCTAAAATACCTGAACATGAAGGTGGCAAATCCTTACATAATTAATCCTTAAATCAGTGCCCATTAATTTAAGATTAAAAGCATTAAATAAGAGGGAAAACTAGATTTCATCACTTGCCTCAAAACCATAATGACTTCCTGTCAATAAATGGTATTTCTCCATGATCCTTTTGTATGTTAGCAGAGAAGAATGTTGTATAATTTTTCTAAATTTCACTATAAAGTTAAAAGTCATTTTAGACTGGGAAAAATTCTTTTTCCTGTATTTTGTGCCCTTCTGTGTGTAGTGTTAGAAAGAAATACGTTTGCAGTTGTGAAGTTAAACATCATAGTCCTAGCTTAACTTCTTCATATTTGCACATTAAATCTTCCTCCTCGTTTCATAAATGGATTATCCAAATTCATAATATCACTACTTTTTAGGGCAGGACAAGCACTTTACAATTCACCTCCTCCTGACCCTTCTTTACTCCATTGTTCCTATCTAAATATAGCATTAGTTAATGAAGTTAAAAACAAAGAAGAGTTTTGACTTTTTTTTTTTTCTGTTCCTAGAGACCACGTTTATGCCCTCCTAATATTGCTCATGGGGAATACTGCACACATTAGATTAAATAACCTTACTCATCCCACAGTGCTCTCTCTATTCATCCCATTAATTTAATCTTTCTACTCAGAGCTTCCAAGTGTTATAGCTTTCCCAATTTCAGTATGTACAAAATATTCAGTCTGCCCCTACTCTAAAGAAAAACTCCTCACTATCGGACTTAACTTTTTATTTTTTTACTCATTACTATTAAACAAGAAAAATACTGTTCTTCTTTTTCAGAAGATTCTAAAGTATTATAACTTGACATATGTTTGTATTGCAAACTGTTTTTCAAATCTTAAACTAGTTCACTAAATTCTCAACCAGAAAGGAATACTCCTCAAACTGTTTAAAAGAACAGCTCATTACTGGAATAAAAAGTAGTATAACAAAAATTCTGAAGTTTGCATGAGAAAAGAGGTTACTGCTTGCTTACTACTTACACTAACTTAATGAAGTAAGTACTGATATACCTAAATAATATAAATGTATATACCGAGCTTGTCAAAACAGATTTATTAAAAATGTACACTTTTATTATTTAACAAACACACACATGGAGATTGAGGAGACATGGTTAGGAACGCATGCACTAATTAGAATGCTGTGAATGAATTATGGCTGTACAACAGCAAATCCTAAATCTGTAATTATAATGCAAAGGTGAATTTGTATTTGTCTCTTTAAGAAAGCATTATCTATATCTAACATGACACTTTTGAAATTTAACAGGGACTTGAAGCTAAAACCAAGTTGCTCAACAGAAAAAAGAACAACCTCCCATAAAGCAAAGATAAGGGACATTGATAGATTACACCAAGACAGTTAAAATAAGTCAGAATTTTTGGAACTATGTTTTTCTAAATGTAAATCTGACATTACTTGGGTGTGCTCACATTTTGAGGAGATTAACAATATCAGAAAAATATGAAGGGCAATTTTAAAGCATTAGAAGAGCTTTAAATGTTCAATTCCATAGGGAACGTGGCTATTTTAAATTCTGTTTGCAAACTATACCTAATTTGGAATTAACAGACATGCTGAGATACTTGAAGCATGTAAAACTATTTTGATGATGTAAGTCCAAAGTCAGGACTTTAAAGTAAAACAATGTCATAGTGACCAGATCATAGCATCTTAATACCAGAACACTGTTATTAATCAAGTTTTCCATCAGGCGGGTGGAAGGGAGAAACCAAAACAATTTCCCCCAGGGAGGTCTCACATATAGGTGCTTACAACTGCCTGAAGAATTAGGATGGGGGACGAACAGGAAAATTCACTTCAAATGACACACTTAAATCAAGAAGGAGCAAGGTTAGTGAAATGATTATTAATGCTCCTTCAAAATTATGCTTTGGAGTTCAAATTAATTTTAATGAATTTGCAATGTGATTAAAATGTGCGATGTGATTAAAAATACTAAGCAATTCTGGCATACATACATGCCAACATATATGGCATACATGTAAGGCATATATATAAAACCAATTAGAAATGGATGAATCCAATTGATTTCCTCACTTGAGAATTCAGTTTATACACACAATTACACATTAAATAGTCCTTTTGTAACTATTATCCAATGACTAGAAAAAGGGAAATATAACCCCCATTTTTAAAAAGAGGAAAGTGGAAGACCCAGGGAAATACAGACCAGTCAGTCTCACCTTAGAGCTTCACAAGATCATGGAACAGATTCTCCTAGAAACCAAGCTAGGACACATGAAAAACAACAAAGTGACTGGTGACACCCAACTTGGCTTCATGAAGGGCAAATCATGCCTGACCAATTTGGTGGACTTCTATGATGGGGACACAGCACTTGTCTATAAGGGAAGAGCAACTGATACAGACTTGTGCAAGGCACTTGAAACCATCCTGCACAATATCCTTGTCTCTAAACAAGAGAATGTCTATGGAGAAACATAAATTTGCTGGATGGATCACTTGGGGGATAAAGAATTGGCTGCACCCAGAGAGTAGTAGTGGTCTACGGCTAAACGTCCAGCTGGAGACCACTAATGAGTGGTGTCCCTTAGAGGTTGGTGTTGGGATTGGTCTGTCTTTGTCAGCAACATGGACAGTGGGCTTGAGTGCACCCTCAGCAAGTTTGCCAATGACACCAAGCTGTGTGGTTCATCTGATATGCTGGAGGAAAGGGATTACATCCAGAGGGACCTTGCATGCCTTGACATGCTTGAGAGGTGGCCAGTGCCAACCTCATAAAGTCCAACAAAGCGAAGTTCAAGCTCCTGCACCTGGGTCAGAGCAATCCCAGGCACAGCTACAGGTTGGGCAGAGAAGAGATTCAGAGCAGCCCTGAGGAGAAGGACTTGGGGGTGCTGGTCGATGAGAAACTTAACATAAGCTGGCTGCAGTGTGCACTCGCAGCCCAGAAAGCCAACCGTATCCTGGGCTGCATCAAAAGGAGTGTGACCAGCAGGTCGAAGGAGGTGATCCTGCCCCTCTACTCTGCTCTCATGAGACCTTACTTGGAGTACTGTGTACAGTTCTGGTGTCCTCAACATAAAAAGGACATGGAACTGTTGGAACAAGCCCAGAGGAGGGCCACAAGGATGATCAGGGGACTGGAGCACCTCCTGTATGAAGACAGGCTGAGAAAGTTGGGGCTGTTCAGCCTGGACAAGAGAGGGCTGCGTGGAGACCTCATAGCAGCCTTCCAGTGTCTGAATGGGGCCCACAAGGATGCTGGAGAGGGACTCATTAGAGACTGTAGTGGGTAATGGGTAAATGGGCTAAATGTAAATGGTAATGGGCTTATACTAAAACAGGGGAAGTTCAGGTTAGGTATAAGGCAGAAGTTCTTTACTGTGAGGGTGGTGAGGCACTGGAACAGGTTGCCCAGAGAAGTTGAGGATGCCCCATCCCTGGCAGTGTTCAAGGCCAGGTGGACAGGGCCTTGAGTAATCTGGTCTAATGGGAAATGTCCCTGCACATGGCATGGTAGGTTGAAACTACATGATCTTTAAGGTCCTTTAGAACCCTAAACATTTTATGATTTTTTTTTTTCTGAAAAACTATTTTGCCATACAATTTATACTGAATCAGTAAGCATAGCACTTCTTTCCCTTAATATGAGCCAGTAGGGCTCATAAAACTCCTTGAAATAATTACTATAAAATTAAGAAATGAGGGATAATCATACTCTGCAGTAAACTGAAGATTTAGTTACCTAAACTATTACTGCACATTTTTTTTAAATGGGAGTTTAATTTAATAGGAATTAAAACAGAAATCTGATATAACATTTTTAAACATTCTACTTTTCAATTAAATACCTTAACTGTATGTCGTATGATGTTATTTATCTTATTACCATATTATGGTCAGATCTGAGTATTGGAAAATCCCCTGAATCTCTATATAACAAAGCCATCTCACCTCTAATATATCTTGCAGCGGTTTCAGTTCTACAACTGGCTCTTCTTGAGAGTTCTGCAACGATAACCACCCCCCAGATGAATTAACAAAACCCAAACCTAAAGTCAGGAAAAATATTAACTGACAAATAAAAATAATCACACAATTATTTGATTGCGTATTACACAACAGATGAAGAATTTTACTTAGGTTTAGTTGTGACAGAAATAACAAGGTAGTATTTAAATCTACCAGTTCAATATAATACACTTTAAATATAACAATTTTTTAATTAATTATTAAAGAGATTAACCTTAAATGATCAATGTATATCTATCTGGGTTTATGTTTAAATAGAACCAAGTACATTATATTCATAATGTACAGTGCAAAACATTCATGTGACCTGTTAGGAAAAAATGGCTTTTTGTGAACTTTAGGAAAATGTTTATAATACACATTTTGACACAGCTCAAGACTTCACTTTATAGTGCCTAAATATATTTCATTATTTGCTTACATTTGTTTAGTCTGATTTCAATTTTGGGAGAAAAAAAGTCTGTAATAAAATATCATTAGAAAATTACTTGTTTTAACAGCAAGCAAATCAATTAATTTCCCTATGAACTGATAAGGATTCCTTAGGCAGCAACACCAAGAAAACTGGTTATGCTGCTGCATGGTGAACCTGATTCTTTTATTTTTCTATTTTATCCTTCCCCACCCCCATCCACATCACATTCAACAAAATAAAAGAGATAATACAGCACTGGCAGGGCAGGGCTGCTCACTCAGCTGTGAGAGACTGGTCTGAAATCAGACTCCACTGTCCATTGTCTCAAAAACTGCTGAGAAAGAAGCTGAGATGGGATTCCACAGACCATTCTCTGAGAGATTGGTGTGAGGAGCTGAAATGGGACTCCACTGACCATTGTCTCAGAGATGGGTGGGGAGGAGCTGAGGTAAGACTCCAGGGTCCATTGCCTGAGAGAAGGGTGTGAGGAACTGAAATGGGACTCCATCATCCATTGCCTCAGAGATGAGTGGGAAGAACTAAGAGTCTTCTCTCCATTACCTCAAGGTCTGGTGTGAGGAATTGCTGCCCATTATCCCAAGAACTGCTGCAAAACTGGTCCACCAGGAACTTGTAATATGTGATATTAGGAACACAGGTACTCCCTCTAACCCATAAAAGGGGGAAAAGGTAATCACCAAAAAAACCCAAACAAAAAAAAACAAAAAAAACATCACCATGAAGGCAAATCCACAAAAGCACACCTTCAGAAGGACTACTCCAGAAGGACACTCCACGAGGACACCCACTTGACAGCTACTTCCAACAGCTATTACAGACTCTTGGGGACACTCTGCTCAGATACTGACTATGAACCCTAAAAGACTCGCACCGCTTCCGATACCAACTACAGACCCTGGAGGGCTCCCACTACTTCCTATACCGACTACGGACCCTGGAGGACTCCCACCACCTCCAACGATGCAAAGGATGTCCAGGACACAACTGGATCCACAGTGGTGACTACCTATATTTCTCTCTGCACCCCAAATTCTTCCTTCATGTCTATCTTTTTTCCCATTTTTTTAAGCAGGAAGCTCAGAATTTATTTAACTTAAGAGGCACCTTCTCCATTCCAAGGAGATTCTTGACATATTCTTCTTGACATAAAGAATATTTGTTAACATACAACTTTCCATACATCTTAACTTAAAAAAAAAAAAAAAAAAAAGGCTTTTTATCTGAGATTTAAAATGCACGACAATTCTTACTGCAACCACTACCTATAGTAAAAGTGTTGGGCCACAGCAACAGAAGCTAACCTGGGCTGCTGTGGTTCAATCTTCCTTCCCACTCCCAAACCTCGATGCAGGTGCCTGGTGAAAGGAGGGTGGAACCAGAACAGCAGTATAAGCAAAATATAATACTCTTGTTTGAAAGTGATTGAAAACGACTTTGAAAATGGACATCATGCTTTGAAGGCTCCATGTGATATTTTTCATGCAATATATATACTTCTGTGCAAATCTAAGATTTAATTTAACAATGATAGCAATAAAAAGCTCAGGGTTCATCAGTTGAGATTAATAGGAAGAAAAAAACAGGAGTGTAATTAGCTGCTTTTGTGATGACTCTAAACTAGCAGGTTTTTTGTTTTATAATATTGGTTTTCACCAGGTTCCAAAAAAGATGACTCCAAGTGTAAGCAAATACAGAAAACTGGTCTTACTACGATAACCCAGGGGAAAAAATAAAAAAATTACCTAACAGAAGAAGAATAAAAGAGCTTTTCTAGTTCAATTCACAAAACAAAGAAGCAGGGTGTACAAGATTGCTGTGTGTAAATATACAGGAGAAGTAAACACAAGAAAGAGCTATTCTAAGGACAATACTGCATGAGAATATATGGATGTGTTAGACACTAATAAATTTAGACTGGAAGTTTGGAGACTGTTTCTAAGGTACTAGAATAAACCCCAGTAGAAGCAGCAGTAATAAAAATAATTAATTTTAAAATAGAGCACAATTATATTAAAGAAATTATATTATGTGGTTGTCTGAAATAGTAGGGAAGTGGAATGAAGAAAAGCTTTCTATTTCTGTATTACATGTCTGAAAATCAAAAATTGACCCCTGCTTTTTTCCTAGCTTTTGTAGCTAATCTTTCAAATAGTAATGGTAAAGGTCTATTTTTACTGCAGATTTTAAATTTATTATGCAAAATACTCCCTATTTTCCCTACAGTTTTAAGGTAATTTTTGGTCCAGTTTGCCTGAACAGAAATTGGCGGTTAACATTCCAAACTGCACTGTAATTATAAACACTTGTCCTTATTATTGTTCCAAAAACATTGTTAGACAATTAAAATTTACTTTGCCAATGAAAACATGAATCCACTTGCCTAGTCCAGTAAAATAAAATGGAACAATTTGGAGTGAACCCCTCACCAATTCCAAATTTGGCACAGCTTGCAGTTCAGTAAGAAATACAATACATTGCTATGCATCAAACTGGGTAAAGTATATATGCATTAAAAGGAAAATACTCAGCTGGGAACAGCCTTAAATAATATAAATCAACCTGAAGAATATTAATATCAAACCTAGAAAATATAAAATATCAAACCTAAAGGATCAGGTGTAAGAACTATACTTACTTCAAAATAGAACTGCAGATTCTATGCTAGCGACTTAAAAAAGATCTTGCATCTAATTGAACATTCAAAATTTAACAGCTCTTGAGAAAATCTTACCTTCTTTCCAGCACTTCCACCTTTCTCTGGAGGAGGAAAATGTTCTTCCAGGAATTCCTCCAGAGCAGTCAGTAGTTTTTTCTTATATACCTTTAGTTCCAAGATTTTCTTTCTCTGTTCATGAAATGCTCTAGAAATAGAAACATAGCAGTACAATATGAAATTTAATAAAATAAATAAGAAGTTCTTAACCAAAATAAAATAAATAACCAAAGTTCTTAACCAAAAGAATCTCTTGCTTTCTATTGTTATAAGTTCAACACTTTGAATCACAGGATATTAGCAGATAATAGCAACATTTTGTGTTTCAAATATGGATTATTGAGTTATTTTTGATCTATTTAACAAAAGAAGAATATTTAAGTTTGTTTGCTCATTTGCTCTTGTTGATATTTAAATTTTTCAATATAAAAAAATGTGGAAATACCTTTTCTTGGAAACTTGTTCAACTTGTCTTTTTGTCTCTTCTCGAGTTCTACTAAGAGAATCTACTAACTGCTTCTGTTCTTCGTACCACTGCTGTTCTCTTTGAAACATGAAAAGTAGGAAATGTTGCAACAAACAGTTTCCCTGGACAGTCAAAAAAAGTAATGCGCCATAACAAAGTTTACAGCATTCATAAATTCAAATTATTATATTACCTTTTCAGGTCTTCTTCCAGGCTTTTATTCTTTACCTGAACTGTTGACAGCACATTTTCAAGATCATCTTTTACTTTCTCCAACTATAAGAAAGTACAAGCAAACCTATGGTTTGCAGGTAGCCCAGTCTGTAATATTTTTTCTAGGTAAACTTACTTCCGTAAACCTCCTAGAGAGGTAAAATTATCTGTAATTTCTTAAATACAGCTATAGAGTGACACACTACTTTTAAATCCAGTTGAACTATTTAAAATTATACTGCCACCAGCTGCTCATTTGTGTCTTGAAGCTCTGACCTGAAGCAGATTACGGAGCACACACATGAACTGCTCAGCTGATGAAAGACTGAGGAGAAGATCTGCAGTACCAGGCCTGTGTTGTCTCAGTGCAGCTGCTTACAAGAATAAATCCATGCTAATTGCACCAACATAAAATATATAGCACTCAAAAAACAAAGATACTACAAAGACTAACTGCATCCATGAATTAAATGGTCCTCAGTGATATGGACATTCCTGGGAGACACAAAAGGGAAAAATAAAACTACTTCAGCCAGAAGCTGTATGCGCTGCTAAAGATAGGGAAGAAAGGACTCACAGTGGACTGAGTTTTTCATTAGTGCATCATATTCTACAAAGTAGTATTTCTAATAGTTTATGTGTTTTGTTTAATATATGATTTGGATATATTCTGCCTCTTTCCACAGGAGGAACTTTCATATTTATCTCAAAGAAATAAAAATTTTGAGAATATTCTACAGAAGCAAATATGCTCCATCTATGCAACATCTGAAAAAAAAATTGGAATCCTAAATACAGCACAAAATGTAATATTAAATCAAATATTCCATAGCAATACAGTCAAATGAAAGTGTGTAAGCAAAGAACTTCTTAATAATGACTCTGAACTGTGGTTGAGTTTCCTATTATGACTGACACTGGAGAAAGGAAAGCAGCTAGGAAGGAGAAAACCAAAAACTAGCAGTGTGGGGTTTGGGTCTTTTTCTTGGGGGAGAGGGGATTTTTTTTTTTTTTTTTTGTTAATCCATAGCCACATCAATATTCTCAGGTCACGCTACATACCAATGTGCGGTCAATATAGTGTAACGATAACCCTAAGACATTCTTGATTTGCTCTTTCTTCCAAGGCTGGAAGAACTCAATAAGTTATTTGCAAATTATTGCCACAGAAATCTAAATCTAAGAATACTGACTTCTGTGTAATACATAATGTTACACTATTTTATATCAAGTATGAAATGCAATATATAAAAACCTTTTGTTAAAAATATTCACTACAACTAGGAAATTGTTGTAGTCATAATACAGGGGAGAAAAATATTATAACAATGCCTGAAGAAACATACACTGTATCCTAGCAGTAGTGCACCACAGGAATAGTTATAGGAAAATGCAGCAACTGCACATAACTTTTTCCAAAGAAAAAAAGTTACTATGTTTTGACAAACAAAAAGACTTACCTCTTTTTTTCCTAATGACAACAGTATATCTGGATTGGTAGAAATCACTGAAAAAAAAAAAGATTTTTTTATTTTATTTTATGCATTAGATGATGCAGACTTGTTTATACTGAAAAGCAGTCTGGCTGGAGAAAATCTTGGGTAGCCCCTAAAGAACCAGTTTGGCTGTAAACAGCAGTTTAACAACATTTTGTGGTGTCCTGCTGGGCTAACCTACTGTCACTTTTCAGCAACTTAAATTAGACTGAAAAAAGTGTGGTGTTAATGCTTCCATATTATTTTTTACACCTGAACTAGCTCAGGTATATAGGTACATAATATTGAATGCGAACTACAGTCACACTTCAGGATAAGTATGCCTATTTTTTTCAGTGGAAGGGATTCTATCAACATTACCAATGTGGGCAATTAAATCCTTCCAGTCTTTCAATTCCTTGTTAAACAACTTCCTGAAGGCTTTACAGTCCTGATTAAGTACATCATGTTTAAAGAACAAGAATTTCACCATCAATACTGTTCAAAAAACAGCCATAGGTAGGGAGATGAAAGCCCCATCAAGGTAATATCTCAACTCCAACCCTGAGCAACAGCAGTATTTAATGGAAAGTACTGCACTATTGATGGATTTGGCAATGTTTCCCCAGAATACTTCTGCAAAACACAGCTATTTATGGCTCTTGAATTTTCTGAATACTGAATTTTAATTGATAGCCTTCAATGGACTTCAATCAATTCTCAGTTCCATGCCAACTTGCAGCATCTCCATAATCACAGGACTTTTGAAAAAGTGAAGCATTTGAATCTCTTAACAGTAGAAATGAAACCTACAGTAACAGAATGAAATCTTAATATGACAGTAATATTTTTTGTCCAGGCTTGGGCTCCAAATCTCTCATCTTAAAAATAATTACTCAAATCAAAGCTTTTCCTTTAACAAAAAGGAAAACCTTTAAGCCTCCCATAAAATCATAGAATAGTTAGGGTTAGAAAGGACCTTAAGATCATCTAGTTCCAACTCCTGCCATGGGCAGGGACACCTCACACTAAAACATCTCACCCAAGACTTTGTTCAGCCTGGTCTTGAACACTGCCAGGGATGGAGCATTCACAACTTCCCTGGACAACACATTCCAGTGCCTCACCACCCTCACAGTAAAGGACTTCTTCCTTATATCCAATCTAAACTTCCCCTGTTTAAGTTTTAACCTGTTACGCCTTGTCCTATCAGTACAGTTCCTAATGAAGAGTCCCTCCCCAGCATCCTTATAGGTCCCCTTCAGATACTGCAAGGCTGCTATGAGGTGTCCACGCAGCCCTCTCTTGTCCAGGCTGAACAGCCCCAACTTTCTCAGCCTGTCTTCATACAGGAGGTGCTCCAGTCCCCTGATCAGCCTCGTGGCCCTCCTCTGGACTTGCTCCAACAGCTTCAGGTCCTTTTTATGTTGAGGACACCAAAACTGCACACAATACTCCAAGTGAGGTCACGAGAGCAGAGGGTCAGGATCACCTCCTTCTCCCTGCTGGCCACACTCCTTTTGAAGCATTAAACATCTACCAAATACAACACAGCTGATTTCATAAGCTTATAGAAGCACATTTTCAGGTAATTTTATAGCTTTTATCTCCACAAACTTTGAGAAGACTTAGATCAGTAGTTTTAAAAGCAGTGTTTGTTCCTAGATGAAAATTAGCAGAACTACTGAATGTCACAATAAACCCCCTTTTACCTGGACAATTACTGTCACTAAATCTTGACACAAAAATTTGAGCACAATGGTCCCAAATTAAGCTTATGTTTAAGAGCTGTTGGAGGTAATGTTTTGTGCTATTATTAGGGCAAGATTTCTTTAATGAAATGAATACCCTACATACATGTGATAAAATTCACTGGTGTGCTTTTATTCACATTCACTGGCGTATTTGAATGTAGCCATATAACTCCCCCTAGCTCCAATTATAGTGAGCCCTCACTACCTGGAATTATCAATTTCTACTATTGGTTTCTAACCCTTCTTTTAAAACTTTTTAAAAACCCCACTATCTTTAGATACCTAATCCCAAGTATGTGGTTCCCATTCAATATTCATATTGTTCAAGTATCATAATAGAAGACCATATCTTCCTAGGAAAGAAATTGGTAACCCTAACTTAGTGAAGGAACAGTAGAGACCTAACACACTGGGACAACGTATTTATGGCAGAAAGAACACTGGTTGCTTTATCTATTATCAGGTAAAGCTTTTTCAATTATGAATCACTATATTTGCAAAAATTAAAGGTCAAAAAGAATTGCCTAGTGATACACAGTACAATTACTAAGCAAAACACTAGCAGATGCTACGAAATTAAAAGCAACTACCATGCACGTTTATACAAAAACTCCTATTAAAATAAAAGGAATTTGGCATAATACTAACATTTTGTAGAGAAAAATAGAAATTATGCAGACACCACAACTGTTTTATATAGTTTAAAATATGGTTGATTCCACTTTGCAAAGGTACAAGTTAAAGTCTATTTTCATAAGCCACATGCTTGTTAAAAAGTTTCAATTCAGCTGATTTTGCAGCTCTAGAACTACATAAATAGTACCAGAAATTTAGGAAGAGACTAAAGTAAAAGCTTTGAACAAAAAATTTGCATTGTGGATTCAAGTCTGTGTGCCAATATTGTGCCCAGAGAAGTGTAGAACTGCCAAGTTATAACCTCTGAAAATAAGGTTTAAAATTGAAATGCTGACAGGCCTTCATTTACAAGAAATGACCTGGCCATTACTAAAGGAGAAACCAAATCAGGCAACCGGCCATTCATGCTCTATTAGTAAATTATATGAAATTAGTATTTCTGCTATTCCTAGTTGAAAACACTATATTTATCTAAATAAGTAATTCTTCCTTCAAAACAAAGAGTAGAAAGAAGCCAAGATGGACAGAGAAGATGTAAATATAGAGTCTCCTCATTTTCACACAAGCATTGTAACTCTATATGAATTCTTAGCAGCTTCTTTTTCCTCCCATCAGAAAGTTAGCCAAAAAGCCAAAACTTTGGCTGCAAAATATTATTTGCATTATAATGTGCATACATCATTTCTCTAGCACAAAATTAAGATTTCTAATAATAAATCTTATCACCTGGGAACAAGAATGATTGAGCAAAGCAAGTCAGCAAGCCAATAAAAACAGGTCAAGCCCCAAGAATATTTTTAAGCAAATGGCTTAAAATTTAAATTTATTCCATATTTAAATAAGAAACCCTAACATCTCCAGGTACTCTACCCAGATAAAAAACTGTAAGTGCTTCCAATTAATTCGCTTTAAGCTACCAGCTTATTCATAAGCAGCGGCCAAGAAGCAGTATTTCCCAAATTCAATGTCATACGTTTGGTCTACTGAACTTCAAAAGAAGCTGGAGACATTACTTTAATGGTCATCTGAAAATGCATTCTCATTTGGACAAATAACAAAGATACTGGAAATCACCATCTGCTGTCTAAAACACATTCCTGTCATTTTCTAAACACTAAAAAACCGAAGCCTCTTCTGTCATAATAAATAGGCAAATGAGTCAACGTGTCCACTTAAAAATTAACTAGTAAGTTTTACTAAGATGAGTTGAAAGATGTTAACAAGTCCTTGACAGGAGACATAAGACTGAGTGCTACCAAAATACTAATGAGAGTCTAGTGTGAACTGTTTCTGAAGTCTCAAAATGGGACATCTGAAAAAACAGACTTCACTCATACTCAGATTCTGAATTGGTTTGTTTTCAGTGTCTGGCCACATCAGCCTTGCAACAGAATGAAATCAGTCAGCACTGATGCTTATGCACAAAAAATATTTTGAAGAACTGAGGAATGTATATCTGATAATGCCTAACAAACTTAAGAGCTACTACTTACTTGTCTCAGTGATTTTTCCTTCTCAGGATCAGTAAGTAATCTGGATTCTTATGTTAAAATAAACTGAAATGTCTTTTACCATCTTTTCTTGACTCAAGATCTCTGACCTTTGTTAAATCCAAGATAAGACATTTTGTTACTATGTAACGGCCTTACCACTAAAGGCTTACTTCAAAGTTTCAGCTAGTACATCATAACAAGACATACTTTTTTTAAGTATTAAAACAAAAATAAAAAATCAAATATGTTATGGTTAAAAAAATGTATGGGCAAATTATTGTTTATTAGCAATACTTGCAAAGATAAAAAATTTGTCCACTTCTTAAAAGACAGAATGAACGCAATTATTTGCCGAAGTAGTTCTCTCCTAAATCAAAAATACAAATGAAAGAAAGAAAATCAAAGAAAGGAGAAACCTGCTGGAGGGTAACAGTATAATGGACTTCTGTGATTTTGTTAGGAGGTCTAACAGTTATTTTTTCCATTTGACTAATGAATGATGATATAAATCATGTATTTATTTGTCCAGAAATATGAGATTAAGTTATAGTAGAATTCGAAGTGAATTCTAAGTTCACTTAGAACTGAAGTGCAAAACAAGTATAAAAATAAAACATACATGCTAATGTGGGAAGAATTTAAGTTAGTTATAGTATGAAAATACAGTAGTTAGTATAGTATGAAAATACAATCAGCAGATATTCAATACACAGTTTAAGATGCCTAGATGAAAGAGACTTCTCAGATGTTTATGAGTATACCTTACATGGAAGCTATTACTTACTTTCAGGACTCCTTTTTTGCCACTGATTATATTCTGCTGTCAAAGCTTTCATGTGCATGACAGACAAGGAAAACTGTATAAGAAGAAAAGAAGCACCTCTTGAAGTGTGTAGAGTTACACTGGAGTAAAATGAGATAGTGTACAAATTCCATTATTAAGTTTATACAACAAAGGACACCAAACAAGCACCCCCAGATCCCTGGGGCTGCTCTCCAGCCACTACCCTCTGAGTTTATATTTGTGCCTGGAGTTACTCTGTCCCATGTGCAAATCTGACATTTGTTCATTAAATACCATGCCACTGATGACTGCCCAATGCTGCAACCTATCTAGATCTCTCTACCAAGCCTCTTGCCCTTGAAAGAGTCAACAGCATTTCCCTGTTTGGTATCATCAGCAAACTTGCTAACAGTGCATTAAACTCTGGCATCCAGATTGCTGATAAAAATATTGAACAGAAGAACCAAACCCTGAGGAACACTGGCGGTGACTGGTTGCCAACTAGACACATCCCCATTCAATACAACCATCTGAGCCCTGCCTTTCAGCTGGTTCTTTGTCCAGTGTTCATTGTACCTGTTCATCCCACAGTTGGGACAATTGTCCAGAAAGATGCTGTGATGGACATTATCAAAGGCCTTACTGAAATCCAGAAAAACTACAATCACCACCTTCCCTTTGCCCACTAAACAGATGAGCTCATCCTGGAAGGATATCGAATTAGTTAAACAGGACTTTTCCCCCTGTGAACCCATGTTGACTGCACCTGATGATTGCATTCTTCTTTAATTGCCTTTCAATAGCACCCAGTGTGATCTTCTCCATAATTTTTAAAGGTACTGAAGTCAGACTAACAGATCTGTAGATTCCTGGGTTCAATACAAGTGCCTACATTGGCAAGGACTGCAGTAAGATTTGATGAAAGTTGCTGACAAAGGATATATCATGACCTTTTCCTCTCCTCCCTATTTTCTATCATGACACATAATGTTAATTTCATCTTTATTTTTGCAACTCCATTTAATCATTGTCTTAAGAAAAAGCCTATCAAGAAAAACTTTTCAAGAAAAGCCTCTCAGAAGTTTAAGTGTTAATTACAAGGGTGCGCTGTGCTTCAGTAAAGTTACAAAGAAACAAAAACCTCACTCTATACCCAATTAAAATTGCACAAAATTTATTTCTACAGATAGGATTTTATCTGAAATAATAAAGAAAATAATTGTATTTTATGTATTTAAATATGAATCATTTATTTATTCTTATTAAAGAGTTTAGAACATAGTTTATTACAAACAAGAGATTAATGTTAGTAATTACATAATAATTACAGATCTGACGTAGTCAACGGATAGCGGAACAGTTCTTTTTGTTAATTATTCAGTCAAGTGTATTGAATTTGATTCTGAATTCTCTTACTGAAATCATATAAGATGGAGATTTATAAGGCCTGCATATTTCATACTTTCCAAATTTGGAGTCCTCATATAAATTCTATTTTAAAGGTTCCTATTTAGAATTTAAAAATAACTAAACTGTGAGCCAGCATTGCCTTTTTGCATGCTCCCCAAAAGTTGTGAGCTACAGGAGCTCATGTTCATGCTTTTAGCATCACACAGTTTGATTCCAATTCAAGCACATCAGTTTCCTAATGATATCCACAAGCAGAGAACAACTACAATTTGCAGATACAAAGTTGTTCCAGAGTAAAACTGAAGGGATGCATATAGTTTCACAAATTACACATGCAATGATTAGGAAATAGTCCAAATGGGTATTGACGTTACACAGCCCTCCATTTTGCTGCCTATGTTAGTCATTTATCAGTAGCGTGTCAGGACTGCATACAACCTTTTTGCTATGCATAAATGCAACTTTTCAGTATTTGCTAGACACATACTTCAGAATACAGTTTCAAAGTTAGTAACAATAAAGTTGTCATATTCAAAGGGTAAGTGAAAACACTTTAATTTCCTTCTTTAGGATACACAGCACATCTTTACAGAAAACTAAGTATTTTGTGAAGCATATAAAAACAATACTGTCTTACCTTGGCATTTGATTTTGGCAGTGTTGCTGTTTCTAGAAACTTTAGCTTGCTCTGACACTTGGTAGAAAAAAAGAACAAAAAACAATGTTTATTTACTCTTCCCTTTTGTAAGAAAGGGACATGATGCTTGCAAATTATAAAATTTGTTTAATATTGGAATAAAAGTTTTGAGTTGGCTCCCACATCCCCCAGAGCCTGACCCAGAACAGCAAAGGAAGAAATATTTTGAAATCAAACCACAGTAAATTTTCTGAAAATTTTGAATAAAGTTCATATTCTCCGAAGTGCTGTCAAACAAAACTTGTTGATAATTTCCTACAGTACTTCATAAACCTAGACACAGGATTCCCTGCCACTTTTTCAATATTAAGACAAGTTTACATGTAAAAACAAATTAAAAAAAATGGCATTAGTCTTTAGACCTAATTCTGTCAAATCATATTTTTACAAAATCTGTGAAAAAAAAACCCTGCACTGTGGGTTGTCTATGGTTTGTGCTATTGTAAATTTGGAAGTATTTTTATTTCAGCTTTAGATAATTTTATTGCTTTGAGTCTACAATTCAGAACTTGCACAACTAGCATATAAAAACCACATAAAATTGTGTGAAACAATTAAGACTCTCAAAACACAAATTTATAACTTGAGTCTTCATCAGACTCAGCAGAATCTTATAGGATGCACAGCATTCCCTCAGACCGGTTTAAAGTTTATCTTTCCTGGTATTCCTGTAAATAAAAATAACTAGCCTTACAAAGTTTTATTAACATAGTGAACCATATATCGAGTGAGATAAATTTTATTCTCAAGGATGTGAGTTTGCATGAGCATATGCTAACAACATAATCCTTCAAAGCCTCTTTATCATCCCTTTCTCTCTCTCCCTTAAGATCCAAATAACTTGTGAACAGCTGTTCAATCTCATCTTGCATGAGGAGAAAGAGAGAAGGATCACAAGTCTCAATGTGCTGGTAGTACCAGAAATAGTACATTGTTTAGTTTTTCCTAGTTTTAACATATACTCCCACTGTAACTAAATCAAAGTATCAGCACACTCAGCATTCTTCATCCCTGCCAGTACTTCTGCCTTTGGCCTGCCTGAAAATCTGTTCTTCTCCCTGCACACCCACCCACCTCCTCCTCGCCCCCTTCTTCTTTACTGGTTTTGTTTCTTTGCAGGGGTGAGGATGGGGAGATGAACATAAAACACTGAGGAAGGTTTACAATCTAGTCTATCAGTTGTGATTTGCATACCTCTTCCATCTGCTTCCAAATACTCTCACATTCCTCCAAGATTTCTTCCTTGGCATCTGCATAACAAACTGAGTCATCAGGGATTTCTTGTAAATTTTCGGCCTAATTGGCAAGCAAACAGAACAATTACCATGTGGCTCTACAATAATAATTAACAGGTTACTGAATCATATGTATTTGACCTGAAATAGCAGGTAACAGAGCAATCCCTCTAGATAAAAAACTTTCAGTTAACTCCCCTGTATTTCTAGATAGCACCCAATCATTCAGTAAACCTGGCTAACTATATTACTATAGGAAAATCTGAAGGTCCTATTCATGAATTTTAAAACTGAATCACAAAGACCTAAATATTCAAAATTGCTTTTGTTATTGTAATGGCAGTTTTTATTTTCTGACAACTTTATTAAAGAAACAATAAGAGAATCTCACATCTATAAAGCCATGCTTTTCTTTCATAAATCTGCAAAGTTCTTAAACATAGTTATTTCTGCTCTGTCTTCCAGTAAATGACCTAATATAGTTCTCCTTGTAACAACTTAAATTCAGAGTATTTTTGACGCACAAAAGTGAAGTGTCCTGCAGGTTACTCAAAAAAAACCCAAACAAAAGAACCTGAAAGAGATGCAGAAAATCAATGAAAGAGGGCACAAGGACAACCAAGAAAAAAATCAACCTAAGTTAAATTAAAAAGTTTGCAAAACTGTTGGGTCAAAGAGAAACATATACACGTTCAGGAATTTAATCCTAGTTCAATCTATAAAGAGATACCAGAATGAAAACAGCAATTAAGAGGGAAAATCAAGAAGGGCGAAAATGGTATTCAAAGGAAAAATTTCTGTAAGGTAGAACTACGAACAGGAATTTCCTAAATGTACAAGATGCAGGAAGCCTTTAAAGATATTTAAATGTCTTGCTAAAACTACCAAACACTTGAGATTAGGAAGAGACATTAACAAAAGATAAATATATAAAGAAGAAATAAACATTTCCGCCGCCTTAATGATGCACAAATTCCTGATTCAAACTTGGTAATTTTCAGGAAAAAAAAGCAGCAAATTATGTTGAAAACCCCAAATAACTTAAAATGAGTGAAATGTTCAACTAGTACCTCCAAATATGCCACAGCAGAATGGCTAAGAAAAAAAACAGAATGTCTCAGTGAACACTGGAAGCATTCTAGAGAAATGAGAAGGAGCAATACTTAGCCTTCCTGGCAAGTTTGTGCATCAATAATTAAAAACAGAGCACTAGAAAATCTGGATTGCCATGATCTGATAAGGTCTAACATGCAGAGATTTTGCAAAGAAAAATCATTATCGTCTTAAGTCTTGAAATGTCTCCATAACATCACAAAGAACTAGTTCACATTATTTATTAAGACTTCTGAAATGCCTCCAGTAAAGTTCCCCACAGGGGGGCTAATAAAGAAACTAAGCTGTCATGAGATGCAACATACTTTTCTTCTCAGACCAAATACTACCAAGGATACAAATAAACAATAAGCCCTGAAAAGATAATTTTCAGCACAGCAAAAAGGCTCATCAGAAGAGCCAAGAAGGTGTGAACGAAACAAAAACAAAGAAGAGGAAAAAAAATGGTGGGGGGAAAGGGGAAAAAAAAGGGGGGAAAGGGGAAAAAAAGGGGGGGGGAAGGGGAAAAAAAGGGGGGGAAAGGGAAAAAAAGGGGGGGAAGGGGAAAAAAAGGGGGGGGAAGGGGAAAAAAAGGGGGGGGAAGGGGAAAAAAAGGGGGGGGAAGGGGAAAAAAAGGGGGGGGAAGGGGAAAAAAAGGGGGGGGAAGGGGAAAAAAAGGGGGGGGAAGGGGAAAAAAAGGGGGGGAAGGGGAAAAAAAGGGGGGGAAGGGGAAAAAAAGGGGGGGAAGGGGAAAAAAAGGGGGGGAAAGGGGAAAAAAGGGGGGGGAAAGGGGAAAAAAAGGGGGGGGGAAAGGGGAAAAAAGGGGGGGAAAGGGGAAAAAAAGGGGGGGGGAAAGGGGGAAAAAAAGGGGGGGGAAAGGGGAAAAAAGGGGGGGGAAAGGGGAAAAAAAAGGGGGGGAAAGGGGAAAAAAAAGGGGGGGAAAGGGGAAAAAAAGGGGGGGGAAAGGGGGAAAAAAAGGGGGGGGAAGGGAAAAAAGGGGGGGGAAGGGGAAAAAAAGGGGGGGAAAGGGGAAAAAAAGGGGGGGGAAAGGGGGAAAAAAGGGA